>NC_092719.1:76334896-76634896 GCF_047496885.1 Scyliorhinus torazame
AACTGCTAAATCACCCTGAATCCCATGCCTCCGTATTTTCTGCAGTAGCCTACCATGGGGAACCTTATCAAACGCTTTACTGATATCCATATACACCACATCAACTGCTTTACCCTCATCCACCTGTTTGGGCACCTTCTCAAAGAACTCAATAAGGTTTGTGAGGCACAACCTACCCTTCACAAAACCGTGTTGACTATCTCTAATCAAATTATTCCTTTCCAGATGAATGTACATCCTATCGCTTATAAACCTTTCCAAGATTTTGCCCACAACAGAAGCAAGGCTCACTGGTTTATGTTACCGGGGTTGTCTCTACTTCCTTTCTTGAACAAGTGGACAACATTTGCTATCCTCCAGACTTCTGGCACTATTCCTGTCGACAACGATGACTTAAAGATCAAAGCCAAAGGCTCAGCAATCTCCTCCCTAGCTTCCCAGAGAATCCGAGGATAAATCCCATCCGGCCCAGGGGACTTATCTATTTTCACACTTTCCAGAATTGCTAACACCTCCTCCTTATGAACCTCAAGCCCTTCTAGTCTAGTAGCCTGAATCTCAGTATTCTCCTCGACAACATTGTCTTTTTCCTGTGTGAATACTGACGAAAAATATTCATTTAGCACCTCTCCTATCTCCTCGGACTCCACGCACAACTTTCCACTACTGTCCTTGACTGGCCCTACTCCTACCCTAGTCATTCTTTTATTCCTGACATATCGATAGAAAGCTTTAGGGTTATCCTTGATCTTACCTGCCAAAGACTTCTCATGTCCCCTCCTGGCTCTTCTTAGCTCTCTCTTTAGGTCCTTCCTAGCTAACTTGTATCTCTCGAGCGCCCTAACTGAACCTTCATGTCTCATCTTTACATAAGCCTCCTTCTTCCTCTTTTTAAAAAAAAAATATTTTATTGAAAATTTTTGGTCAACCATCACAGTGCATTGTGTATCCTTTACACAATAATATAACAGTATAAGTAACAATGACCTGTTTTATAAACAAAGAATAAATAATATATAACAAAAACGAAAACTAAAACTAAATGGCAACTGCCTTGTCTCAGATAAACACTCTCCAAAAATATGATTTAACAGTCCAATATACAATTATTTATAGCAACGACCTATACATATTATACATATATATTAACAACCCTGAGAGTCCTTCTGGTTCCTCCCCCCCCCCTCCCCCCCCTCCCCCCCCCCCCCCCCCCCCCGATCCTGGGCTGCTGCTGCTGCCTTCTTCTTTTCCATTCCCTCTATCTTTCTGTGAGGTATTTGACGAACGGTTGCCACCGCCTGGTGAACCCTTGAGCCGACCCCCTTAGGACGAACTTAATCCGTTCCAGCTTTATAAACCCTGCCATGTCATTTATCCAGGTCTCCACCCCCGGGGGCTTGGCTTCCTTCCACATCAACAGTATCCTGCGCCGGGCTACTAGGGACGCAAAGGCCAAAACATCGGCCTCTCTCGCCTCCTGCACTCCCGGCTCTTGTGCAACCCCAAATATAGCCAACCCCCAGCTTGGTTCGACCTGGACCCCCACTACTTTCGAAAGCACCTTTGTCACCCCCACCCAGAACCCCTGTAGTGCCGGACATGACCAGAACATGTGGGTGTGATTTGCTGGGCTTCTCGAGCATCTCGCACACCTATCCTCTACCCCAAAAAATTTACTGAGCCGTGCTCCAGTCATATGCGCCCTGTGTAACACCTTAAATTGAATCAGGCTTAGCCTGGCACACGAGGACGATGAGTTTACCCTACTTAGGTCATCCGCCCACAGCCCCTCCTCAATCTCCTCCCCCAGCTCTTCTTCCCATTTCCCTTTCAGCTCATCTACCATAATCTCCCCCTCGTCCCTCATTTCCCTATATATATCTGACACCTTACCGTCCCCCACCCATGTCTTTGAGATCACTCTGTCCTGCACCTCATGCGTCGGGAGCTGCGGGAATTCCCTCACCTGTTGCCTCGCAAAAGCCCTCAGTTGCATATACCGGAATGCATTCCCTTGGGGCAACCCATATTTCTCGGTCAGCGCTCCCAGACTTGCGAACTTCCCATCCACAAACAGATCTTTCAGTTGCGTTACTCCTGCTCTTTGCCATATTCCAAATCTCCCATCCATTCTCCCCGGGGCAAACCTATGGTTATTTCTTATCGGGGACCCCACCAAGGCTCCCGTCTTTCCCCTATGCCGTCTCCACTGTCCCCAAATTTTCAAAGTCGCCACCACCACCGGGCTTGTGGTGTATTTCTTCGGTGAGAACGGCAATGGGGCCGTCACCATAGCTTGTAGGCTAGTCCTCCTACAGGACGCCCTCTCCAATCTCTTCCACGCCGCTCCCTCCTCTTCTCCCATCCACTTACTCACCATTGAGATATTGGCGGCCCAGTAGTACTCACTTAGGCTCGGTAGTGCCAGCCCCCCCCTATCCCTACTACGCTGTAAGAATCCCTTCCTCACTCTCGGGGTCTTCCCGGCCCACACAAAACTCACATTACTCTTTTCGATCCTTTTGAAAAAAGCCTTCGTGATCACCACCGGGAGGCACTGAAACACAAAGAGGAATCTCGGGAGGACTACCATTTTAACCGCCTGCACCCTCCCTGCCAGTGACAGGGATACCATGTCCCATCTCTTGAAGTCCTCCTCCATTTGTTCCACCAATCGCGTTAAATTTAACCTATGCAATGTACCCCAATTCTTGGCTATCTGGATCCCCAAGTAACGAAAGTCTCTCGTTACCTGCCTCAGCGGAAAGTCCTCTATTTCTCTGCTCTGCTCCCCTGGATGCACCACAAACAACTCACTTTTCCCCATGTTCAGTTTATATCCTGAGAATTCTCCAAACTCCCGAAGTGTCCGCATTATCTCTGGCATCCCCTCCGCCGGGTCCGCTACATATAACAACAAGTCATCCGCATACAGAGATACCCGGTGTTCTTCTCCTCCTCTAAGTACTCCCCTCCACTTCTTGGAACCCCTCAGTGCTATTGCCAGGGGCTCAATCGCCAGTGAAAACAATAATGGGGACAGAGGGCATCCCTGCCTTGTCCCTCTATGGAGCCGAAAGTATGCAGATCCCCGTCCATTCATGACCACACTCGCCACTGGGGCCCTATACAACAGCTGCACCCATCCAACATACTCATCTCCAAAACCAAATCTCCTCAGCACCTTCCACAAATAATCCCACTCCACTCTATCAAATGCTTTCTCGGCATCCATCGCCACCACTATCTCCGCTTCTCCCTCTGGTGGGGGCATCATCATTACCCCTAGCAGCCTCCGTATATTCGTATTCAGCTGGTCTCCCCTTCACAAACCCAGTTTGGTCCTCATGGACCACCCTCGGGACACAATCCTCTATCCTCATTGCCATTACCTTGGCCAGAATCTTAGCGTCTACATTTAGGAGGGAAATAAGTCTATAGGACCCGCATTGCAGCGGGTCCTTTTCCTTCTTTCGGAGAAGCGATATCGTTGCCTCCGACATAGTCGGGGGCAGCTATCCCCTTTCCTTTGCCTCATTAAAGGTCCACATCAGTAGCGGGGCGAGCAAGTCCACATATTTTCTGTAAAATTCAACTGGGAATCCATCTGGTCCCAGAGCCTTCCCCGCCTGCATGCTCCTAATTCCTTTCACTACTTCCTCTATTTCAATCTGTGCTCCCAGTCCCACCCTTTCCTGCTCCTCCACCTTGGGAAATTCCAGCCGGTCCAGAAAGCCCATCATTCTCTCCCTCCCATCCGGGGGTTGAGCTTCGTATAATTTTTTATAAAATGCCTTGAACACTCCATTCACTCTCTCCGCTCCCCGCTCCATCTCTCCTTCCTCATCCCTCACTCCCCCTATTTCCCTCGCTGCTCCCCTTTTCCTCAATTGGTGGGCCAGCAACCTGCTCGCCTTCTCCCCATATTCGTACTGTATACACTGTGCCTTCCTCCACTGTGCCTCTGCAGTACCCGTTGTCAGCAAGTCAAATTCTACGTGTAGCCTTTGCCTTTCCCTGTACAGTCCCTCCTCCGGTGCCTCCGCATATTGCCTGTCCACCCTCAGAAGTTCTTGCAGCAACCGCTCCCGTTCCCTACTCTCCTGCTTTCCTTTATGTGCCCTTATTGATATCAGCTCCCCTCTAACCACTGCCTTCAGCGCCTCCCAGACCACTCCCACCTGGACCTCCCCATTATCATTGAGTTCCAAGTACTTTTCAATGCACCCCCTCACCCTTAGACACACCCCCTCATCTGCCATTAGTCCCATGTCCATTCTCCAGGGTGGGCGCCCTTCTGTTTCCTCCCCTATCTCCAAGTCCACCCAATGTGGAGCGTGATCCGAAATGGCTATAGCCGTATACTCCGTTCCCCTCACCTTCGGGATCAACGCCCTTCCCAAAACAAAAAAGTCTATTCGCGAATACACTTTGTGGACATAGGAGAAAAACGAAAACTCCTTACTCCTAGGTCTGCTAAATCTCCACGGGTCTACTCCTCCCATCTGCTCCATAAAATCTTTAAGCACCTTGGCTGCTGCCGACCTCCTTCCAGTCCTGGACCTCGACCTGTCCAGCCCTGGTTCCAACACCGTATTGAAATCTCCCCCCATTACCAACTTTCCCACCTCTAGGTCCGGGATGCGTCCTAGCATACGCCTCATAAAATTGGCATCATCCCAGTTCGGGGCATATACGTTTACCAAAACCACCGTCTCCCCCTGTAGTTTGCCACTCACCATCACGTATCTGCCCCCGCTATCCGCCACTATAGTCTTTGCCTCAAACATTACCCGCTTCCCCACTAATATAGCCACCCCCCTGTTTTTCGCATCTAGCCCCGAATTGAACACCTGCCCCACCCAACCTTTGCGTAGTCTCACCTGGTCTATCAGTTTCAAGTGCGTTTCCTGTAACATAACCACGTCTGCCTTAAGTTTCTTAAGGTGTGCGAGTACCCGTGCCCTCTTTATCGGCCCGTTCAGCCCTCTCACGTTCCACGTGATCAGCCGGGTTGGGGGGCTTTTCCCCCCCCCCCCTTGTCGATTAGCCATCCCCTTTTTCCAGCTCCTCACCCGGTTCCCACGCAGCTGTGTCCCCCCTAGGCGGTGCCACCCCGCCCATCCCGCCCCATACCAGCTCCCCCCTCTTCCCAGCAGCAGCAGCCCAATAATTCCCCCCCGCTAGATCCCCCACTAGCGTAGTTACACCCCCCATGTTGCTCCCAGAAGTCAGCAAACTCTGGCCGACCTCAGCTTCCCCCCGTGACCTCGGCTCGCACCGTGCGACGCCCCCTCCTTCCTGCTTCCCTATTCCCGCCATGATTATCATAGCGCGGGAACCGAGCCCGCGCTTCCCCCTTGGCCCCGTCCCCAATGGCCAACGCCCCATCTCCTCCACCTCCTTTCCTCCCCCACCACCTCCTGTGGAAGAGAGAAAAGTTACCACATCGCAGGATTAATAACATAAAACTCCTCTTTCCCCCCTTTTTACCCCCCTCTTCGCCCCCCCATACTCGCCCCACCACTTTGTTTCAAACGTTCTTTTTTTAAAATTCTTATTAAATAATCCGCTCATTCCAATTTTTCTTCCACGATAAAAGTCCACGCCTCATCCGCCGTCTCAAAGTAGTGGTGCCTCCCTTGATATGTGACCCACAGTCTTGCCGGTTGCAGCATTCCGAATTTTATCTTCTTTTTGTGAAGCACCGCCTTGGCCCGATTAAAGCTCGCCCTCCTTCTCGCCACCTCGGCACTCCAGTCTTGATATACGCGGATCACCGCGTTCTCCCACTTACTGCTCCGAGTTTTCTTTGCCCATCTAAGGACCATCTCTCTATCCTTAAAACGGAGGAATTTCACCACTATGGCTCTAGGAATTTCTCCTGCTCTCGGTCCTCGCGCCATCACTCGGTATGCTCCCTCCACCTCCAGCGGACCCGCCGGGGCCTCTGCTCCCATTAACGAGTGCAGCATCGTGCTCACATATGCCCCGACGTCCGCTCCCTCTGCACCTTCAGGAAGACCAAGAATCCTTAGGTTGTTCCTCCTCGCGTTCATAGAACATAGAACATAGAAAATACAGCACAGAACAGGCCCTTCGGCCCACGATGTTGTGCCGAACCTTTGTCCTAGATTAATCATAGATTATCATTGAATTTACAGTGCAGAAGGAGGCCATTCGGTCCTTTGAGTCTGCACCAGCTCTTGGAAAGAGCACCCTACCCAAACTCAACACCTCCACCCAACACCAAGGGCAATTTGGACATTAAAGGGCAATTTATCATTAGCCAATTCACCTAACCCGCACATCTTTGGACTGTGGGAGGAAACCGGAGCACCCGGAGGAAACCCACGCAGACACGGGGAGGACGTGCAGACTCCGCACAGACAATGACCCAAGCCGGAATCGAACCTGGGACCATGGATCTGTGAAGCAATTGTGCTATCCACAATGCTACCGTGCTGCCCTTAAGAACAAATAAATCTACACTATATCATTTTCCCGCAATCCATGTACCTATCCAACAGCTGCTTGAAGGTCCCTAATGTTTCCGACTCAACTACTTCCACAGGCAGTGCATTCCATGCCCCAACTACTCTCTGGGTAAAGAACCTACCTCTGATATCCCTCCTATATCTTCCACCTTTCACCTTAAATTTATGTCCCCTTGTAATGGTGTGTTCCACCTGGGGAAAAAGTCTCTGACTGTCTACTCTATCTATTCCCCTGATCATCTTATAAACCTCTATCAAGTCGCCCCTCATCCTTCTCCAGCGTTGTTCTCCAGCGCCTCCAGCCTTTCCACACATCGTTTATGGTGTGCCTCGTGCATCTCCGTCTTCACCACCAGGCCCTGTATGTCGTCCTCATTCTCGGCAGCCTTTGCCCTCGCGACCCGAAGCTCCCGCTCCTGGGTCTTTTGCTCCTCCTTTAGCCCTTCGATCGCCTGTAATATCGGGGCCAACAGCTCCTTCTTCATTTCTTTTTTGAGTTCTTCCATGCAGCGTTTCAAGAACTCGTGTTGTTCAGGGCCCCATATTAAACTGCCACCTTCCGACGCCATCTTGGTTTTTGCTTGCCTTCCTTGCCGCTGCTCTAAAGGATCCACCGCAATCCGGCCACCTCCCTCTCCTTTTTTCATCCGTATCCAGGGGGGATTCCCTTCTGGTTCACCGCACAGTACTTTTAGCAGTTAAAATTGCCGTTGGGGCTCTTATTAAGAGCCCAAAAGCCCGTTCCACCGGGAGCTGCCAAAACGTGCGACTCAGCTGGTCATCGCCGCACCCGGAAGTCCTCCTTCTTCCTCTTGACAAGTGTTTCGACTGCTTTAGTAAACCACGGTTCCCTCGCTCGACCACTTCCTCCCTGCCTGACAGGTACATACTTATCAAGGACACGCAGTAGCTGTTCCTTGAACAAGCTCCACATTTCCATTGAGCCCATCCCCTACAGTTTTCCTCTCCATCCGATGCATCCTAAGTCTTTCCTCATCGCATCATAATTGCCTTTCCCCCAGATATAACTCTTGCCCTGCAGTATATACCTATCCCTTTCCATCACTAAAGTAAACATAATCGAATTGTGGTCACTATCACCAAAGTGCTCACCTACCTCCAAATCTAACACTTGTCCTGGTTCATTACCCAGTACCAAATCCAATATGGCCTCACCTCTCGTTGGCCTATCTACATACTGTGTCAGGAAACCCTCTTGCTCTGGACAAAAACGGACCCATCTAAAGTACTCGAACTATAGCGTTTCCAGTCAATATTTGGAAAGTTAAAGTCCCCCATAACAACCACCCTGTTGCTTTCGCTCCTATCCAGAATCATCTTTCCAATCCTTTCCTCTACATCTCTGGAACTATACTCTCCTTTCCTGTTTCTAACCTCAGCCCATACATACTACCTCAGTAGACGAGTCCTCATCAAACGTCCTTTCTGCCACCGTAATACTGTCCTTGACTAACAATGCCACCCCTCCCCCTCTTTTACCATCTTCCATGAGCTTACTGAAATATCTAAACCCCGGCACCATTCCTGTCCCTGCTCTATCCATGTCTCCGAAATGGCTACAACATCGAAGTCCAACCCATGCCAGGTGTAGACCATCCCGTTTGTAGAGGTCCCACCGACCCCAGAATGAGCCCCAATTATCCGGAAATCTGAAACCCTCCCTCCTGCATCATCCCTGTAGCCACGTGTTCAACTCCTCTCTCTCCCTATTCCTCGTCTCGCTAACACGTGGCACGGGTAACAACCCAGAGATAATAACTCTGTTTGTCCTAGATCTAAGTTTCCACCCTAGCTCCCTGACTTCCTGCCTTACATCCCTATCCCTTTTCCTACCTATGTCGTTGGTACCTATGTGGATCATGACCTGGGGCTGCTCCCCCTCCCCCTTAAGGATTCCAAAAACACGATCCAAGACATCACGGACCCTGGCACCTGGGAGGCAACACACCAACCGCGAGTCTCTCTCGTTCCCACAGAATCTCCTATCTATCCCCCTAACTGTACAGTCTCCAATAACTAATGCTGAACTCCTCTCCCCCCTTCCCTTCTGAGCAACAGGGACAGACTCTGTGCCAGGGACCTGTACCCCATGGCTTACCCCTAGTAAGCCCCCCCCCCCCCCAACAGTGTCCAAAGCGGTATACTTGTTACTAAGGGGAACGACCACAGGGATCAATGTACTGACTGCTTCCCCCCAACCCCTCTCACCGTCACCCATCTATCTTCATTCTTTGGAGTAACTACATCCCTGAAGCTTCTATCTATAACCACCTCTGCGTCCCGAATGATCCAAAGTTCATCCAGCTCCAGCTCCAGTTCCCTAATGCAGTTTCTGAGGAGCTGGAGATGTGTGCACTTCCCACAGATGAAATCAGCAGGGACACTGACGGCGTCCCTCACTTCAAACATTCTGCAGGAGGAACATTGCACTACCTTCCCTACCATCCCCTCTAGATTTAAAAAAAAGAAAAAGAAAGAAAGAGCTTACCTGTTATTCACTCTACCCCTTAGGTTAAAGGAGGTGGAAGGGTGGGGGTCACTACAAGTGTAGTGTCTAGGGTTTAGAAACTGCCCAACCTAAATACAGGTAAAAATAAAACACTTAACCAGCAACCACTGCACACCACACAAGAACAGCAATCAGCTGTTATGGGCCTGCGCAAACAATTTCAATCTTTGCTACTTACCCAGCAGTCACTCTATCCTCACTCCGACTGGATTCAGCTTAAAACTCGCTACAGTAAGTTTTTAAAAAATTTACTCCCCTTCTCAGCATGCACTCACTCAGCAACCACTGCGCCCTGCACGATAACACCTCATGGAAAAGAAAAACTACTTACCAGTCATCCGTCAATCACTTACCTGCAGGCTGTGATGTCACGGTTCAACTTCTTTCTACTTCTACCTGCCCTTGAGCCTTCCTCTCGGCTGGGATCCTTACAGTGGTTGTTTCTTTTGGTTAGAGGAGGGGGTAGGGAGGGAAACACTGAAGAAGTGTTTCAGGTTTAAGTGTCACTTGACAACAGCTCCTCCACAAACCACCTTCAAGTTGAGACCCGAACATCGACACAGGCTTGAAATTGCCATCAATGTGCAAAAACTGAGCACTTGGCAACTGATTTCGGGAGCAAAAATGCAAAATTCAAAAATAGTGGTTAAAAAGGGGCACATCAAACTTGTGCGTTGGAGAACGAACAAGTGAGAGAATGAGTGGACTCTTCCAGCGGGTAGCAGATAAGTGTGAGAGGTGTGGGCAGGGGCCAGCGAATCCCGTGCACATGTTTTGGGGTAGCAAATAATTGGGAAGATTCTGGGCGGGCGTGTTCGCGGTCTTAGCCAGGATAGTCGAGGAGGAGGTGGACCCGGATCCTTTGGTGGCAATATTTGGGGTTTCATATAAACCGGACCTCATGGAGAGGATGAAGGCCAATGTCGTGGCCTTCGCCTATCTGAATGCACGCCGGCGAAATTTACTGGAGTGGCGATGGGCATTGCCACCGGGGGTAGCAGCATGGTTGGGTGACCTGTACGACTTCCTGCGGTTGTTGAAGAAGTTAAAATATGAGTTTAGGGGCTCTGTAGAGGGGTTTGAGAAAAGGTGGGGGATGTTTGTGACCGTATTTGAGGAGATGTTCGTCGCGCGGGGCGGGGGGGAAACATTTGTGTAGACTGTACAGTTGATTACTAGGAAGTATGTTTCCCGGGGTTTTTATGTGTTGTAACTTGTCTTGATACATGTTTGTAATAAAATACTTTTTTTTAAAAGAGAAAGAAACAAGTGACACACAAGAGTTATAAAAAGCAAGAACAAGGTTGTTGCTGGAGGCTCTGGGGGTGGGGGGAGGGGGATTACTGCTGACAGGGGTAGTCCTTTTAAAGTGTAAGGGGAGGAGGATCGATGATGGTGGGCGCCCGAGGGCGGGCCTGGGGAGGTGCGAGTCACGGGCCGGAGGTTGGCCTAAGAGGGGCTATGGTTGATCGGCAGTGGGGGAGGGGGCAGGGTGCACCTGACCAGGCTGGTCACATGGAATGTGCGAAGATTGATTGGGCCAGTCAAGAGGCCTGTGTATCCGCACACTTAAAGCGATTGAAGGCAGATGTGGCCATGCTACAAGTGATGTACCTGAAGGTAGGGGACCAGATTAGGCTGAGGAAGGGATGGCTCGGGCAAGTGTTTCATTCAGGGTTGGATTCTAAAATGAGGGGGTTGGCAATTTTGGTCAATGAGCGGGTGGCGTCCGAGGTGGAAAATATAGTGGCGGACTCTGGGGATGGTACGTTATGGTAAGCGGGAAATTGGAGGGAATGCCGGTGGAGTTAGTTAACATCTATGCCCCAAACTGGGACGATGTGGATTTTATGAGGCAGATGCTGGGGAAGATTCCGGACCTGAACTCTCATCGGCTGATTGTGGGGGGGGGACTTTAATACCGTCCTGGATCCGAGACGGGACCGGTCGAGCTCAATGTCGGGGAGGGTGTCGGCTACAGCTAAGGAGCTTCGGGGGTTCATGGGGCACATGGGGGGGTGGATCCGTGGAGATTTGAGAGGCAGAGGGCGAAATAATTTTCGTTTTGCTCCCATGTGCACAAGGTGCACTCTTCGTGATGGATAAGACGTTGCCTGCTGGGGTGGTGGATGTCAACTGTTCGGCAATAGTGGTGTCGGACCATGCCCTTCACTGGGTGGATTTACAAGTGAGCAACAGGGAGTGGGGGAGGGGGGGTGGGTGGGGGCAATGCCCGCAATGGAGGCTGGATGTGGAACTGTTAGCGGAGGAAGAGGTTGTGAGTGGGTGAGGAAGGCCATCCGGGGATATGTTGAGATTAATGTTACGGGGGAGGTTTCGGCAGGTACCGTCAGGAGGCACTGAAAGCAGTGGTCAGGGGGGAGTTTATTTCGATTCGGGCACACAGAGAAAAGACAGTGACCGAGGGCCGGGATCAAAACCGGGTCCTCAGCATCGTCGATAGCAATGCTACCCACTGAGCCATCGTGCCACCCAGGCATTCTCTGAAACATCTAATTTGGTGACTGTTGTGCTTCTTAATTGTTCATGTTGTAAATTTTGATTGTTTTGTCTTTTTTTAAATGAATTTAGAGTACCCAATTCTTTTTTTCCAATTAATGGGCAATTTAGCGTGGCCAATCCACCTAGCCGGCACATCTTTTGGGTTGTGGGGGCAAAACCCACGCAAACACGGGGAGAATGTGCAAACTCCACACGGACAGTGACCCATAGCCGGGATCGAACCTGGGACCTCGGCGCCGTGAGGCAGTAGGGCTAATCCACTGTGCTACCGTGCTGCCCATAAATTTTGATTGTTAACGTTATATTTTGTTTCAATGCAGGAACATCTGATGTAAAGGGGAAGGAAAGTGTGTGCATTCATGTTTGTTCCTAGTTGAAACTGTAGCCATCTGAGATGGCCACCTGCAAAGGACCATGGGCATTATGGCCAACCCAGGACTCAGACAGACTCCGAGCTTGTGTGTGTATTTGCAACCCGGATAGCTAGACGCGATCGAAACCTCCACTCGTTTGCATTCTAATGGCCCATTTCCCCAGAACAAAAGAACTCTACTCAGGTAAACGATACAGATACAGACTAACCGGTGGCACTCCCTTTACTCAGGAAGCCCAAACAGCCAAGGTCAATGACCGCTCAGGACACGCCCAGCCATCAAGGCACCCGCCCTTTTATTCGCCAAAATCGAAGGCAGTGATCGAAGCCTGTTGAATTATTGGGTCCAAGTTAAGGACCGCCCCAAAGAGTGCAAAATCCCAAAGGGATAAGAAGAGACACAGCCATGTGCTCGGTCTCTCTTGGACCCGGCCTATGCCAACCCAAGTGCAGCATAACGACCCGACAGACAAGTTCAAGACCAACGATCGCTACCAGACAGATGAGCTCAGCAGAAACAGAGCCATTTCTTCCACCCAGCCACGCAAGATCCGGACAATGGCCTTGTCCATCTGCATAGAGCCGGTAGTTAAGTATAGGTTATATTTAGTTGTTAGGTGTAGTTTAACTTGTAGTGTTTTGTGTTGCATGCCGAAGTAATACTTGTGTGTAAATAAACCATCTTTGAACTTGAACTGACTAACTGGTTGTGTGGTCCTTTGATCGATATCCGGTAAAGCCTTGGGGTAGTATCATTTGATACCTGGCGACTCCAAAGAGCATCATTATTAATTGGCAACATTATTGGTGACTCCGGTGCTGATTGGCAACATTATTGGCGACATCTGACGGGTCTCGAATTAGAAGTGATTTTGTCACTCCAAGAGAACCCACAAACTTTGAAATCCAATTGCGTGAAAGAGAAAGAACAACAAGTGTAAGGCCCATGTCGACCAAATCACCGAATTTCGGAAGTGTGTATTATCCCTGCATTAACATGGATATAAGGTAAACTCGTTAGATTGTGTCAAAACTATCGAGGGAATTGTGAACCGGAAAATAGCTTAGGCTATACCCACAGTTCAAATCGTCGCCTTATACCCCTGTCCCAAATTAACGATAGGAAACAGAGATTAACGGTAGGAAAAGAGATATTAGATGCCATGGCCACAAAAGCGATGGAACGTTTAATGAACCCACAGGAACACGAGGTCGCAGCGACCAACAGAGCAGAGCAGTTGGTCCCATATGGGAAGAAGAGTTGAGGAAGTATTTAAAGGGAAAAGGATGGCCCCTTTGGTCCGATTTTTGTTCAAATGAAGAGTCAGGTCCAGGAAGCATAGGACAAACTTGGTGGGACAACCTAACCGAGGTGCATAAGAAAAAAGGAGCGAAAGTGCGAAAGCCGATGGCAATAGTGTCCTGTTTGGCACAGTTGCGAGTCACAGAGGAGGTCGTGAGGACGCTCCGCAGACAGCTAGTTGAGAAACAAGAGAAGAATGAGGGAAACTATAGTGAAAGCGAAAAGATTAATGAGCAACTCCGGGAACAGTTGGCCGTTGAAGATAAAGAGATGGCTGATGTCAAACGGGCACACCAACCTTGTTTGGTTCACCTGAACAGCTTTCAGACCCAGGACGATAAAGCCTAGCAAGATACACAGCGTGCAATTTTGGTACGAGAAGAGACAGCCCAGCAGGTAGCACAGCTAACGAGTCAATGCGTGGATTTAAAGGCAGCTTTACGAGCGCTCCATAGCTCCACTACAGAACAAAGACAGAGCACAGTAGACCACGCAAAATGTAAACAACAAATAGAGAAGTTGCAGTCACTGCTTTCAGTGCAAAATGGATTTAGGTATACCTTTGGACAAAAGTTAGATGAGGAAGGTGCCCCCAATTGGCAAGAACTAAATTAAACCGCCCAGAGATATGTGGAGGACACAGAAAATCACAATAGAGCCCCCCATGCCCCGAAAAGGAAAGCACCTGCACCACTGACTGCACAGGCAGCACACACCCCCATGAATCCAGTCACCACACAGCGCAAGTCATCGGGTCGGGAGGAGCCCGATTGCATTTACACCCGCCCCCCCCCCCATTATCCATCACCCAATTGAGAGATGCCTGCGCTAAAATTGATCCATTCGAACCCACCAGGTAGAAGCAAATATGCACCCAGTTGGAACTAACCAGGACCCAGCATGGATAAATTAGGGTAGACATGAAGGACAGAACCCCAGAGCACAGGCACGAGGTTGGTATAATTGTGGACACATGGGACATTACACCCGCGAATGCCGACAAAACCCCCCGAACCAGCAACGCCACCAACAACCAGGCCCCCCACCTAGGTATAATGTTAGGCCCATACATAGTGTCAGCGCCCGTTCAGATAATCCAGCAATCAACACCACAGATTGACGGTGTTCGGAATCCCCAACTTGGGTCTGCGACACACTCTGGGACAAATCAGGCAGACCAGTAGTCACAGGTACAGTCCGGGGACATCCAGTAGAATTTCTTTGGGACACAGGAGGGTCCCGCACCACTTTAAACTCCTCCACAATGTTCCAGCGTGACAAATGGCCCACCACAGACACCATCACCCTTAGTGGATTTACCGGACACGTACAGCAGGGATACATCACAGGCCCTTAGATATTCAGATAGGAACCATAAACACCAGACACCCCGTTGTTTTAGTCAACTTGCCCCAAACAGCCAAACACATTCTAGGAATCGATTTTATGAGCTCCCACAACCTTTCCTTTGATCCCGTGAATAGATGTGTATGGAAAATGGCCAAAACAGCGAGAGCCCCCGCTACATTCACAGTAGGGGACTATGAACATAGGATTTGCTCAGTAGGAGACTATTGGTTTGATCCGCAAACAATTAGTACAGACCAGACAATTAGAGAGGTCCTCAGAAAACATAAAGCTTCCTTCGCCCAACACAAACACGATTGTGGGAAGATCCCAGGAATGGTCACAACTTCAGGTCCCGATCCTAAGCCACAGAAGCAATACGGTTTCCCACAGCAAGCTGAGGGTGAGATTTCAAAAGTCATCAAAAGCTTATTAGATCAAGGAGTAATTTGGCTGGTAGCCTCAACAAATAATGCCCCAATTTGGCCCGTGAAAAAACCCGATGGTTCTTGGCGACTGACAATCAACTACCAAGAACTTAACAAGGTCACCCCTTTAGCAGCCCCCACCGTTGCCACGAGTCCCGAGACCATGCTCAAGCAGGGAGTACAGGCAAAGTACTTCACAGTGCTGGACATCAGCAATGGCTTTTGATCCATTCCCTTAGACAAGACCTGTCAATATAAGTTTGCGTTCACATTTCAAGGGCAGCAGTATACGTGGACATGCCTCCCGCAAGGATTCCACAACTCCCCCTCCATTTTCCACCGACAATTGTCCAACGGACTTTCCAAATTTTCTCGCCCTGAATGCCTTATACAGTATGTGGCCGACTTACTCCTACAGACGGACACAAAGGAAGAGCATGTAAAGCTTCTTTCGGAATTACTAAGTCTTTTGCAATCCATTGGATGCAAGGTCAACCCAAAAAAAGCCCAGACCTTAAAAGAAAAGGTTCTTTATTTCGGAACCATTATCACCCACGGGAAGAGAGAGATCGAACAGAAGCGAATTGAATCAATAGTTAAATTGCCCCGGCCCCACAATATCACTGCACGCCGGTCATTCTTAGGATTAGTTGGATATTGTAGGAACCATATAGATGGTTTTGCCACAAAAGCAGCCCCACTCTCAGAGCTCCTTAAAAAGAACACTTGATGGAGATGGCATCCTCAGCACGCAGACACCATCGATGAATTAAAACGCGCCCTAGGCACAGCCCCGCTTTGCAAGTTCCAGACCCACACTCTCCCTACGCCATAGAAGTAGCAACCACCGACCGAACCCTTTCAGCAGTATTCCTACAGGAAAGACATGACCGCTTAGAACCCATAGCCTATACCTCACGAATTGTGGATCCCGTAGAGCAAGGATTTACAGCCTGCGAACGGCACTTGCTTGCAGTCTTTTGGGCAGTGCAGTATTTTGCATATATCACAGGCCTTAACCCAGTAACAATATTAACCGAGCACACCCCAACGCAGCTACTGTTAGATGGTAGGTTAAAGGACGGTTCAGTCAGCCAGATCAGAGCAGCTCGCTGGACACTGTTGTTACAAGGAAGGGACATTACAGTCAAACGTACAAAGACCCACACATTTCTAGCAGCTAACCTTCAGTATGCAGGGATCCCATGAGTGCCAGATCATATTAGCCCAACACCACAGAGGACCCTTTATTCCGAAGTCACTGCACACACTAGCAGGCAGTAAAACACAGAATCCACACACCATAGACAACACTTTAAAGATTTATGTAGACGGTTCCTTCACGGTAGAAAATGGAAAGAGAATAACTGGTTGTGGAATTTATGTAGAAGACGCACAGGGACGCGCATTAGAAGAAATATCTTTAAAATTGCCCGGCCACCTAGGATCACAAGCAGCAGAATTAGCAGCCATAGCATATGTAGTGCAGCACCCCGATTCCTTTCCAACCCCCGCAGACATACATTCGGACAGTTTATATGTGTGCAAAGGCTTGATAGAATTCCTGCTCCCGTGGGTATCTCGAGGATTCGTATCTGCTAATGCTAAACCCCTACCCTCAGCCCCATTGTTGAAACGCATTCTTAGGACAGCCAAATACCGCACGTACGGCATTATTAAAGTGAGAAGCCATCATCATTCCTCCCCACCCGGTAATGTAAAGGCAGATGCCTTAGCTAAGTCAGGATCACGCCACGGTCCCTTTTGGTAACTCCCTGAAAGTGAACCGATACAGTCCAGGTTTCTCAGACCAATATCGAGGACCTATCCCAAAAGGCAGATGGCACCCTCAAAACAAGTTTTAGATGGTAACTTCCCAACCCCCTACGACAAATGCAAGGACTCACTGATGGTGCAGGACGGTATAGTTTTGAAAAATGGAATTTATGTGGTCCCCACTCAGGACAGAAACCAGATAATCTACCAGTTTCATGACGGACACGGACATCAGGGGATAGACAATACCATTGCCCATTTAAGACCTTTGTGCTGGTGGCCCAATTTAAAATCCGATTTAACACATTATGTTGAGAATTGTTTAATCTGTGCACAGAAAAATCCTGAAAGGTACTCCAAGAAAGGGCAATTGAGACACACCCGACGTGTTAATGGCCCTTGGACAAATTTGCAACTCAACTACATTGGCCCCCTCCCCCCTTGCAGAAATGGTTTCAAATACGTATTAGTGGTAATCGACACCTTTACAAAATGGATAGAAGCATTTCCCTCAGGGACAAACACTGTAAAGGCCACAACTAAGATTTTGACCCAACAGATATTTACACGCTGGGGACTCCCCCGCAGCATTGAGTCAGACCAAGGTTCCCATTTCACCGGCAGAGTCATACAAAATGTCCTAACGATTTTTGGAATCAAACAAAAATTTCACATCGCGTATCACCCCAACCCAGCGGCATTGTTGAATGAATGAATTGCACTTTGAAAGCGACCATTAGAAAACTAGTGCAATAATACCACATGAGACACAGTTCTCCCATTTGCCCTTATGATTATTCGGAGCACAGTATCCAGTTCCATAGGATTCACCCCCCACACTCTCATGACTGGACGGCCCATGAAAGGAAATGAATATTTATTAGGTCTCGATTTGGTAAGCCCCACAGTCACCGCCCTCACCCATGAAAAAGCGGTCCAACAAGTCACAGACAATATTAAAGCAGCACAGCTCGCTGCAGCTGTCCGACTAGGCGCTAGAAGGAAGCAGAGTAAAGCCTGCTTTGACAAAAATTCCACCCTGTAGATTTTACTGTCGGTCAGCAAGTAATGGTTTCCCTTTATAATCCCAGTTCTTTCCTCTCCCCCAAATTTGGAGGACCCCACTCCATCTCGGACAAAGTGAGTCCCTCTGTGTACAAGATAACGTAAAACTGGTTGGTTCCACATCAACTAGCTCAAAGTCTATGGAACTCAATGTAGCCACTCCCACCACATCTCTCCAGCAATAGCAGATGATTCCGCCCTGCCCATCGACAACCTAGCCCAACCCTCCCCAGCCCTGACAGCACATCCACAGACCCAACCTTATCTCCGCCCACAGGTACGACCTTCCACCTTGAGCTTGACTCCGACGATAGCGCCAGCCACCCCGAATTGACCACGATCACTCACCACTGGTACAACCTCCCCGGCCCCAGTCACTCCAGCTCCCGGTACCATGACCAAGACATGTTTGGCCCCCTATACCCCCTTCCACAGCCACAGCCAGAGCCACCGCCACCGCCCGACAACAGTAACTTGCCCTTCACTGCCACCGCCCCTACGCCTCATGACAAACGAACCCCTTTTTGGCACCGCGCCAACTCTTGTAGATTGGTAAGACATGACGATTCGGATTCCACGACGGCCCACGCGGCCACGGCACAAAAACGGCAGACACGAGACTGGCAACCGGGAGATGGTGGTGATTCAGATTCTGACTCTGTTTATGGTGATCCTTTTACAATGCTTTTTGATACAGAACCCTGAGGTGTCCAGACGATGAGAAAAAGACGCCGCATAAGAATTATGGTGTCCTACTTTCTAATGGAGCCTGCCCACCGTTTTATTTTCCTTCTTTCTTTCTTCTTGTTACATGGTTTTAATTAATGTCGGCCTGACACCCAATTTCTTGATACAGTCATAGTTACTCTTCCGACTCCATTTACTGACCAATGGCCGTTAAAGGAACAATGGTTGGATCTCACATGTGTTACAAGTTCTTTCCGCTCGTTTAGGTGACCCAGGTCGCGAATAACGGCACTAATCCCCGCCCTGCCTGAGGACCCCAAATGTATCCGGTCAGTTAAGCTCGGGTAGTGGAGCAAGGGCACTGATCACCGCCCTACCCGGGGATCCCACACATTCTTGCCCTGCCGCGGCCCACACGCACCTCATGTTCCCATCACTTTGAGTACTCTGGAATGGTTCGTTTCACTTTTCACTGTCTTTGGCAGGTCTTAGTTTTCCCTTCTCTGCTCTTTTATTGTTGTTTAAAGAATGCCCTTTGCCACAGTCTGTACACTCATCCCTTTACCTTCCGCGACCCTCTGGTCGTTCCCCACCTGCTATTTACACGTTTGAAACACTTGGTTGCCACATATGCTGCTACACGCGAACTACCTCTGGACCCTGGGACGAAGAAACTCAATAAAACTGGCCGCCCTAAAATTCGGCTAGTAAGATGAGCCTCAGCCATCACTGGTTGCAGTAAAGGAAAGACTGGATGGAGAAATTGTCCGCCCACTCTCCGCATCAGCTGCGAGATTCTCTGCATGTACAAAAAAAAATTTTTTGGCAATGTCTTGACTCTCAAAATGTTATTTAAAAAAAAAAAATGAGGGAGTCACACATGGTGACGATTCTAATGGGTAATTGAAGTTCAGGAGAGAAAGACAAATAAACGAGATATTAACCGAAGATAATAACTGATATTATGCTTGCACCCCCAGGAATATACGGAAAACGGAAGACAGAACACAAGATGAGGAGAGGTCTGATGACCTACATTGTGATCATCACTGGACTCCACCAACTGCGCGCGTTACAAGCCTCTGTACCACACACCACACCAGCCCCGAACACCACCACATAACATGATACCCCTGGCCCGGCCACCACACCACACATAGACACTGAAACCCTCACTTAGTGCGAAAACACCCTTTCATACACAATAGATGCCCTTCTGGTAATTGCAATAATCTGCAGTGTCATCCAGACACTTAGATTCCGCAAATGGCGAAAAAGAGCCTCCCGCTCCCCGATATACACTCCGAGGCCCCTTCTTTGGAATTCACCCAACTCAACAAACACTGTAATCGCTGATAAAAATTAAGACCGTCTACCTCTCTAACTTTGAGAGATTAAGTAGGAATGTGATGCTGCTGTTTTGAAATCTTGTATTGTACATAAGTTCTTTTTGATATTTGCCAGCAATATGAGAGTAGCTTAGATAGTGTTAGTTAGATATTCAATTGTGCGGAACTGTGAAATGTTTTATAGTGACCCGTTAGAAATTATGAATGTATGATGTGTTAATAAAAATGTTAGGACAGAGTAGTATAGAACCTGTCCTTGACCAAGGGAAACCGGCGCACCAGGGGTGGATAAGGGATCAACAGTGTGATCCACCACGCTTCGCGTACAGGATCAAGAGGACGGGATGTACCCATCTCAAATGGCCACCTGCAAAGGACCATGGGAATTATGGCCAACCCAGGACTCAGACAGACTCAGAGCTTGTGTGTATTAGCAACCCAGATCGTTAGACGCGATCGAAACCCCCGCTCGTTTGCATTCTAACGGCCCATTTTCCCAGAACAAAAGAACTGTACTCAGGTAACCGATACAGATACAGACTAATCAGCGCCACTCCCTTTACTCAGGGAGCCCAAACAGCCAAGGTCAATGATCGCTTAGTGACACGCCCAGCCGTCAAGGCACCCACCCCTTTATTGGCCAAAATCCAAGGCAGTGATCGAAGCCTGTTGAATTATTGGGTCCAAGTTAAGGACCACCCCAAAGAGCGCAAAATCCCAGAGGGTTAAGAAGAGACACAGCCATGTGCTTGGTCTCTCTTGGATCCGGCCTATGCCAACCCAAGTGCAGCATAACGACCAGACAGACAAGTTCAAGACCAACGATCGCTACCAGACAGATGAGCTCAGCAGAAACAGAGCCACTTCTTCCACCCAGCCACGCAAGATCCGGACAAAGGCCTTGCCCATCTGCATAGAGCCGGCTGCCCTGAAGTTAAGTGTAGGTTATTGTAGTTGTTAGGTGTAGTTTAACTTGTAGTGTTTTATGTTGCATGTCAATGTAATCCTTGTGTGTAAATAAACCATCTTTGAACTTGAACTGACTAACTGTTGTGTGGTCCTTTGATCGATATCCGGTAAAGCCTTGTGGTAGTATCATTTGATACCTGGCGACTCTAAAGATCATCATTATTAATTGGCAACATTATTGGCAACTCCGGTGCCGATTGGCAACAAAACAAGGTAACTTTAAGAGTTTTATCACCTGATGACAGCATTGGTAATTTGGGCAGGCTAACAGTCAGTCTATCTTTGCAGCCTGTCGTGTAAACACCTTTCCAATAAAGCCCTTGTTTGTTTTGTACTTTTGTGGTCTGCAAGCCTATCCTTTAAAAATACCACAATCCTTCCACATCCACCTTGCCAATACCCCTCAGGATCTTATATGTTTCAATCAAGTTGTCTCTTACTCGTCGAAACTCGAGTGTATACAAGCCAAAGCTGTTCAACCTTGCCTCACAGGACAACCTGTCAAATCCAGCTGTTATTTAGTAAACCTGCTCTGAACTGCTTCCAATGCATTTACATCTTTCCTTAAATAAGGAGACCAATACTCTTTATAAGTGTACATTACTCCAGATGTGGCCACACCAACTGAAGCATAACCTCCCTACTTTGTAATCAGTTCCCCTCACAATAAACAACAACTTTCTATTAGCTTTCCTAATTACTTGCTTTATCTGTATACTAGCCTTTTGTGATTCATGCACTAGGACACCCAGATCCCTCTGTACCTCAGAGCTCTGCAATCTCTCACCAATTAGATAATATATTGGCCGTACTGGTGAATTGTAGAGGATGACGTTTGGATTTTAAGCCCCTTTGTGCTTTACAGCAGCTGATATTGGTGCCTTGTTGACTTGCGGTGTGGTCATGGAGTGAGTGGTCACATACAGAGCGGCTCCTGCTCAAAGTCACAGAAAAGAGCTCTTTTTAACCAATACTGGGTGGAATTTTGATGAAAAGACATAGTTGGATGTTGGAGTGGTAATTTCCCCTGGGAATGGTATGTCTGGGTGGTTACCAGACCCAGCAGAAAACAGTGAGAGATTTGGCTGAAATGTTGGAACAAGCTTCTGCTGCTGCAGCAAACAACAAAAGCCACTTTAAGCATGCAGGCGGGGGAAGGGCTGATGCAAGCTGGAAGGCTTCAACTTGACTTGATGGCCATTATTAAAGCTGAATTCCAGCAGCAGAGGGAACAAATGCGGAAGGATCACACAAAGGCCATTGAAGAAGCGGTGGCATTCCTGAAGGGTTCTTTGGAGAAGTGCCTGGAGGTGCAGGGGTCCCAGATTCGGGAGATCGAAGATGTGATCTCGGACCACAGTGGTCGTGTGATGACTCTGGGGCTCCTAGGAGACCTCTATAAAACGTTGAAGGCAAAGGTGGAGGAGCAGGAGAATGCCTCGAGCAGGCAGAACCTGCGAGTAGTGGGCCTGCCTGAAGGAGTGGAAGGTGTAAGTGCCACGAGATACGTCTCGAAGATGCTGGCCAAGGTGCTGGTGGCAGAAGGGGTGTGAGATAAGTCGCCTGAAGTGGACCGAGCACATAGGTCCCTGAGGCAGAAGCCTAGAGCTGGGGAGCCGCCACGGGCGGTGATCGTGAGGCTCCACAAATTGGAAGAGAAATAGAAGATTCTGCGGTGGGCCAGGGAGAAGTGTACCTGCGACTGAAGGGGAATAGGGTCCGAATTTATCAGGACATTGGAGCTGAGTTGGCAAAGCGATGGGCAAGCTTCAACAAGGCCATGGCGATGCTGTATCGGCGGCAGATCAGGTAGGGGTGCTCTACCAGCAAAATTATGGGTGACGTTCGGAGGCCGGGAGTGTTATTTTGAGACCCTTGAAGCGGCCAAAGACTTCATTAAGGAGCATAAACTGGGGGGTGGGTGGGGGCGGGGGGGGGGGGGGGGGGGAGGGGGCGGGTGTGAACTGATCGGACAATGCTTGGGAACCGGGGTGCTGGCACTTTGTAATGGTTGGGTGCATGTTTGGAGTGGAGGTAGGGATTGGGGAATGTTCATCTTTTTTGGGGGGGAGGTTTGCTGTTTACTGTTGGGATTGTAAGGGGTGGAAAGTTTATGTGTGGCTGGATGTTTCAGAACCCAGGGGGCAGGAGTATTCGTTATTTTCACATGTCTATAAGGTATATTCGAGGAGATTTTGGTTGGGGTGAAGGGGGCAGAGTATGCGGGGATAGTTATCTCGGACCATGCGCCCCACTGGCTGGAGATTCAGTTTAGATCGAGATGAGAGCAGAGACTGGGGTGGGGGTTTGACTCCGGGTTGTTGGCGGATGGAGGTTTTTGTGATGAGGTGCGTGTGGCAATTAAGGAGTATGTGTGGAGTTGAATCTGAATGGAGAGATGTCGGCGGCCATTTTTTGGGAAGTACTGAAGGTAGTGGTCCGGAGGAAATTATTTCGTTTAAGGCTTGTGTGGATAGGGACAGGAGAGCAGCACGGTAGCACAAGTGCTAGCACTGTGGCTTCACAGCGTCAGGTCCCAGGTTCGATTCCCTGCTGGGTCACTGTCTGTGTGGAGTCTGCACATTCTCCTCGTGTCTGCATGGGTTTCCTCCGGGTGCTCCGGTTTCCTCCCACAGTCCAAAGACGTGCAGGTTAGGTGGATTGCCATGCTAAATTGCACTTAGTATCCAAAAAGGTTAGGAGGGGTTATTGGGTTATGGGGATAGGGTGGAAGTGAGGGTTTAAGTGGGTCGGTGCAGACTCGATGGGCCAAATGGCCTCCTTCTGCACTCTATGTTCTATGTTCTATGTCTCGTGAGCAAGATAGTAGAGGTGGACAGGGAATATTTGAGGGTGCTCACCGTGGTGGGATTGGTGAGGAGGAAAAAGTTGAAGAGGCAGCTTGACAGGCTGACAACAAGGAGGGCAGTAGAGCAACTGCGTAGGGCAAGGGGGGTGCAATACGAGTATGGGGAGGAGGCGAGCCGCATGCTGGCCCACCAGCAGCGGAGGCAGGCTGCGTCCAGGGAAATATTGAAGATACGGACTGGGGCTGGGGTCGTGGTGTCGGAACCAGGGAAGATAAATGAGGCATTTAGGGAGTACTACCAGGGACCTTATGAGGCAGACCCAGGAGGAGAGGAGGGCGACATTGGGCAGTTTCTGGACGAGCTGGAATTTCCCCAGGTGGAGGAAGCAAAGAGGCAGGCGTTGGAGGAGCCCCTGGGGCTGAGGGAGGTGCTGGATAGTATCAGGGGTATGAAGTCGGGGAAGGTCCCAGGGCCGGATGGGTACACGGCAGAATTTTATTAGGAATTTGTAACGGATCTGGCACCACATTTGTTGGGGGCGTTTAATGAAGCACTGGAGAAGGGGGAGTTGCCGGAGACGATGAAGCAAGCAGTAATCACACTAATCCCGAAAAAGGGGAAGGACCCGGTGGAATGTGGGATGGAATGGGCCCATATCACTATTTTCTTTTTAAAAAAATATATTTTATTAAGGTTTTTCGATCAACCAGGAATTTTCCATTTTTACAACTTTGTAACAGTATATACATTGATCATTTTAAAAATAATATATTAACTAACGGCAAGTGCCAACACAAATAAAAAACAAAAAGAAATAGTAACATTGAAAAGATAAATATGAACAGCAAATATATAACAACACACAAAAAAACCCCGAAGACCCGAAAGCACCCCCTCCCCCCCCCCCCCCCCCCTCCCCCCTGGGTTGCTGCTGTTGTCTTTCCTATTTTCCCTTATCGCTCTGCGAGATAGTCGAGGAACGGTTGCCACCGCCTGGTGAACCCTTGAGCCGAACCTCTTAGTACGTACTTTATCCGCTCCAATTTTATAAACCCTGCCATGTCGTTTAACCAGGCCTCCTTGCCCGGGGGTTTAGCTTCTTTCCACATAAGTAGAATCCTTCGCCGGGCTACTAGGGACGCAAAGGCCAAAACATCGGCCTCTCTCGCCTCCTGCACTCCCGGCTCATCTGCAACCCCAAATATAGCCAACCCCCAGCCTGGTTCGACCCGGACCCCCAGCACTTTTAAAATCACTTTTGCCACACCCACCCAGAACCCGTGCAATACCGGACATGACCAAAACATGTGGGTGTGGTTCGCAGGGCTTCCCGCGCACCTCCCGCACCTATCCTCCACCCCAAAATACCTGTTCAATCTTGCCCCCGTCATATGCGCCCTGTGTAGTACCTTGAATTGGATCAGGCTGAGCCTGGCACACGAGGACGAGGAATTTACCCTACTTAGGGCGTCTGCCCACAGCCCCTCCTCAATCTCTTCCCCCAGCTCCTCCTCCCATTTTCCCTTCAGTTCCTCTATCATCGTCTCCCCCTCGTCTCTCATTTCCCTATATATATCTGACACCGTACCATCACCCACCCATGCCCCCAAAATCACTCTGTCCTGGATCCCTTGCGCCGGGAGCTGCGGAAATTCCCTCACCTGTTGCCTCACAAATGCCCTCACTTGCATATAACTTGCACATATCTCCTCCTGGGTCTGCCTCATAAAGTCCCTGGTAGTACTCCCTAAATGCCTCATTTATCTTCCCTGGCAACCCGTATTTTTCTGTCAGTGCTCCCAGACTCGCGAACGCCCCGTCCAAGAACAAGTCCTTCAGTTTCGCAATTCCTGCTCGCTGCCAAGATTGAAAACCCCCGTCTATCCTTCCCGGGACGAACCTGTGGTTGTTCCTTATCGGGGACCACACTGAGGCCCCTGTCACTCCCCTACGTCATCTCCACTGCCCCCAAATCTTCAGAGGCGCCACCACCACTGGGTTTGTGGTGTACCTTTTCGGGGAGAACGGCAGCGGCGCCGTCGCCAGTGCTTTTATAGAACATAGAACATAGAACGATACAGCGCAGCACAGGCCCTTCGGCCCACGATGTTGCACCGAAACAAAAGCCATCTAACCTACACTATGCCATTATCATCCAAATGCTTATCCAATAAACTTTTAAATGCCCTCAATGTTGGTGAGTTCACTACTGTTGCAGGTAGGGCATTCCATGGCCTCACCACTCTTTGCGTAAAGAACCTACCTCTGACCTCTGTCCTATATCTATTACCCCTCAGTTTAAAGCTATGTCCCCTTGTACTAACCATTTCCATCCGCGGGAGAAGGCTCTCACTGTCCACCCTATCTAACCCCCTGATCATTTTGTATGCCTCTATTAAGTCTCCTCTTAATCTTCTTCTCTCCAATGAAAACAACCTCAAGTCCATCAGCCTTTCTGTGATGAACGGTTACTGCCTTATCATCATGTAAGGTGATGTCCCCTTTAAGACCAGGCTTGGAACCCTGGGGACTCCGCCTCTGGCTCCGCCCATCTGGGAGCCATACATAAAGGCCTGCCTCATGGTCTGTATAGCAGTCAGCTCTCGTCCATGTCTGTAGCACAGTTATTAGCTTAATAAAGCCTTCTTTACAGTTTAATCTCTAAGCATCATTATTGAGGGTACCTCACTTTCCTCATAAGATTTTCCCTCCATACCCGGCAACATCCTGGTAAATCTCCTCTGCACCCGCTCCAAAGCTTCCACGTCCTTCCTATAATGCGGTGACCAGAACTGTACGCAATACTCCAAATGCGGCTGTACCAGAGTTTTGTACAGCTGCAACATGACCTCATGACTCCGGAACTCAATCCCTCTACCAATAAAGGCCAACACTCCATAGGCCTTCTTCACAACCCTATCAACCTGGGTGGCAACTTTCAGGGATCTATGTACATGGACACGTAGATCCCTCTGCTCATCCACACTTCCAAGAACTTTACCATTTTTAAACTAGTTTTAAACTTTTAAACTAATTCCCCTACAGGACGCCATCTCCAGCCTTTTCTACGCTGCTCCTTCTTCTTCCCTCATCCACTTACATATCATAGACACGTTAGCGGCCCAATAATAATCACTCAGACTCGGCAGTGCCAATCCTCCTCTATCTCTACTGCGCTGCAGGAACCCCGTCTTTACCCTTGGGGTCTTTCCAG
Organism: Scyliorhinus torazame; assembly: GCF_047496885.1. Lineage (NCBI taxonomy): Eukaryota > Metazoa > Chordata > Chondrichthyes > Carcharhiniformes > Scyliorhinidae > Scyliorhinus > Scyliorhinus torazame. Next base: position 76,361,768 of record NC_092719.1, read on the forward strand.
CCCACACAAAGCTCATGATGCTCCTGTCCACCTTCTTAAAAAAGGTCTTTGTAATCAGTATGGGGAGGCACTGGAACACAAAAAGAAACCTCGGGAGGACTACCATTTTAACCGCCTGCACCCTGCCCACCAATGACAGGGGCACCATATCCCACCTCTTAAAGTCCTCCTCCATCTGCACTACCAGTCGTGTCAAGTTAAGCTTATGCAAGGTTCCCCAGTCCCTGGCCACCTGGATCCCTAAATACCGGAAATCTCTTGTTACCCTCCTCAGCGGCAGCTCGTCTATCCCCCTGCCCTGTTCCCCGGGGTGCATCACAAACAGTTCACTCTTCCCCATATTCAGTTTGTATCCCGAAAACTCTCCAAACTCCCTGAGTGTCTGCATTATCTCAGGCATCCCCTCCACTGGGTCCGCGACATATAACAGCAGATCATCCGCGTATAATGACACCCGATGTTCTTCTCCTCCTCTAAGTACCCCTCTCCACTTCCTAGAGCCCCTCAGCGCTATGGCCAATGGCTCAATTGCCAACGCAAACAGTAACGGGGACAGGGGGCACCCCTGTCTTGTGCCCCTATATAGTCGGAAGTAGTTGGATCGTTGCCTGTTCGTAATCATACTTGCCATCGGGGCCCCGTACAGGAGCCGAACCCATCTAATGAACCCCTCTCCAAATCCAAATCTCTTCAGCACCTCCCACAGGTAGTCCCATTCCACTCTATCAAATGCCTTCTCCGCATCCATAGCCACCACTATCTCCGCCTCCCCCTCCGGTGGGGGCATCATCATCACCCCCAACAACCTCCGTATATTGGTATTCAATTGCCTCCCTTTAACAAATCCTGTTTGGTCACCATGCACCACCCCAGGGACACAGTCCTCTATCCTTGTCACCATCACTTTGGCCAATAACTTGGCATCTACGTTCAGGAGGGAGCTAGGCCTGTATGACCCGCACTGCAGCGGGTCTTTGTCTCTTTTCAGGATCAGCGATATCGTCGCCTCTGACATCGTCGGGGGTAGTGCCCCCCTTTCCTTAGCCTCATTGAAGGTTCTCGTCAGGAGTGGGGCCAGCAGGTCCACATATTTCCTATAGAATTCCACCGGGAACCCATCTGGTCCCGGGGCCTTCCCTGCCTGCATGCTCCCGATTCCTTTTACCACCTCCTCTACCTCAATCTGCGCTCCCAGACCTGTCCTCTCCTGCTCCTCAACCTTCGGGAACTCCAACTGGTCTAGGAAGTGCATCATTCCCTCTTTCCCTTCCGGGGGTTGGGCCTTATACAGCCTCTCGTAGACTACCTTAAGTACCCCGTTCACCCTCTCGTCTCTAACTCCTCCGATCTCTCTCGCCGCCACCCTCTTCCTAAGTTGTTGGGCCAGCAGTCGGCTCGCCTTCTCTCCGTATTCATACTGTACTCCCTGTGCCTTCCTCCACTGCGTCTCCGCCTTACCCGTGGTCAACAAGTCAAAGTCCGTGTGTAGTCTCCGTCTTTCCCTGTATAGCCCTTCATCCGGAGCCTCCGCATATTGCCTATCCACCCTCAGAATCTCCCCAATCAGTCTCTCCCTTTCTTTACCCTCTTGTTTCCCCTTATGGGCCCTTATGGAGATCAGCTCCCCTCTAACCACCACCTTCAGCGCCTCCCAGACTACTCCCACCTGGACCTCTTCGTCATCATTGACCTCTAGGTATCTTTCAATACATCCCCTCACCCTTCCACATACCCCCTCGTACGCCAACAGTCCCATGTTCAATCTCCAAAGTGGGTGTTGCTCCTTTTCCTCACCTAGTTCCAGATCTACCCAATGTGGGGCATGATCTGAAATGGCTATAACCGAGTACTCCACTCCTGCCACCTTCGGGATCAGCGCCCTTCCGAGGACAAAGAAATCTATCCGGGAGTACACTTTATGGATGTGGGAGAAGAAGGAAAACTCTTTACTCCTCGGTCTAGTAAATCTCCAGGGATCCACTCCTCCCATCTGCTCCATAAAGCCCTTAAGCACCTTGGCCGCTGCCGGCCTCCTCCCGGTCCTAGATCTGGACCGGTCCAGCCCTGGGTCCAGCACCGTGTTGAAGTCCCCCCCCATTACCAACTTTCCCATCTCCAGGTCCGGGATGCGCCCCAACATACGCTTCATAAAGTTCGCATCATCCCAGTTCGGGGCATATGCGTTCACCAGCACCACCGCTTCACCTTGCAATCTGCCACTCACCATCACGTACCTACCCCCATTGTCCGCCACTATGGTCTTCCACTATACCCGTTTCCCCACCAGTATTGCCACCCCTCTATTTTTTGCTTCCAAGCCCGAGTGGAATACCTGTCCCACCCATCCTTTTCTTAATCTGACCTGATCCGCCAGTTTCAGGTGCATCTCCTGAAGCATAACCACGTCTGCCTTTAGCTTCTTTAGGTGCGCAAATACCCTTGCCCTCTTAATCGGCCCATTCAACCCTCTCACGTTCCACGTGATCAACCGGGTTGGGGGCTCTTTACCGCCCCCCCCCATCGTCGACTAGCCATCCCCTTTTTTAAACCAGCTCCTCAACCGGTTCCCACGCAACCGCTTGTCCCCCAGACGGCGCCCTCCACTCCCGACCATCCCATCCCGTAACAGCTCCCCCTTCCCCTTAGCAGCAGCAACCCAGTTCTTCCTCCTCGAGCTATTTTCCAGGGCTTCCAATCTCTCCATACACCTCTTGTGTAGCGCCTCGTGCGTCTCCGTCTTCACCACCAAGCCCTGTATCTCGTCCTCGTTTTCAGCAGCCTTTGCCTTCACTCCACGGAGCTCCACCTCTTGGGTCTTTTGCGTCTCCTTCAGCCCCTCAATCGCCTGCAGCATCGGCACCAGCACCTCCTTCTTGAGCTCCTCCACACATCGCCGGAGGAACTCCTGCTGTTCCAGGCCCCATACCAACTGGGCTCCCTCAGCCGCCATCTTGTTTCTCCCTTCTCTTCTCTGCCACTGCTCCAGAGGATCCTCCACAATCTGGCCACTACTATCACTTCTTTCCATCCACACCCGGGGGGACTCCTTCCTATGTCGCCTCACACTGGGTTTAGCCTTTGTAAATTTCCGTTGGGGCTCCCGATAAAACCCAAAAGTCCGTTGAAACGGGAGGTGCCGAAACGTGTGACTTAGCTGGTCATCGCCGCACCCGGAAGTCGCCCATATCACTATTGATCACGGATGTGAAAGTATTGGCTAAGTTGTTGGTGGGGAGGATGGAAGAATGTCCCCCTGGAGTGGTGGCAGAAGATCAGACTGGCTTCATGAAGGGCAGGCAGCTCGCAAGTAATATAAGATGGCTGTTGAATGTGGTGATGAATCCGTCGGGGGCTCTTGTAACGGAGGTAGTGGTGTCCATGGACGCAGGGAAGGCATTTGATTGGGTGGAGTGGCGGTACTTGTCAAGATTTTGGGAAGGTTTGGGTTTGGGCCGAGATTTGTGGCATGGGTACGGTTGCGGTATGTGGTATGTGGCACCAAGGGCAAGGGTGAGGACGAATGATATGACTCACAAAGCTTTGGCTTACACAGGGGTACGAGGCAGGGGTGCCCGCTGTCCCCGCTGCTGTTTGTGCTGGCCTTAGAACCATTGGCGATGACTCTCAGGGGGTCGGAAGAGTGGCAACGGATTATGAGGGGACAGCAGGAGCATCGGGTGTCGCTCTATGCCGATGACCTCTTGCTGTATGCTTTGCATCCGTTGGAGAGTATGGGAAGGATTATGGGCCTGTTGGGGAGGTTTGGAGGGTTCTCAGGGTACAAGCTGAATGTCGGGAAAAGCGAGGTATTCCTGGTGAATGAGCTGACACAGCGGGCTAATTTTGGGGGGATGCCATTTACGGTAGCGAGGGATAGGTTTAGGTACTTGGGGATTCAGGTAGCGAGGGAATGGACGGGACTCCATAAGTGGAACTTAACGAAGCTGGTGGTGGAGGCCAGGGAGGATCTTAAGAGGTGGGGTACATTGCACTTAACGTTGGCGGGGAGGGTCCAAGTGGTGAAAATGAATATTCTGAGTAGGTTCTTGTTTATCTTTCAGGCTCTCCCGATCTTTATACCAAAGGCCTTTTTTCGGAAAGTGGACACAATCATTTCTGATTTTGTATAGACGGAGAATGTGCCAAGGGTGAGGAGGACCCTGCTACAGAGGCAGTGGCAGCGTTTCCAAACTTGCTTCATTATTATTGGGCGGCGAATGTGGACAAGGTGCGGCGGTGGTGGGAAGGAGAAGGGGTAGAGTGGGTTAGGATGGAGGAGGAATCTTGTAAGCGGTCTAGTTTGAGCGCTATGGTGTCGGCAGCATTGCCAATGGCAGTGAGTAGGTATTCAGGGAGCCCAGTGGTGCAGTCCACAATGAAGATATGGAATCAGTTGAGGAAGCATTTTAGGGTGGAAGGGATGTCGGTGTTAACGCCGCTGTGCGAGAATCATGGGTTTGAGCCGGGGTGTGGGGGGGGGGGGGGGGGGGGGGGGGGGTGGATAGTGTATACAGGAGGTGGAAGGAAGTGGGGCTGAGGGTGAGGGATTTGTATTTGAAGGAAGGGTACGCCAGTCTGGAGGAGCTAAGGGAGAGGATAAAGCTGCCAAGGGGGAGTGAGTTCAGGTATCTGCAGGTTAAGGACTTTGCGCGAAAGTTCTGGAGGGACGCACCCTCCTGGAGCGACTGCTGCTTGTGGATGTGGAAGGAGTGGGAAGAATTGGGGATATATACAAGTGGCTGGGAGAGAAGGGAGCCTTGCGGGTGGTGAAGATCAAGGAGAAATAGGAAACGGAGTTGGGAGGGGAGATAAATTGGGGAGTATGGAGTGAGGCACTGCGTAGGGTAAACGGGAGTTCCTCTTGTGCAAGGATGAGCCTGATACAGTTTAAAGTTGTGCACAGGCTGCATATGACTCGGGCGAGAATGAGTGGGTTCTTTCAGGGGGTAGCAGATGAGTGTGAGAGGTGTGGGTGGGGGCCAGCGAATCATGCGCACATGTTTTGGGGTTGCGAAAAAATAGGAAGATTCTGGGCGGGAGTGTTCGCGGTCTTAGCCAGGATAGTGGAGGAGGAGGTGGACCCGGACCCTTTGGTGGTGATATTTGGGGTTTCAGAGAAGCCGGAGCTCATGGAGAGGAGGAAGGCCGATGTCGTGGCCTTCACCTCTCTGATTGCACGGCAGTGAATTTTGCTGGCGTGGCGGTCGGCATCGCCACCGTGGGTAACGGCTTGGTTGGGTAACATGTGCGATTTACTGCGATTAGAGAAGATAAAGTATGAGTTAAGGGGCTCTTCAGCAGGGTTTGAGGAAAGGTGGGGGATGTTTGTGACCGTGTTTGAGGGGCTGTTCGTCGCGGGGGGGGTGGGGGGGGGGTGAAAAAGCGGGAAAATCTGTACAGCCTGTGTAGTTGATTGTTGGGAAGTATGTTTCCTGGGGTGTTTATTCACTGTAACCTGTTTTGATACATGTTTGTAATAAAATATATTTAACAAAAAAATTGGTGCTTTGTTGAAAACAACACTTACTATATAGCTGCTGAGACATCAAAGCAATTTACCTGAAAAATCATGTCGCACAAATTGTATGGTAGTCAGACGGGTTATCAAATACTAAGAAACATTGGACTCGAAGTGGAGGAAACTGGATGAGCCTGTGAGGCGGAATGAAGTTCATGCGCCTGAGCTAATATGCAGTCCAGATTGCTTGTAAGATCCACAGCTTTGAAATCCCTACAGGAAATGAGATTGAGTAGCAGCAGCTAAAATGCGGCATCACAAGTCTGACCATGACTTGACACTAATATTCCTGCCACAAGGCAGGCATTTCTATTTAAAGAGATGTCAAGGAATGCCGGTGTAGGAAAGACAATGTTGCTTTAGTCAGAGGCAGCCACGTGTCTCTTGCCATTCGCTGGCAGTGGATTGTATCTTCCCGCCGCTTGTCAATGGGATTTCCCATTCAAACCACACGACGCCGCCAGGATTCCCGTGGGTGAGGCTGCACTGCAGTGGGAAAAGTGAATCGCAACAGTCGGAGAATTCCGGCCATGTTTCGATTTTGGAGTATTGAGGCTGCGGGAGGTTTTCAATGCATCCAGTCCTGTGTGAGTCCCATGCAGAACTGTTTGATGAACCAGCACATAATGTGAGAAGGGTTCCACTCCCCAGCATTAAAACTCATGATCATAAACACAGATTTTGAACTGCGTGATAGTGAATCTGCAGCCGGTTTTGCATCTCTCCCAGCCTTTTATTTGGCTGCAAAGAGACTGCTAACTTCCTGCATGCTTTATATTTAAATTCAGAATGTAGCACAGCTCCCTCGGCAGTCAACTGTTTTATTTGAAAAAAAAAAATGCTTATTAAAAATAATTTCACATTCCAGCTGGGAAGTAGGTTCCTTCGCTGATCTGGATCAGCCTCCGTCCATCCGGACAACTGGAGTGGCACGCACCGAAAGTGAATTTAATGCATCTGTCATGATACCACATACTGCCTATTAAACAGAATCAGACTGCAGGTGGGTAGGAACCAGCAGCTGCTCACTGCTGAGCCCACCCACGTACACCAGGGCGACCCTGGTGAAGTAGCAGGAGTGCAGTGCTTCTTGTTAGAACAGTTCTCTCAGGGGGGAAAATAAACCTGTTCCATGTTTTCATTTGTTAGACGGTTGGTAATAAGATAATAATATTTGTGATCCTGTTGCCTGTGATATTAAGGCATCCAGCCTCTTTACATTTTCCCCGCTGTTTTCCAACCAGCAGGAACTCAGTGGCATTGCCATGACAGGTCACCATCTCAGTAGATGCCAGCGACAGGTGGTATGTGCCGAAAATAGTCCTGCTTTGTGACCTACTGATATCAACACATATGTGGTATGCCGAGGTGCTGTAGATTACTTGTGAAAAATATACTGCCTGAGTGTGGTATTACGATCCCAGACCAGACCCCAACAGTAGTTAGGATACTGGATAGAATCTCCAATATTCTAATGTAATTTTGTAAGACTGAGGAAAGGATATCTCGCTCCAGGAGTGATTCACACAAAATAGGGATGTGGTATATGAAAACAAACTTTATTACTAACACAGCATCAAAACATCTTTTACATTACATAAGGAAATATTTTACAATTACCCCGTGAACAATGCTAAAAAGTGCAGTGGCACAATAACCCTTAACTGCTATCTTTATTCCCACTCAAACAACAACAACAAATAATCTCAGCTCTCAATCCACTGTTAAATACAATTAGCACTCAGGAATTCTTGCTGTACAGAGATGTTCTCTGAAACTGTTTCAAACAAAAGACCTGAATCCTGTCAGAACCATGCAGAAACTCTGGCTGCATTTCTTCAGAAGATGCTTCTCAACTTGTTTCAGCTCATGTTCTAATCAGACAATTCTGAACTGCTTGGAAAGAAGCTGCTAATGTGTCTACTGACTTATCTTTAACTGAACTGCAGTGAGAGCAAATGCTTGACTTCTGCTCACAGCTCCAACTAAAACTGCTTTTCTGCAAAATGTCCAGAACCTTAGCTCCATCCAGTAATTGCAGCATTTAACCAGCTCCACAGGGAACCCCCCCTTAATCCAAAGAGAACTCCATTAGCCCAAACTTTTATGATGCCTTTTGGCTCCCAAAATCTTTCAAACCAGGATTCTTTAAAAACACTACTGCAGTTAGTCTAACACACACTAACCCGGGTCTTTTACTGCCCTTACTGCACCAAATACATATAATACAATCTATCTGAAACTCCTACATTCATCACAGTGGGATAAAACAATTTATATTCTGACAGGGGCTGGTTTAGCACACTGGGATAAATCACTGGCTTTTAAAGCAGACCAAGGCAGGCCAGCAGCACGGTTCAATTCCCGTACCAGCCTCCCCGAACAGGCACCGATGTGGTGCCGAGGGGCTTGTCACAGTAACTTCATTTGAAGCCTACTTGTGACAATAAGCAATTTTCATTTCACCATTAACTCAGGCTTGATGCTTCCTTCCTCAAAACCCTGTCAAGTCGCTCACGGCTAAAGAAAAAGGAGGCATGTCTTTTTCCAGCTCAGCCCAATGTCACTGAATTCATACTCGGCACCTGCTGACGAACCTCTGGGCAACAAGAGGTAAGCGCAGGTGTCAGTGAGAAAACAGCAGCGCTGTCCAAATGTTGCCAAAATAGAGTATAGGCATCACTTGGGGAGGTTTTGTGTACGCTGCTACACTCTCGATAATCATAACCCAGGCAAGCACCAAGCAGGTGCTGTGAGAGCAGTGTAGCACAGTGTGAAAATCAGGAGCTGTGGGGAGAGTTGGAAAAGGGGCATCCCTCACGTTTGAATCCCTTTCCGTTTCTAAGAAGGATGCTTTCTCACCTTGTCAGTGCATTTGAAGCTTTATGGCAAAACAACAAGGTTCAATCCAGATATTAAGCATTTTGTTGCCTGTACAAATTCAAGGCCAAATACGGTTCAAATATTCACATTTGATAGATTAATGAAAGTGATACTGTTTCCCTATAAATAAACTGACAGTCAGCATGACCTGCTTCTGAAAGACAATAACATCAAGGCACATTTTACCTGCATTTATTAATCAGTGTCTGGCCTGCAGAGAATACAACTTCAACACTTGGAGCTTTCATTCTTTTAGCAGAAGAGCAAAGGAACAGCATTGTTTATATTTTCTTTTCAAAGCTAGAGAGACAGCTGCAGGCAGAAGCGCACTCAGAATAAGGAGCCAAATTTCAATCAGTCAGCCAGTCTACGGCTTAGGTGGACTTTTCATGGTGTCAGATTTTAGGCTTTACAAAATCATACTCAACAATGTAGTCTACAAGTGGTGAGAAAAACATTCTAAGGTGATTCCAGACCATTCACTGAAACTGTCCACTTGGTGTGAAGCTATTACAAGTCAAGCTATGCAGCAGGTCACAGCTGAAGACATTGGTTAGCCCAAACATGTGTGCCCATTTGGACAACTTCAGAATGACTTGGAGTGAAACAATAGGGTTGTTTCTTGGATTTCAAGGCTGACAGAACTGAAATTGCCTTTCCCTGGAGAAGTGGAGGAGATGAAGTTGAGGAAGGGTAACAAATATCCAGATGCAAGGAAGTTGTTTAATTTGGATTGCAGGTCTGGGGCAGCACGGTGGCGCAATGATTAGCACTGCAGTCTCACGGCACCGAGGTCCCAGGTTCGATCCCGGCTCTGGGTCACTATCCGTGTGGAGTTTGCACGATTTGCCCCGTGTTTACGTGGGTTTTTCCCCGACAAAACAATGATGTGCTAGGTAGGTGGACTGGACATGCTAAATTGCCCCTTAATTGGAAAAAAAGTCACTGGGTACTCTAAATTTATATTAAAATAAATTTGGATTGCAGGTCTAGATAAGTAAAACATTGATCTGCTTTCAGAAAGGCTGGAAAATTGAAGGCATCTTTTCTCCACAGAGTACGAATATACGGGGAACAAACAGGCAGCTATTGCAGTTCTCGTTGTGTGAGGGAACTCCTTTATAAGGCAATGGTCAGAAATGAGACTGAGCTGGAGACTTCCGGTGACGGCGGGCGGGAGGCAGCCGCGCGTTGGAGGGCTCCCGTTCGGGAACGGCATTGTCGGGGAGTAACGCCCGGTCCTAGGGCCAGCGACGGCAGTAAAAGTCGGGGGATAGCGCACAGAGAAGAAGGATGTCAAAAAAAACCATAAAAACGGCCGTAAAAATAGCGGCTGAAAGTCTGTTGGAGAGTGGAAAGGTCACCGCGGGGTCAGCAAAGGAAATGGAGGCTGAGCACCAGGGGAGGCCGCAGTGCTTACGGCTGAAGAAATAACTAAGGTGATGGCTGCGGAATTCGAAAAGCAGTTGCCGCAGATTGCGAAATGCATGGAGACGGTGAGGACGGAGATGAGGGAGGTTTTGAGTGCGCTGGTGGAGGAGGCGGTTTCCCTGGTGAGGACGGAGGTGGCGAGCGCAGTGGCGGAGGTGCGAGAGCAAGGGGAGGCGCTGAAGGAAGTGGAAGAGACGTTATTGCAGCACGGTGATCAACTTGCCTCGATGGGGAAGGAGATGCGGAAGGTGATGGACACTAACAAGGATCTGCGAGGAGAAATGGAAGACCTGGAAAACAGATCCAGGCGACAGAATTTGAGGATTGGGGGACTGCCCGAAGGAGTTGAAGGACCGAAGCCGACTGAGTATTTTGCCGCGATTCTGGCAAAACTATTGGGGGAGGGGGAGGATCCCTCCCGATATGAACTGGATCGGGGTCATCGGTCATGGAGGCCTGCACCAAAGGCGAGTGAGCCGCCAGGGGCAGTGACTCTGTGCTTCCGTAGGTACAGTGTGAAGGAGAAGGTCCTGAGCTGGGCCAAGCAGAAGCGGGTGGTGCAGTGGGCTGGAGCTGGTATACGTGTATACCAGGACTTTACGGTGGAGCTGGCGAGGGGGCGGGCTGCCTTCAACCGGGTGAAGAGGGCACTGTGCATTAGCAAGGTGCAGTGTGGCATTGTATATCCAGTGAAGCTGAGGGTGATTTATAAGCTCAGGGACTTTTATTTTGGAACGGCGGAAGCAGCGGAGGAGTTTGCGAAGGCAGAAGGACTGTGGCAGAACTGACAAATTGAGGAATGGCCATGTGTCGATGTAACCTCATGACTGTATTTTCTTCCTTTTTGTATAACTGCGCGCGGGTGTAGAGGCTAAAGGAGCCAATATGGTATATATTTGGACAAGGGAAGGGACGGGACTTTCACTTGAAATGAGGGCTCTTTGGGGTGTAGGGGTTTGTGTACTAAAAGGGGATCTTTGGGCTTTCCTAGTGCCGGGCAAGGGGGAAAGGGCCCCGGGGGGGGGGCCCTCCACGCTGGCCGGTTTAAGCCGGCCAGTGAACGGGAGTGAGGTGGGGGGAGGGGCTGCGGCCATCGGAGCCTGGCAGAACAGGGTCCGAGTGGTCTAGCCGGGGTGGAAAGTTGGGGGGAGGGAACCGAGGTTGGGAGGAGGAGTCTTACAAGAGGCAGTGGACGGGAGGAGCTGGAGACTTGGGGAGTGGGGGGGGGGGGGGGGGGTACAACTCTGGGGTATCATGTACGGTACTCTCTCAGAGGCTGGATGGCGTTGGTTGGGGGGGTGGGGGGGCGAGGGGGGGGGGGGGGGGGAGCTGTGTAGATTAAGGGTGACTCTGGGTAATCCCTGATTCCTTTTTGTCATTTGTTTATGTAAACATGCGGGTTGAGGTTCGGGGGTTGGTGGGTAGATGGGATTGTTGTTATTATGGGGACTGACATATCTTGCTGATTATTGTTTATTGTTGATGGGTGTAAATGTGGGAGAAAATGTGAAAAAGGAGGAGAATTTAAAAAAAAATTTAAAAAAAGAAATGAGACTGAGCTTAACTAACAACCCTAGGGTCATTTTATGAAGTTTTACTCCCACTGCGCAGTCTTAATGGAAAAATGGATCACAGCATTTGTTTTATAGTATTCCTATTTCTGATCTGTGCTTCCATTTAATTAGCTCCTTAGAAGTTCAAGTGGCTGAATGCTGCATGGAATGTGCAGAGTTGTCGCAATGATGGAAATATCAAGTCTTACAGATGGTCAATGCAAAATGGCACTCTGGATGGGCGTGCTCATGTTTAATGAGTGCGAGTTGGGTCAGCCAAGGCTCCATCGGTAGCACTCTCACCAGGACTTGAGCATAACAATCCAGGCTGACACTTCAGGGCATGGCCCTGCTCTGAGGGAATACTGGACTGTCAGCGGTGCTGTATATGAAATGAGACTTCAACTGACTGCACTGTCTGGCCTCTCAGGGGACCTAAAAGATCCTGTGGCACTATTTTACAGAACCATAGTACCCCAAAGTGCAGCAGGAGGCCATTCAGCCCATTGAGTCTGCACCAACCCTCCAATTGAGCACACTACCTGTTGTCCTGTTATGTTTGATCCTTTGTACCTCATGAAGGAATCCACCAAACACTTCGACCTGTCCAAACCAGAATCTTTTATTAAGTCTTGTGTGGTAAGATAGCAACCTGAATCATAGCATGTTATCATGGAGTCGGCTAAGTACCCCTCAGTAACTTGCACCTAGCACTGACCATTCACATGGATGTGTTATTGCCCTCTCAATCTTCTTCTGGAGATGGCCGGATGTGTCTCCCCTTATACGAGAGTCACAGGTCACATGATGTTAAACAGCCATCCATCTATGATATAGCCCATAGGCATATCACCACACTACCCAGGCCCACTTCCCACCCTATCCCTGGAGCCCCAGTTAACCTGCACAACTTTGGACTGTGGGAGGAAACTAGAGCACCCGGAGGAAACCCACGCAGACATGGGGAAAAAGTGCAAACTCCACACAGACAGGCCAGAATTGAACCCGGGTCCCTGGGCTGTGAGGCAGCAGTGTTAACCACTGTGGCACGGTGTGGTGGTATGTATTAGGGGTAATACGGTACACCACGTGTCGACAGGCTATTGGTGGAGGGATGCCAGGTCCTGATAGGATCTGCCACCGACTGGACTCCACGCAGAAATGCCGGTATAAGAACCCAGTTTTTCCCTCCATTTCCCTCAGCAGTTGCATTCTGTAACCACGCTGCTGGGGATAAAGTTCTGCTTAATAAAGCCTTCAATTGACATTACCGCAACCTGCCTCGCGTCATATTGACGGTGCTACAATTTATTAAGCAGAATTTAAATTGAAGAAAACGACGTGGGAACATGGAGCTCCGAATCACCCCGGAGTGCCTGCGCATCGCACACCAAGCAGCTAACTCGGCCTCTATCTTCAAACACTGGATGGCATGTTTGAGGGCTACCTCCGAACGGCCCCCGGCACACCGACTGACGAACAAAACATGCAGGTCCTCTATTCCAGGGTGAGTCCTGACGTCTACTCCCTTATCGAGGACGAGGACGGTTTCACCGGTGAAATCGCCGCGCTGAAGGATATCTACATCCGGCCCGCCAACCAGGTTTTTGCTCGCTACCAGCTCGCCACACGACGGCAATTTCCGGGGGAATCGCTGGACGAGTTTTATAACGCCCTGCAGATCCTGGGTCGAAACTGCAACTGCCCGGCGGTAACAGCGAGTGAACACACAGAGCTCCTGGTCTGCGATGCGTATGTGGCAGGTTTGGCCTCTTTCCAGATCCGCCAGGTGCTTCTGGAGAAAAAATCTCTGGGACTTACAGAAGCTCGGGCCCTGGCGGCATCCCTCGATGTGGCCTCGCGTAACGCCCACGCCTACGCCCCCGACCGCACTACAGCCCCTTGGGCTCCGTGGACCCCCGCTGAGGCCGACTCTCCGACACCCCCCCCACCCCCGCAAACCTGTGTGGCCAAAACACCAGACCAACCGGGGGGGCCCCGCTGCTATTTTTGCGGCCAGCCGAAACACCCTTGGCAGCGCTGCCCGGCCCGCGCGGCTACCTGCAAAAGCTGCGGGAAGAAGGGCCACTACGCGACGGTGTGCAAGTGCCGCGGGGTCGCCGCTATCTCCGGGGAAGAAACGGGACCACAGACCCAGCCCCCCCCAGCGATCCACGTGTGACCAACGGACGCCGCCATTTTGGACCCCGGACGTCACGAGGGAGAGATGGGCGCCGCCATTTTGACCACCCCCGACCTCGCTCGATCCGTGGACGCCGCCATCTTGGCTGAAGGACCCTGACACAGACGGCCACATACTGTCTGATTACGATGCTCAACTTCAACAACCACGTCTGGCTTCGACGACCCTCGACCAGTCGCGACCCCGGACGCTCCAGACTGCAACCACTACAGTCCTGGTGAATGGCTACGAGACGCCGTGTCTTATCGACTCTGGGAGCACGGAGAGCTTCATTCATCCGGACACGGTAAGGCGCTGTTCCCTCGTAATTCGGCCAAGCACCCAGAAAGTTTTCCTGGCGGCGGGATCCCACTCCGTTCAGATCACGGGGTTCTGCATCGCTAACCTAATGGTGCAGGGGAGGGAGTTCCGAAATTACCGGCTGTATGTCCTCCCCCATCTCTGTGCGCCCACACTCCTAGGGTTGGACTACCAATGCAACCTCCAGAGTTTAACATTTAAATTTGGCGGCCCTATACCCCCACTGACTGTCTGCGGCCTCGCGACCCTCAAGGTTGAACCGCCTTCTTTGTTTGCGAACCTCACACCGGATTGCAAACCCGTCGCCACAAGGAGCAGACGGTACAGCACCCAGGACCGAGCATTTATCCGGTCCGAAGTCCAGAGGCTGCTGAAAGAAGGCATCATCCAGGCTAGTAACAGTCCCTGGAGAGCCCAGGTGGTAGTTGTTAAGACCGGGGAGAAACAGAGGATGGTCATCGACTATAGTCAGACCATCAACAGGTACACTCAGCTAGATGCGTACCCTCTCCCCCGCATATCCGACATGGTCAATCGGATTGCACAGTACAAGGTCTTTTCCACCGTGGACCTCAAGTCCGCCTACCACCAGCTCCCCATCCGTCCCGGTGACCGCAACTATACTGCCTTCGAAGCAGACGGGCGGTTATACCACTTTTTAAGGGTTCCATTCGGCGTCACGAACGGAGTCTCGGTCTTCCAACGAGAGATGGACCGAATGGTTGACCAGCACGGTTTACGGGCCACGTTCCCGTATCTCGACAACGTCACCATCTGTGGCCACGACCAGCAGGACCACGACGCCAACCTCCAAAAATTCCTCCAGACCGCTCACGCCCTGAACCTCACTTACAACAAAGAATAATGCGTGTTCCGCACCGATCGTCTAGCCATCCTGGGCTACGTAGTGCGTAATGGAGTGATAGGCCCTGACCCTGAACGCATGCGCCCCCTCATGGAGTTCCCTCTCCCCCACTGTGCCAAAGCCCTGAAACGTTGCCTGGGCTTCTTTTCTTATTACGCCCAGTGGGTCCACCAGTACGCAGACAAGGCCCGTGCACTAATCCAGTCCACTACTTTTCCCCTGACGACAGAGGCATGCCAGGCCTTTAGCCGCATCAAAACGGATATCGCAAAGGCCACGGTGCGCGCCATCGACGAGTCCCTCCCCTTCCAGGTCGAGAGCGACGCATCGGATGTAGCTCTGGCGGCCACCCTCAACCAAGCAGGCAGACCCGTGGCCTTCTTCTCCTGAACCCTCCACGCTTCAGAAATCCGCCACTCCTCAGTGGAAAAGGGGGCACAAGCAATAGTGGAAGCTGTGCGACGCTGGAGGCATTACCTGGCCGGTAGGAGATTCACTCTCCTCACTGACCAACGGTCGGTTGCCTTCATGTTCGATAATGCACAGCGGGGCAAGATCAAGAACGACAAGATCTTGCGGTGGAGGATCGAACTCTCCACCTTCAATTATGAGATCTTGTATCGTCCCGGAAAGCTGAACGAGCCATCCGATGCCCTATCTCGCGGCACATGTGCCAATGTACAAGTGGACCGTCTACAAGCCCTCCACAAGGACCTCTGCCACCCGGGGTCACTCGTTTCTACCACTTCCTTAAGGCCCGCAACCTCCCTTACTCCGTCGAGGACGTCCGAACAGTCACCAGAAACTGCCAGATCTGCACTGAGTGCAAACCGCACTTTTTCAGGCCAGATAGAGCGCACCTGGTTAAGGCCTCTCGACCCTTTGAACGCCTCAGTTTGGATTTCAAAGGCCCCCTCCCCTCCACCGATCGCAACGCGTACTTCCTGAACGTCGTTGACGAATACTCCCATTTCCCTTTCGCCATCCCCTGCCCCGACATGACCGCGTCCACGGTCATTAAAGCCCTCGGTACCATTTTTACACTGTTCGGTTTCCCCGACTATATCCATAGTGACAGGGGGTCGTCCTTTATGAGTGACGAACTGCGTCAATTCCTGCTCAGCAGGGGCATAGCCTCGTGCAGGACGACCAGTTACAACCCCCGGGGGAACGGGCAGGTAGAAAGGGAGAATGGAACGGTCTGGAAGGCCGTCCTGCTGGCCCTCCGGTCTAGGAGCCTCCCAATTTCCCGCTGGCAGGAAGTCCTCCCGGATGCCCTTCACTCTATTCGGTCCCCGCTGTGCACCACCACGAATCAAACGCCTCACGAGCGCCTCCTCATCTTTCCTAGGAAGTCCTCCTCTGGAACGCCACTTCCGACCTGGCTAGCAGCTCCGGGACCCATTCTGCTCCGGAAACATGTGCGGGTGCACAAGTCAGATCCGTTGGTGGAACGGGTGCATCTCCTTCACGCCAACCCGCAATATGCCTATGTGGAGTACCCCAATGGGCGACAGGACACGGTCTCCCTGTGAGATCTGGCGCCCGCCGGAGCTACCCACACCCCCCCCCCCAACGCCAATCACCACCTCCTCACTCCCGCCGGTTCATCCCGCAGCCACCCCCTTCCCGGGGGGTTGGTTCTCCTCCCAGACCCACCCAGGAGTAAGGACACAGGGGACAGCGCTACGCTCCCAGAGTCGACGGGACTCGAGACAGCGCCATCACCACCACGCCCGAGACGATCGGAAAGGATGACCAGGGCGCCCATCCGGCTCATCGAATCACTTTAACTCTCAACGTTTTCAGTTATTGTGTCTTGTTATAGTTATGACATCATGCCGACCCTGTTTGGCCCGTTGGCCCAGCTTTCAGTTATTGTGTCTTGTTATAGTTATGGCATCATGCCGACCCTGTTTGGCCCGTTGGCCCAGTTGAAGCGATAATTTTGTGTTTTGTTCAAAGTTACGGCACAGTACCGACTCTGTAAACCCCTACCACCATGCGAACCACCATCCCGCCGGGTTTTTTTTCAACAAGGGGTGAATGTGGTGGTATGTATTAGGGGTAATACGGTACACTACGTGTCGACAGGCTATTGGTGGAGGGATGCCAGGTCCTGATAGGATCTGCCACCTACTGGACTCCACCCAGAAATGCCGGTATAAGAACCCAGTTTCTCCCTCCATTTCCCTCAGCAGTTGCATTCTGTAACCATGCTGCTGGAGATAAAGTTCTGCTTAATAAAGCCTTCAATTGACATTACCTCAACCTGCCTCGCGTCATATTGACGGTACTACACACGGTGCCGCCCTTTTCGAAGGAGGACAGCGGAATTATCTGCGGTGTCCTGGCCAATGTTTATCCCTTAATCAACATCACAGAAATAGATTGTCATTTCACTAACGCATTGCTGTTTGTGGGAGTTTGATGTGTGCATATCGGCTGCCACCTTTCTATCTGCACTTTAAATGTATTTCAGTGACTGTAAAGCAGTTTGTGATGTCCCGTAGTCATGAAAGGTGCTAAAAATGGCAGTCTTTTTTTCTCCTTTGCTTTAATTTACCTTACAGGAGTCAGGAGAAACTTCTCTGAATAGAAAAACTGGATCAGATAAGGCCCATTTTGGAATGCCCCATGGATGTATTGAACTTGTTATCATAGAATCACCACAGTGCAGAAGGGAGGCCATTTGGCCCATCAAGTCTGTGCTGACCCTTTGAAAGAGCTCCCTACCTAGGCCCACGCTCCCAATGAGATCCCTGTAACCCAATTATGTTCAGGCTTTCTTATTTCCTTAATTGAAATTTTAAAATCAACAACTTAGCACCAACAACTTCCTAGAATTTATTTAATTGCTTTGCCTGATAACCTGACTTCCTTTCAAACTAAGACTTGTTCATCTTGAATTGCTGAGGTGATTGTCGCTTGAAGCGTGTAAGCAAATTACGATGAGACTACCTTGCTCAGAGGTGAACCGGACCACTGCAATTCAAGACTAGGGATCTCAGCAAAAGACTTTTGATTCGACAATACTTGATTAGAGTTTTAGTTCTGCACAGTAGTCCAATGAACATTGGGCTGGGCAGGTGCCCCCCCCCCCCCCCCGCAACGTGTTTTCCACGATGGCATGGTAAAATTCCACGCATAGGCTGGAATTTAATAAGAAGGGGATGTCTCACAATGGTGGGGCAGGAGATGAGCACCACTTCAAGTATCAGGAGCCTCCATGCACACAATCGCAATGCAAAATTGTAAACGAACGGAGTCACACATGTCCCACGTGCAATCATGCGACAGGGTGTCCACCACTACCCTCGGCTGAATTAATTCTAGGTTGGGGTGGGCTACTAATGGCCCATGTCTGCAAGCTCCCAGTCTCTGCAAGCAGGGAGAAAGGTGAGAGATTCTCTTCTCCAGGAATGGCAATAGGAGACCCCCTGTTTGACCAGCATAACCCAGGAAGGAGATCACAGAGGAGGTGAACAGCTGAGGTTGCATTACGATCACAACTGGGCTCCAGACACCTTTCATAGAAGAGAGCTGGAAACAATGCTGTTGTCAACTATTGACTACTCATAGACTATTTGGACTATACAGAGATGCCCTTTGGCAGGACTCCATTGGAACTTTCTTCCCTCAGGTTCCAGTTACATGTTATCTGGCATCACTGATGATGCACGCTGGCTATTAACATAACTCTTTAAGGGCAGCACGGTGGCGCAGTGGGTAGCACTGCAGCCTCATGGCGCCAGAGTCCCAGGTTCAATCCCGGCTCTGGGTCACTGTCCGTTTGGAGTTTGCACATTCTCCCCGTGTTTGCGTGGGTTTCGCCCCCACAATCCAAAAAAAGATGTGCAGGTAGGTGAATTGGCGCGCTAAATTGCCCCTTAATTGGAAAAATGAATTGGGTACTCTAAATTTAAAAAAAGAACATAACCCTTTATATGTCATCTCATTCTACATCTTTTATTGTACTCATGAACATTAACTGTTTACACATCCTACTCTTCCCCTCCCCGAGTCACTGTCCCCTTCCCTGAGTCATAGGGAAAGATGTTGTGGTTTGACTGGAATGCCAGATCTTTACTTGTTTCCTGTGAGAGGGCGTTAGGAGCACAATGATCTTGTGGAGGGGTCTGTAAGTTTCACCCATTCGTGTAGAGGCTGTCTACTGGTGGATACCAGTGCAGATCTGTTTTGTCGGAGGGCACCATGGTCAGTGTGCAGCAGGTAGGTGTTATAGATGAAAGGACTGACTCAAAACCTGTCCGGCCCAGTTCTGGACTTAAGCCTATGCAGACTGCCCTCGTCACAGTGTTGGTAAATCCTGCACTTTGTGGTGACAGTTGCTCAGGGCCTTGAGGCATGGTCAAAGGGTACGTTGGAGAACGTTGGGTATGTAATCTCCTTCCGATTAAGCGTTCCGATGAAGCCAGACTAGTCTGCAGTGGTGTAGATGGTAACTCAGTAAGGCCAGGTTGACATTATAATTTTTCTTCACCAAGGATTTGACAGCAGTGATCCCTGGGAATGGATTAACAGAACTTCCAATTAAATACTAATTTGATGTCAATTATCCAATAGAAGTCACTGATATATAAAGGGGTTACAGATGGAGCGACATGTTGGTGAAGCTTTGTGTGTGAAATTGGATCAAAGAAATAAAGGGTTTTTTTTGGAGAAGCAGAACTCTTGTCTCCTTTACTCTACAGCAACCCAGAAGATTAAACAGTGGTAGCAGATGGCTGCTGGGCCAAAGTAAAGGGTTGCAAGATACAACTTTTTCAAAAACAAAAGGGCAAACTTCACTCAAATTCTAAATCAACAAAGGAGTGAATAAAAAGACAACAATATGGCTGAAACCAGAATGAAAATGGCAGGATATGACTATCCACCATTTTTTTCAGAAACGGAACCGTATGGCCAATGGAGAAGTAAAGTTATTACGTGGACTAAGGGCTTTGGAGAAAAGGAAACAAGGTATGGCATTGGCTCTTTCTTTACCTTCCCAAAGTAAAATCAGTCGCAAAGTGTTTTCCGAACTAGAGTTGGAACATTTGGACTCTGAAGAAGGTCTGTTAACCCATTCCTAACAGTCTCCCCTTTCTTGGAGGAAAAAAAATATTTTGGTTTTCCCAGAAAAACAGAAAATACAAGAAACACAAAACACATAACCTCTCTCGGCCACTTCATTTCCCTGTGGATAAAGAGCCCTGGGCCGCTGGGGATGTGGACAATGCTGAATGTCTCTATGAAGCATTTGAAACAGACATTGGTGAACTGTGAACCGTTACTAAAGACAACCATATCAGGGATGCCATGTATGGCAAATGTTTCCTTGAGCTTGGTGAGGTGGACCCATAGCCGTTTGTCCTCGATCCAGTGAGAGTAATAATCCACTAAGATAAGGAAGGTTTTATCTTTGACGACCAAAAGGTCGAAACCGAGGTGCTTTCACAGTCAGGATGGGAATGAGGATGCCATCAGTGGTGCGTGGTGGTCTTGTGTATGGATGGCGCATGAAGGACAATTGGAAGTTAATGGTTGCATTCTCTAGTCACCCACCCGCGTGTTTCTCGGCAACGCGCTATTCGCTGGCATGGGGATTCTTTACTCCCGCCGCATGTCAATAGGATTTCCCATTGAAGCCATCCCATATCGCTGAGAAACCCACGGGCAGGGGTGCACTGCCGGCGGGAACAGAAAATCGCAACAGCTGGAGAATTCCGGCCCATGTCTTCAATAGCTTTGGAGACTGAATGGTAGGCTCTACACTTGGTGATAACCAGGTGTCACTGGTATCACTGTTAGAGAATGCCTAGCATGAGGACACTGGTAATGATAATCCTGTCCTTGTAGACTAACAAGTCATCGATGAAGCTAAGGTGGAAACACTGTTCAAAGTACTGCTTCAAACATACTCAGGCCATCCAGTACGGCAGTACTCCTGTATCGCTGCACACTCCACATCAGCTTTCTGAGCTGCCCGAATTGCTTTTAGTTTCTGGGTGGTCTCCAGAAGGAACTTAATAGAGAAGGAGACAAAGGACTGCACCATCTCGGTGAATTGTATGTCATTGTGTGCAGGAATGCAAGACAAAGCATCAGGCGTGGTCTGGTGCTTATCCTGGATGTATTATGTATTGGCGCCAAACCTCATAAGCTGTAATCAAAACCTTTGAATGCAGGGTGGCAACTTCACCAATTGTTTGGTGTTAAGCAGGATAATTAATGGTCTATGATCAACTTGGATCATAAATTTGAATCCTAGGACGTAATCCGAAAACATTTCACAAACCCGTGTGACTACCAAGGCCACCTTTTCAATGACAGCACAACACTGCTCTGTATCTGTCAGTGTCCTGGAGTCATAATGCACCGGTTTATGAAAGCTGTCTTTCTGTAATATGGCACCTTTGCCACTGGACTATGTGTCACTCGCGATTATGGTGGGGAGTTCTGGTTTGTAATGGGCCTACGTCTCCAGAACGTGACTGCGTCCTTGATTGTGTCAAAAGCCTTCTTCTGGTGTTTGTCTGAATACCAGGCTTGATATGTGCGAGATTGGGCAGAAACTTCCCCAGATGATTAACCGTGCCCAGAAAATGTTGAAGTTTCATAACGTTAAGGACGTTAGGAAATCCTTGGTGGCTGCAGTTTTGTGAGGGCCTGTTTGGATGCCAGATGTGTGAACAATATGGCCTAAGACGTTGATAGTGGGTTTAGGGAACTTGAATACTGAGTGGCCTGTAAACATTGCAACGCCGTTTACACCCTGGCGTTGAGCTCCTCGGTGGTGAATCCATGCAGGAGAATATTGTCCTTATGGCAGCTAAGTCCATCCGAATTAGTTATGAGGTCTCGGAGGCTAAGATACTTCCGAATGGTGGGCAGTTAAAACAGTACTGGCCAATGGGCGTGGTAAATATGGTTGTGGTATTATCAGGTATTGCAGTACCCGAGAGGCTGTAGACCATTGGGTAAACCTAGGAGTTTACCATCGGCTGTTTGGTATATAGCTCCACCCTGACAGGCGGGGTATAAGAAACGGTGCCGTCCCAGTAGCCCTCATTCTGTACTGAAGCTGCAGTCTATTAAATTGATGCACGATCAATTAAACTCAAAGACGAGGTTGTAACATAACTGAAGGCTTTATTAGACTAGATCTGTTCCCCAGCAGCTTCGGTACAGAATGAGGGCTGCTGGGACGGCACCGGTTCTTATACCCCGCCTGTCAGGGCGGATCATACCATGTTAAATGCAATTGTAACCACAGGCCACCACCCCCGCCGGACTCTTTTTTAACAGGGGGTGAATGTGGTATTATCAGGTATTGCAGAACCCGAGAGGCTGTAGACCATTGGGTAAATCTAGGAGTTTACCATTGGCTGTTTGGAATGTAGCTCCGCCCTGACAGGTGGGGTATAAGAACCGGTACCATCCCAGCAGCCCTTATTCTGCACAAAAGCTGCTGGGGAACAGTATCTAGTCTATTAAAGCCTTCAGTTATGTTACAACCTCGACTTTGAGTTTAATTGATCGTGCATCAATGGTTAACAATTTTCACTCCTTGTCTAATGGGAGCTGCCAGAAAGCCTTGTTACTGACATCAAGTTTAGTGAAAACTGAGCTCCTCACAAACTTTACAGAGCTAACTCTGTCAGATGCTAAGGCGTGGACTTCTCTTTCTGTGGCCTTGTTCAAATGCGTACGGTTCATACAAATATAAAATGAGCCTCTGGGCCTGAGTACATGTACCGTGACAGAACACTGAGAAGTGTGTTGCATCACAAATGATATTACTCCTCTGAGTAACATGTGTCAATCTCTTGATTACCCTTTTCAAGAGAGGGAACTTCTGAACAATTCTGGGAAATTCTCTTTTGAATTTATCCGTTTTGTCCTAGTTAATTAGCTCTTCTTCCTTTGTAAAGAAGCTGTAAATCTGAGCTGGCACTCCTGATTTGTGATAACATAGAGAATTCCTGTAATTTCCCTTCCCCTGTAACAAAGTGTGGTTGCCTTGTACTCTGAGTGGAATGCCCCCTGGTCTAGTCATAGGTGGCCTTAGCCATAGTACCTTATCAGGAAGAATGGATGCTCCTGCATCAGGGTCCAAATTTAACTTGGTTTTGTAGCCATTGACTGTTATGTCCATGTTCCAAAAGGTGACCTTGGATTTGCAGCTACACCCAAGAAAATCACTTCCAGTTCGTCTATAGTTTCTATTTCCTGGATGTCATGTGATCTGATTGGTCTCTCTTTAAATCTTGGACCTACAAATGGAGGTTTCTTGCTCCTGTAGCACATGCTTTTAAAATACTCCCACGTGTGGCAGGAGCAGAATGTTGCTTTAAGACTGGGCAAGCTTTGCGCCAATGCGGGTTATCCCTGCTACAATGCGCACCTGGAAGAATGGCGCCAACCACACTCTCTTCTTACTGGTTCTGCATTCTGGCAGGCACGTTCTTGGTGCCATGGTTCACGAATTGGACTGGGTCAGTGATCTATTCCCAGGAAGACGTCCCAGGTTCCTGGGTGTGTCAGTTGATGCTTGCCCTATCCATTCTTACAGTATTCCATCGGAGGCTGAAGTAGGAATCAAAGGGTTTGATTCTTTTAATGTTATTCGTACAGCTGCCAATTGAATACATGAGAAAGAACTCTGACCTGATCCCTATTTGGTTTCTGAGTGAGTCTCCAGTCAGTCCAGGATCGACTGTATCGGCGACATTACTTTCTCCAGTGTACAGCTTGGTCAAGGCCCTCCATATGGTCCAAGGGCTCAGGCAGAGGTAAGACTTTCTCCATAGCTCTGCATAGAATCATAGAATACCTACAGTGCAGAAGGAGACCATTCGGCCCATCGAGTCTGCACCAACCCTCTTTGGAAGTGGGGAAAGAGATTAGGCTGAGAAACATGTGCTCATCGTTGGTACCACATGGTGAAAGAGGCCAGACCGTGTGACAGTTGTGCATCAGGCGGCAATTGGTACCAGATAGATTGTGTGGCCAATACATGGCATGGGGACGCACAGGGACAAGGGAGTTAGTTGTGCATTGAGATACTAATAACACTCCAATTTGTCATACAGCCTAAGGATTTAATAAGGCGTGGGGGGACGAGGTTCACAGCGAATTAAAAGATGTTTTTTTATTGTTTTCTGATTTTTATAAATTCAGAGTACCCAATTCATTTCACGGACAGTGACCCAAATCCGGGATCGAACCTGGGATCTCGGTGCCATGAGACAGCAGTGCTAACCACTGCGCCACTGTGCTGTCCCACACAGCGAGTTTAAATAAAGACATTTATTAGAACAATAGTATATACATGAGGCCCGGTTAAACCTCACTGGGTACCCTCTCATTTTAAAATATTTTTATTGGTTTTGTAATTATTTGCAATAACATATGTATAATACACAGTAATGCTAATATAGATAGACAGCCAAACAGAAAAGGGAAAAGGAAAAAACCCACAAACGGGGTCACAAACCTGGTGTGCAACAACAAGGAAAGAAAAAGTAACCATGAAAATAAATCATATGGGACAGACAGTAAGTTATGTCTCTCTGAGACATAACCTATGTACAGTATGGGGGGCCCCCTGTTTGTGAGCCCCCGGAGGTCAGTGCCACTACCATATAGTTTCCCTCCCATCTTCGCTGCCAGTAGTCGGCCGGGCGTGCTTTGTTCTTGCTGCTCCAGTCGTTTCCCTGTCTGCCCTCACCCTTTGTCTCTTCCGGTTCCCTTTTCCTGCTTGCCCTATATTTCCCTTGACGTCTATCTTCTCCCCCTAATTCCCTGCAGCTCCCAACTCTACCCACCTATCCCCTCACCCCTCCCTCTCTTTCTTCCCTTGTCCGTTTTGTTCCTCCCTCCCTTTTGTCTTTGCTTATTGGTTGCTGGTTATGAACCGGTCTTGGAACAGGCTGGCAAAGATACTCTCTCTCTTGATGGTCGGTACCAGACTGACTGGCCTTTTATAAAGGTCTGGAGAAGCTACCCTGCCCCTAGCTGGGGAGATCGTGCTCCCGGAGGAGCTCGGGGAAACAATCACCACACACGAGGGCCAGGATTCCCCAATCCCGCGCCGGGGTCGGAGAATCGGTGGGGGGCGTGTGAATCGCGCCACGCCGCTCCGACACCAGGCCGCCGATTCTCCAGCGACCACAGAATCGGCACCAATCGCGCCCGCGCGGTCGCCCCCGCGGCGATTCTCCGCGCTCGGCAGGCCGAGTGCCCGGCAGGACTCGCCGAATTACATAGAATTTACAGTGCAGAAGGAGGCCATTCTGCCCATCAAGACTGCACCGGCTCTTAGAAAGAGCACCCTACCCAAGGTCCACACCTCCACCCTATCCCCATAACCCATAAACCCCACCCAACACTAAGGGCAATTTTGGACACTATGGGCAATTTAGCATGGCCAATCCACCTAACCCGCACATCTATGGACTGTGGGAGGAAACCGGAGCACCCGGAGGAAACCCACGCACACACGGGGAGAATGTGCAGACTCCGCACAGACAGTGACCCAGTGGGGAATCGAACCGGAGACTCTGGAGCTGTGAAGCAATTGTGCTATCCACAATGCTACCATCCTACCCGGCGGGACCTCGGATTTCTGGCTGCGGGGGCCGTCCTGGTGGGGGGTTCCGACCTCGGGGGATGTGTTAGACGTTTAGCTGCTGTTGTATAAAGAGTCAAAGGTTCTGCTCCTCTTCACCAACACATTTATTTCACTTTAACAGACTCTGCGCAAAACTCTAACATCACATCACCTCCCACAAAGGCCACCTGAAGCCCCTTTACATATCAGTGTCAATCATTGGACACTTAACATAAATGAGACAACGAATTGGAATGTCTCTTAACCCATTACTTAACAGGTGGGGGGGCCTCCACGGTGGCCAGGCCTGCAATCGGGGCCTACCGATCGGCGGGCAGGCTAATTCCGAGGGAGCCTATGGTCCTGTCCGCCGGGCCCCTGTAAGGCTCCGCCATATTGCCCGGGGGCTGGCATGGAGACGGCAATGCATGCGCATGCATGCACCCGTGCCGGCCGTGGCGCGCATGCGTGGACCCACGCCGGGTGTGGCACGCATGCGCGGACCCGCGCCGGCCGTGTCGCGGCGGGTTTTGAGTGCACAACACTCTGGCACCATTCTAGCCCCCTAGGAAGGGGTGAATGTCTGGGCCTGGAGGCCCGTTGATGCTGGCGTCACTCGTGCTAGTTATTACAAAGGATACATTCAATACCATGAAGAGGTCCAAAAACAGGAGGAGGAGTGATGCTACTTTCTGAGGAGAATGTTGTTGTCACCTGGGATCCAAACTTTTCTTTTTGTAAATTTAGAGTACCCAATTCATTTTTTCCAATTAAGGGGCAAATTATTGTGGCCAACCCACCCATCCTGCATATTTTTGGGTTGTGGGGGTGAAACCCACGCAAACACAGGGAGAATGTGCAAACTCCGCACAGACAGTGACCCACAGCCGGGATCGAACCTGGGACCTCGGTGCCGCAAGGCTGCAGGGGTATCCCACTATGCCACTGTGCTGCCCCAAACCTGCATTTGGGCAGGGGCATTGAGTAGCTGTGGGAACTGGGAGTAGCTTAAGATGTGTGAGTCATGAGATCTCCCTGGGAAATGAGGACACACCTGCATAATTATTTTTTGGTGGTTACAAGCAATTTGTACCTTCAGGGAATTTAATCCTTTGTGAATCTATGTGCAAAGAAGGCAGGCAACACTATTGTTACAGTTTTGAGATTTAGAAGATTGTTTTGTTTTCAGACTGTGTCTTTAAGTTAGGTTAAAATGAAGGGGGTCAGGTGACCTGTGCTGTTGTCTGCCTGATCACAAGCCTTGGTGAAGAGCCTGTTAAAGGTTCGAGGAAGGCCCAGATTTCTCAGACAATGGCAGCAGTGGTTAGACTGTTAGTCTCCAAAATCTAGGAAGGCATTGCGAATGTTGGGTTGTAAACTGCTATACTATAAACCATCCATGTTTTGCAAGATAAAAGAGAGTTGAGGGTCTTATGGTTAGCTAATTAGCATTTTTACCTGGATACAGGACCTATGTGATTCTTTTCCCAGTGGAGATGGCCTTTGACCGTGAAAGAGTTTCTAAGAAAGTCCTGAAAACTCTCAACACAGGCAGTCTGCCAGATAGAGAGGAAGGAGCTAGTAGCAGAAAATCTCTATGGTTGACTGCAAGAATGCAAGTTGGAGCTCATAGTTGGATTGAAAAGACCAAATTTGTGAGGAGTTAAAATGAGGTTACAAGATTTGCCTGGCTTGCGCAATGGAGAGATTCTCCAGAAAAAGGTCTCATATGGACAGATGGGGTGAAATAATAATAATAATAATAATCTTTTCTTGTCACAAGTAGGCTTACATTAAAACTACAATGAAGTTACTGTGAAACTTAGTTGCCACATTCCGGTGCCTATTTGGGTACACAGAGGGAGAATTTAGAATGTCCAAATTACCTAACAGCACTTCTTTCAGGACTTGTGGGAGGAAACTGGAGGACCGGGAGGAAACCAACGCAGATACAGAGAGAAAGCACAGACTCCGGACAGACAGTGACCCAAGCCAAGGATCGAACCTGGGATCCTGGCGCTGTGCAGCAACAGTGCTAACCCCTGTGCTACCGTGCTGAGGTATATAGCGAGTATACAGAGCAAGGTTACCAAGACAACAAAGGAAAAGAATGGGAGCTAAGATTCACTTTGAACTGCAGAATTCAGGTGGCACAGTGGTTAGCACTGCTGCATCACAGTACCAGGGACCTGGGTTCGATTCCGACCTGGGGTGATTGTATGTATAGTGTTTGCACAATCTTCCTGTGTCAGCATGGATTTTCTCCGGGTGCTCTGCTTTCCTCCCGCAGTCCAAAGATGTGCAGGTTAGGTGGATTGGCCATGCTAGATTGCACATTGATATCCAAAGGTTAGATGGGGTTACGGGGACAGGGTGAGGGGATTGGGTCTGGATTGGGTGTTCTTTCAGAGTGTTGGTGTCGACTCGAGGGGCTGAATGGCCTTCTTCTGCACTATAGGGATGCTATGAATTGAATGTCCCCTTGAAGGACATGCATCTGTAATTTGGGATTTTTTGTTCTTTTAGAAGTAAAAGGGAAAAGTTTTGTTCTGTAGTTTAAAATATAAGTTGCCGACAAAAATAATGTGTAGTCAATGGTATTTATATTCTGTTTGTTGCAGTAAAAGTCTTGAAATGTGAAATCTTGTTGCAACATCCTTTTCAGCTATTAACTGGAAGTTTGAATTTCTTTTTAAAAGCTACAGGTCTCCAGGGGGATCAGAGGAAAATGGGAAAAAAGGAAAATGCGGTAAGGTGAATCCAAATTCCAAAGAGAAGAATTGGGACGCCTGAAACGGATGAAGAGAAAAGAGTTTCAAAGAGAAAAAAGAAGTTAGAAATTTTCATTTGGTCAGCGAAAGTCTTTGGTTCTTTCTTCTATGGCAACACCACAGCCAATCAGAGTTGACTAGCCAACCAATCAGCACCCCTTCTCCTGTAGTATAAATTGTTGTGTTCATTTGAAATTTGGTATTCTTGTGTTTGTCCTGATAAGTGCAAGACAAAAAGCTTTGACAGAATGTCTCCCTTTTCAGCAAAATCTCTCTATCCACTGTTTGGTGAAGGAGCTATCTTAATATTAATATTGTGTTTGTTACCAATATCACATGACATAATTCTAGCCTTAGAGCAACCTCTAATCAAATACTGATCAATGGACCCACTTAGGTTATTAATGTAATTACCGGGACTTCTGGTAGCAGCCATGTCCGAATAGGTCGCGCACACGGCAGCTCCCGCCGGGATCGGACATTTGGGCCCTTCAACGGAGCGGTAGCGGCACTTCGGCGGTGATTCCCGGCGTGGCAAGAGACGCTGGAGAGGTTCTCCTCACTGCTGCATGGAGGGGACCAGGAGTGGGGCCGTCAAGAGAGCGATTGCGGGGAAGCGAGCGGAACGGGTCCGGGAAGACAAAATGGTGGCCGGCGCGGACCAAGCAGCGTAGGCCCAGTGGTCGAGAGAGCAGCAAGAGTTCCTGACAAGCTGCTTTGCATAGCTGAAGACAGAGATGCTGGGCCCTATGAAGGCCTCCATGGAAAGGATGGTGGAGGCTCAGAAGGTACAGGAGCAGGCGATCAAAGAGGTGGAGAGAAAGGTATCTGACAACGAGGAAGAGATCCTGGGCCTGGCGGTCAGGGTGGAGGCACATGAAGCCCTGCACAAGAGATGGCAGGAGAGACTGGATGACCTCGAATATAGGTCTAGGGGTCAAAACCTGCGGATTCTGAACCTCCCTGAAGGTGCGGAGGGGGCGGACGCGAGCACGTATGTGACTACAATGCTGGTGATGCTGATGGGTGCGGGGGCCTTCCCGCGGCCCTTGGAACTGGACAGGGCGCACAGAGTCCGCGCGAGGAGGCCTAGGGCGAATGGACCACCGAGGGCGATGGTGATAAGGTTCCGCCGCTTCACAGACAGGGAGCGTGTCTTGCGCTGGGCAAAGAAGGAGCGGAGCGTAAGTGGGAGAACTGCAAGATTCGGATATATCAGGACCTGCGAGCTAAATTGGCTAAGAGGCGTGCGGGATTCAAACAGGCTAAAGCGGTCCTCCACAACAAAGGGGTGAAGTTCGGGCTGCTGCATCTGGCGAGGCTTTGGGTAACGTACCAGGACAGGCACCACTACTTCGATATGCCGGACGAGGCGTGGACATTTATTAAGCACGAAAGCTGGACTCGAACTAAAGGATAGCTGCATGTGGGTGAAATGCCCTGGGGGGGATGTGTAACCGGGTATTGGCCTGATGTAAGGTTGGCAGTAGAATTTAAACTGTTCGCTTTTCTTTTTGTTTTTTTTCAGGGGGCGGGGTAACGACCGGGTTATGTTTCTCGTTTCATGGGAAGAATGTGGATGGCGCTTGCTCTCTTATCCTATGGGGGAGGGGAGGTTGGGGTCCCGAAGGAGG
Organism: Scyliorhinus torazame; assembly: GCF_047496885.1. NCBI lineage: Eukaryota > Metazoa > Chordata > Chondrichthyes > Carcharhiniformes > Scyliorhinidae > Scyliorhinus > Scyliorhinus torazame. Next base: position 76,391,544 of record NC_092719.1, read on the forward strand.
AGACTACAGTAAGATTGGCGATAGAGAGGGTAGCGGCTGGGGTCAGCATGGGTCAGCTGACTTACGGAAGCGTAATGGGGGGGAAATCAGTGGCACGGGGGAATGGGTTTGGGGAGTTGGGGGTGGGGTGGGTGCTTTGCTGACTGAAGGGGAGCCAACGTTTGGACACGGATGGAGAGCCGGGTTGGGGGGGGCCTCCGGTGGGAGGGCTGGAGCGGGCGGGGGGGGGGCGCGGACACGTGGCTGGCCGAAAAAGGGAGATGGCTAGTCGGCAGGGAGGGGGGGTCAACCCCCCGTCCAGGCTGATCACGTGGAATGTGAGGGGTCTGAACGGGCCGGTCAAGAGGGCCCGTGTGTTCTCGCACTTAAAAGGATTAAAGGCGGACGTGGCCATGCTATAGGAGACGCACTTAAAACTCGCTGACCAAACGAGGTTAAGGAGGGGATAGGTGGGCCAGGTGTTCCACTCGGGGCTAGTCTCGAAGACCAGAGGGGTGGCAATTCTGGTTAGCAAACGGGTGGCATTCGAGGCAGGGAGTATTGTGGCGGACAAGGGGGGCAGGTACATAATGGTGAGTGGCTAGCTGCAGGGGGCCCGGGTGGTGTTAGTGAATGTCTATGCCCGAACTGGGATGACGGGAAATTCATGATGCACATGCTGGGTAAAATCCCGGATTTGGAGTCAAGTAATTTGATAATGGGGGGAACTTCAACACAGTCCTGGATCCGGCATTGGACCAGTCTAAGTCCAGGTCGGGAAAGAGACCGGCGGCGGCCAGGGTCCTGAGGAAGTTCATGGATCAGATGGGAGGGCGTGGACCCATGGAGATTCACGCGGCCAAGGGCGAAGGAGTTCTCCTTTTTCTCCCACGTTCACAAAGTGTACTCTCTGATTGACTTTTTTGTGTTGAGCAGGGCGTTAATCCCAAGGGTGGAGGGGGTCGTGTATTCGGCCATTGCGGTCTCAGACCATGCCACGCACTGGGTGGATCTGCGACTGGGGGCGGAGGGAGGGCAGCGCCCTCTCTGGAGACTGGGTGTGGGACTGCTAGCAGATGAAGAGGTGTGTGGGCGGATAAGGAGGAGCTTCCAAAACTATGTGACAACAAACGACACAGGGGTGGTAACAGCAACAACAGTCTGGGAGGCTATGAAGGCAGCTGTTGGAGGGGAGTTGATTTCTATTAGGTCCCATAGAGAGGGCGGAGAGGGAGAGGCTGTTGGGAGAAATCCTCAGAGTTGACAGGAAGGACGCGGAGACCCCCGAGGAGGGGCTGCTAAAGGAGTGCTGGAGACTGCAGGCGGAGTTTGATTTGCTGACCACTGGGAAGGCGGAGGCGCAGCTCAGGAAGGTGAAAGGGGCAGTCTACGAGTCTGGGGAGAAAGCAAGTAGGATGCTGGCGCACCAACTTCGCAGGAGAGAGACGGCCAGGGAGATCGGGGGAGTTAGGGATAAGGCAGGTAACACAGTCTTGGGCCCGGAGAAGATCAACAAAGTCTTCAAGGAGTTTTATTGTACGCGTCAGAGCCCCCAGTGGGAGGGGCATGGATGAAGCAATTTATGGACCAATTGAGGTTCCCAAGGGTGGACGAAGATCTGGTGGAGGGACTGGGGGCCCCGATTGAGTTGGAGGAGACAGTTAAGGGCCTAGAAAGTATGCAGTCGGGCAAGGCCCCGGGTTCGGCGGCTTACCTGTAGAATTCTACAAGAAATTCTCGGAGCTGCTGAGCCCACTCCTGCTAAGAACATTTAACGAGGCAAAGGAGAGAGGAACCCATCCCCCGACAATGTCGCAGGCTTTGATCTCGCTTATTTTGAAGAGGGAGAAGGATCCGCTTCAATGTGGGTCCTACAGGCCGATATTGCTCCTGAACGTGGATGCCAAACTGCTGGCTAAAGTTTTGGCTACTAGAATAGAGGACTGTGTCCCGGGAGTGATTGATGAGGATCAGACGGGTTTCGTCAAGGGCAGGCAATTGAACACAAATGTGAGGAGGCTCCTGAATATTATTATGATGCCCTCAGAAGGAGGGCATCAGAAGTAGTGGCTGCAATGGATGCAGAGAAAGCCTTTGACTGGGTGGAGTGGGAGTACCTGTGGGAAGCGTTAGGTAGGTTTGGATTTGGTGAGGGATTCATAGGGTGGGTCAAGCTACTGTATCAGGCCCCCGTAGCGAGTGTGTCCACGAACCGGCTGAGGTCGGAGTATTTTAGGCTGCACCGAGGAACGAGGCAGGGGTGCCCCCTATCCCCGCGACTATTTGCCCTGGCAATTGAGCCGTTGGCCATAGCGCTGAGGACTTCAAGGAACTGGAGGGGACTGGTCCGGGGGAGGGGGGGGGTGGGTGGAGGAGCACCGGGTTTCCCTCTACGCGGATGACCTGCTATGGTATATTTTGGACCCACTAGAGGGGATGGGGACGTCATGCGGATCCTAAGGGACTTTGGGAGCTTCTCGGGGTACAAGTTGAACGTGGGGAAAAGTGAGCTGTTTGTAATCCACGCTAGGGGTCAGGAGGAGAGATTGAGAGAGCTCCCGCTCAAGATGGTGGAGAGGACCTTTTGTTACCTAGGTATACAGGTGGCTAGGAACTAGGATGCCCTACACAGGCTCAATCTATCTCGGCTTGTAGAGCAGATGGAGGGAGACTTTAAAAGGTGGGGCATGCTCCCGCTTTCCCTGGCGGGAAAGGTGCAGACCGTGAAAATGACGGTCCTCCTCAGATTCCTGTTCATTTCTAGTGCCTTCCCATCTTCAACCCCAAATCCTTCTTCAAGCGGATGAACAGGATTATCACAGGATTTGTGTGGGCAAACAAGACCCCGCGAGTTAAAAGACTGTTTTTGGAGCGCAGTTGGGGGTGGGGAGGGTTGGCGCTTCCGAACTTCTGTAGCTACTACTGGCCGGAAATGTGGCCATGATTAGGAAATGGGTAATGGAGGAGGTGTCAGCGTGGGGGCGTCATGCAAAGGCACCAGCCTAGGGGCACTAGTAACGGCACCGCTGCCGTTCTTGCTGGCACGATACACCACAAGCCCGGTGGTGACGGCGGCGCTGAGGGTCTGGGGTCAGTGGAGAAGGCACAGGGAGGAGGAGGGGGCTTCAGTTTGGACCCCGATACGGAACAAACATAGATTTGTTCCAGGCAAGATAGATGGGGGGTTTCAAAGCTGGCACAGGGCAGGCATTAGAATGATGGGGACCTGTTCATAGATGGGACTTTCCCTGGCTTGAAGGCGCTGGAGGAGAAATTCAACCTGCCCCCGGAAACGCCTTCAGATACCTCCAAGTCTGCGACTTTCTCAAAAAACAGGTGGGACATTTCCGTTGCTACCCCTTCGTAGGATACAGGACAGGGTGGTGTCTGGCATCTGGGTAGTTGAGGGGAAGGTGTCGGACATCTACCAAGAACTGCAGGAGGCGGAGGAAGCCCCAGAGGAGGAACTGAAGGGCAAGTGGGAGGAGGTGCTGGGTGAGGAGCTAGATGAGGGCCTGTGGGCTGATGCCCTGGGCAGGGTAAATTCGTCCTCATCATGTGCCAGGCTCAGCTTAATTCAGTTTAAGGTGGTACACTGGGCACATATGACGACGCTGAGGATGAGTAAGTTCTTCGGGGTGGAGGACAGCTGTGCGAGATATTCAGGGAGTCCAGCGAACCATGTCCATATGTTCTGGGCATGCCCGGCGCTTAAAGAATTCGGGCAGGGCTTTGCGAGGGCCATGTCCAGGATTTTGGACACGCAGGTGAAGCTGAGTCCAACAATAGCGATCTTTGGGGTGTCAGAGGATCCGGGAGTACAGGAAGCGAAAGAGGCCCGGAGATGGATCTTGTTAATGTGGAGAGACTCGAAACCCCCGAGTGTGGAGACCTGGGTTAGTGACATGGCTGGGTTCCTCAGCCTGGAGCGAATAAAGTTTGCCCTGAGAGGGTCCTTGCTGGGGTTCTCCCGTCGGTGGCAACCGTTGCTTGACTTTCAAGGAAAGCATTAAAATGTCAGCAGCAGCAGCAATCCGAGGGGGGGAGAAGAGGGGGAGGGGGGGAGAAGAGAGAGAGGGAGGGGGGGATAAGAGGGGGAGGGGGAGGGGCAGAGGGGAGGGGTGGAGGGGAGGGGCTTAGGTGGGGAACTGTTCATTTAATGTATATTCTCTGTTTGTATGATGATAACAGCCACCTAGTTTTGTTCAATATTTTCCTTTTATTTTTCTGTTATTGGTTATGTAAAAATTCTGTTTGAAAAAAGCTTTAATAAAAACAAATTTAAAAAAATTAATGTTCGAGACTAGCTTCTAACAGCCAGCACATTAAGAAAGAAAACCAAATACTCTTAGTAAGGATCATACATTCACCAGCTTTCACCTTTTCCCTTTGATGGTGCTCTCGAAATGAAAGGATTGGAATCCTGTTCATAAAATCCCCCGAATGTCACTGCAGGACAGGAACAGCTGGCGCTAGTGTCATTCAGAGTTACCATCAATAGGAAATATTGCACCCTGAGTAGAAATGCCATCCATGTGGCACAGAGCCAGTTGGAGTGACAAGGGATAGGAAAGATGGATTCCAAGTGATAGGGCCTGCTTCACCGCTCAATTTCTTATCAGAGGCAGACACTTCTCAGGGCAGCATGGTAGCATTGCGGTTAGCACAATTGCTTCACAGCTCCAGGGTCCCAGGTTCGATTCCGGCTTGGGTCACTGTCTGTGTGGAGTCTGCCCATCCTCCCCGTGTGTGTGTGGGTTTTCTCCGGGTGCTCCGGTTTCCTCTTACAGTCCAAAGATGTGCGGGTTAGGCGGATTGGTCATGACAAATTGCCCTTAGTGTCCAAAGTTTCCCTTAGTGTTGGGTGGGGTTACTGGGTTATGGGGATAGGGTGGAGATGTTGACCTTGGGTAGGGTGCTCTTTCCAAGAGCCAGTGCAGACTCGATGGGCCGAATGGCCTCCTTCTGCACTGTAAATTCTATGAAATTAAACTTCCTTTTCTCCATTAAACTCTTGAGTTGTGAATAAGCACCGAATGATGCCTTTTCTCCCTCACTGACATAAAAAATGTGGACATTAGGCAGAAAAGGCCGCAACAATGCAGCAGGTTTATCAACATCTGAAAAGGTAAAAGATGGGTGAACGTTTCAGTTGCGGACCCTCTTCCTGCACTTAGTAAATCAATAAAGGTTAATTTGTTGTGAGCTAGATTTTAAGTCACATAAAGCTGACCTGTAAAAGACAGCTGTTAGAATGGACTTGTGATCTATGGCAGAGCTGTTATCTCCCTGGTGACTGCCTTATGGGTGTCGCTTTATGAATGCCAAAGCCCCATAACTTATGAATGCTGCAGCAGCTTGTGAGTTATGAAGGACTTTCCCATGAAGGAGAGCACTGAGAAACAAACATCACTTGTTTGATATTCTTTTACTCTCTGGCCTTCAATTACTTTTAGCAAGGTGATGGCCCCTGAAGGAAAATAACAGGACGCTTGCAGTCTGAAAGCAGTCAGTAGGTGAGAGTAACCTGATTATTATTTTGATTCAACAATGTTACACTTGCTCGTACTGCAAAAAATGCATTCTGCTCACCTGCCTAAATGCAGGGAAAGGATGACGTTAAGGGAGGCTGATCTTTACTTCAAAAACATTAAGAGGCAGTGCAACACATGGAAAGGTTTAAGTAACTTAGCATTTCTCCGGGTGATAGCCAAATATAAGTTGTTGGGTTTGGATGTGGTCATTCGTAATATGTAACTTAATGGAATAGACAGAATAAATGCAGATACGATGTTTGTTTCCCTTGGTTGGGGTGTCTAGAACTATGGGGCACAATTTCAAAATAAGGGGAAACTCACTTAGGATTGAGATGTGGAGAAATTTATTTCCACAGAGGGTTGTGAATCTTTGGAATTCTCTACCCCAGAAGGCTGTGGAAGCGCAGTCATTGAGTATGATTAAAGCAGTGATTGATAGATTTCTGATTAATAATAACGTCAAGGGTTATGGGGATGGTGGGTGTAAATGGCATTGAAGTGTCTGATCAGCCATGATCATATTGAATGGCGGAACAGGCTTGTCGGGCTGAATGGCCTACTCCCGTTCCTATGTGGCTTTGCAACTAAAATCTTGCAAAATGTGTAAAGATTAGGCTCCAGTTCTGGCCTTCACTGCCTGGCTAGGTCTGGAGGAAAGCAGGAGGAAGAGGAAGTAGAGGAGGAAGTCAAAGTACGAAGGAGATATCTGGGATCCTGTTGCTCTGGATGGGCTCTCCATGGGCAGCACGGTGGTCCAGTGGTTAGTACTGCTGTCTCACAGTGCCAGGGACCCAGGTTCAATTCCAGCCTGTCTGTGTGGAGTTTCTCCTCCGTGTGCTCCGGTTTCCTCCCGCAGTCCAAAGATGTGCAGGTTAGGTGGATTGGCCATGCTAAATTGCCTCATAGTGTCCAAATGTTATGTGGGGTTATTGGGTTATGTGGATATGGTGGACCTAGGTAAGGTGCATTTCAGTGGGTCAGTGCAGACTCGATGGGCCGAATGGCTTCCTTCTGAACTGTAGCAATTCTTTGATTCTATGAGCGGACATCGTGATTCCTGTTCCCCTGAAAAGCCATCCCCACATTACAACTGCTCCATGATTCACCACCTTTCAATCCATCAGCTTTGGGAAGACAGTGGTAATGTCACTCGACCAGTAATCCAGATGCCTCAAGGCTAGTGCTCTGGGGAAACGGGTTCAAATCCCACCACAGTAGCTGGTGGAATTTAAATTCAATTAATAAAATCTGGAATAGTCTCTGAACAGGTGCATTGCATGTTGTAAAAACACATCTGGCTCATTAATGCTAATGCTCATTGGGGAAGGGAAATCTAGTCTGGCCTATGTGACTCCAGGCCCACAGAAATGTGGCTAATACTTAACAGCCTCTCTGAAATGACCCAGCAAACCATTCAGATTAAGGGCAAATAGGGGTCGGCAACAAATGCTGGTTCTTGCCAATGGCTCTCACATCCCATGAAATAATTTAAAAAATAAACAATAAAGCGCATTCTTGGAAAAAATCTCAACAGGTGGGGGAAGAGTTGTTGCTTTAGTTTTAGGAGAAGGGTTGATGACATTTTAATGAAGAGAAGGATAACAAGAGGTGGCACAGTCATTAGCACTGTTTTCTCACAGTGTTAGGGACGCAGGCTCAATTGTCCGTGCGGAGTTTGCACTTTCTCCCTGTGTCTGTCTGGGTGCACCGGTTTCCTCCACAGTCCAAAAATGGCAGGTTAGGTGGATTGGCCGTGCTAAATGGCCCCTTAGTGTCCAAAAGCTTAGGTGGGGATAGGATGGGGGCGTGGGCCTAGGTAGGATGCTCTTTCCAAGGGTTGGTGCAGACTTGATGGGCAGAATAGCCTCCTTCTGCACTGCAAGGATTCTATGATAAAAGCCACCAATAAAAAAAATTCCATAACAACTTTATTCAACAACACCTGTAATAATATATACAAAACTGAAGTACTCAACATTCTGCATTCCTGGTGTTTCTTTGCTTGACCTTGTGCCCCTACCCACTGTTACCCCAGCGACTGCAGCATGGCTGGTGGAAGGCTGATGGTTTTCATTGGCTGAGACTGCAGATGACCTTGCAGATCAGCCTCGAGCATCTCTGGACCATGGGGACCTGGTGTTGGACTACACCACCTCAGCATGGGCGCCAGTAGTCTGTGATGGCTGACTTGAGAGTCAACAACAAAGGCACCAGTGGAATTTCAGTGTGTGAACATGAATGCTGCCATCCTGAGGGAAAACAGCGGCATTGTGATCCATGGAACCACTACCATACCCCCAAGGCAGGGCCTCAACAATCCTAGTAATCTTTTGGAGCACGTATTGTTTGACTGTTGGAGGACCATTTATGCATTGGTGACAAAGCCACTATGATGGCGGTCTGGGCCTGCATGGAACCAAGCTGAGCTTTCATGGCATCAAGCTGGGCCTGCAGGACACCTGTGGTGATATGCCTGTCGGCAATATTGTATATAGTTGGTGGTGCGACCTGCAACCAGCAGGTGGCAGTACAGATCTACCATGCGGTATTGAGTCATCGGCCACGTGACATCGGACCCTCATCAGAAGGTCATAAGGTGTTCATGAGGACAGTCGCACATAAGGGTAGTTCCAGGAGAATCTAATGTAACTATTATAACTTGGTCTGTATAGTTACCTTACCACATGTACATCAATAAATCATCTTTCTGGTTAAGTCACCAGCAGTTCAGTAGAATCTTTGCAAGACAAGATCACAGAACACAACATGACACCAGAAATGCTGAAGATTTGAGGATAACGACAGAAAAGGTGAAGTTAAATTGGCTGAAGAACTGACCTGGTGAACTGCAACCATTGGCGACTGAACGCAACAAATGAAGATGAAGTTAGAGATGGAAGGTTTAAAGACACCCTACCAGCTTCAATTCTCGGGTAACGTAGAAAACAATTGGCGCGCTTTTATGCAGCAATTTGGATTCTATATTGTAGCCCTCGGCCTGCAGGCACAGCCTGACGAGAGGCGTATTGTGTTGCTGCTCATGATAGCAGGTGCTCAAGCAACACAACTATACCATACATTCGCCTGTGACAGCGAAGAGGAGAGTAAGTTCCAAGAGGAGGTGCTAAAATTCTTTGATCAGTAGTGGTCTCTGAAAAAAACCGAAGCATGTGTACGTGATACATTCAGTACGCGTACCCAGAAAGAAGGGTTCTAATAAGAAAGCCATATCAAGATGTGTCATGCGAGTGAGTTGGGTGCTAATCAGTACACTCACTCTGAAGCATTTTGGCGCCAACATAGAAGAGGATGCCAGCGCCATCAGCACTGTGACGCAGGTCAGTAAGAAACGTGGTCTCAGTGCGGGCGGCCATTTTAAGCGACCGACAGGAGCCGCCATCTTGTACTAGAAATGTGGCAACCAAGGGCGGCATGTGGCGCAGTGGATAGCACTGGGAATGCGGCGCTGAGGACAGGGTTCAAATCCCGGCTCTGGGTCACCGTCCGTGTGGAGTTTGCACATTCTCCCCATGTCTGCGAGGTTTCACCCCACAATCCAAAGATGCGCAGGTTAGGTGGATTGGCCATGCTAAATTGCCCCTGAATTGGAAAAAAAAATAATTGGGTACTCTAAATTAAAAAAAAAAGAAATGTGGCAACTGACATGGCCAAGGCAACGTCCGGCCTTTTAGCTCTGACAAAGGGTCATCTGGACTCAAAACGTTAGCTCTTTTCTCTACCTACAGACATTTTCGCTTTTGGTTTCAAATTCCAGCACCGCAGTAATTTGATTTTATCCTTTGGAAAAGTCTGTTCCAGGTGAAAAAGAACAGCAATGTATATAATTTTGGAATGCCAATAAAAAGATTTTTAAAAAAAAATGTTTGTACGAAAACATCAATATCTCCTAAGGAAGGGGGATGTGGTGATTTGCTTGTAGACTATATTGTATATAGTTGTATATAGTTGGTGGTGCGACATCCAAACAGCAGGTGGCGGTACAGATCTATCATGCGGTTTTGAGACATCGGCCATGTGACATCGGACCCTTATCAGAAGGTTGTAAGGCATACATGAAGACAGTCGCACATAAGGGTATTTCCAGGAAGTCTTTTTGTTTTAATTTGAGAGTACACAACTACTTTTTTTTCCAATTAAGGGCTAATTTAGCGTGGCCAATCCACCTAACCACACATCTTTGGGTTGTGGGGGTAAAACCCACGCAGACATGGGGAGAATGTGCAAACTCCACACGGACAGTGACCCAGGGCCAGTATTCTCAGCCGGGTCCTTAGCGCCGCAGTCCCAGTGCTAACCATTGCGCCATATGCCGCCCCCCGTTCCAGGGAGTCGAATGTAACTTGATTATTACTTGGTCGGTATAGCATCCTGATCATTACCTTACCACGTGTACATCAATATATCATCAATCTGGTTGTGTCTCCAGCAGTTCTGTAGAATCATTACAAGACAAGATCCAAGAACACAACGACAACAGGCTGTGCTTGCATGTCATCAAGCTGGGTTTGCAGGACTCCCTGCATGGTACCAAGCTGGGCCTGCGTGGCACCAGGTTGGACCTACATGGCATCAAATTGAGCTTGCATGACTTTAAGCTGGGTCTGCCTGGCTTCATGCTGGGTCTGCCTGGCTTCACGCTGGGTCAGCCTGGCTTCAAGCTGGGTCTGCCTGGCTTCACGCTGGGTCTGCCTGGCTTCACGCTGGGTCTGCCTGGCTTCACGCTGGGTCTGCCTGGCTTCACGCTGGGTCTGCCTGGCTTCAACCTGGGTCTGCCTGGCTTCACGCTGGGTCTGCCTGGCTTCACGCTGGGTCTGCCTGGCTTCACGCTGGGTCTGCCTGGCTTCACGCTGGGTCTGAATGACTTCAAGCTGGGTCTGCCTGGCTTCACGCTGGGTCTGCCTGGTTTCAACCTGGGTCTGCCTGGCTTCACGCTGGGTCTGCCTGGCTTCAACCTGGGTCTGCCTGGCTTCAACCTGGGTCTGCCTGGCTTCACGCTGGGTGTGCCTGGCTTCACGCTGGGTCTGAATGACTTCACGCTGGGTCTGCCTGGCTTCACGCTGGGTCTGCCTGGCTTCACGCTGGGTCTGAATGACTTCAAGCTGGGTCTGCCTGGCTTCACGCTGGGTCTGCCTGGCTTCACGCTGGGTCTGCCTGGCTTCACGCTGGGTCTGAATGACTTCAAGCTGGGTCTGCCTGGCTTCACGCTGGGTCTGCCTGGCTTCACGCTGGGTCTGCCTGGCTTCACGCTGGGTCTGCCTGGCTTCACGCTGGGTCTGCCTGGCTTCACGCTGGGTCTGCCTGGCTTCACGCTGGGTCTGCCTGGCTTCACGCTGGGTCTGCCTGGCTTCACGCTGGGTCTGAATGACTTCACGCTGGGTCTGCCTGGCTTCAAGCTGGGTCTGCCTGGCTTCAAGCTGGGTCTGAATGACTTCACGCTGGGTCTGCCTGGCTTCACGCTGGGTCTGCCTGGCTTCACGCTGGGTCTGCCTGGCTTCACGCTGGGTCTGCCTGGCTTCAAGCTGGGTCTGCCTGGCTTCACGCTGGGTCTGCCAGGCTTCAAGCTGGATCTGCCTGGCTTCAAGCTGGGTCTGCCTGGCTTCACGCTGGGTCTGCCTGGCTTCACGCTGGGTCTGCCTGGCTTCACGCTGGGTCTGAATGACTTCACGCTGGGTCTGCCTGGCTTCAAGCTGGGTCTGCCTGGCTTCACGCTGGGTCTGCCTGGCTTCACGCTGGGTCTGCCTGGCTTCACGCTGGGTCTGCCTGGCTTCACGCTGGGTCTGCCTGGCTTCACGCTGGGTCTGCCTCGCTTCACGCTGGGTCTGCCTGGATTCACGCTGGGTCTGCCTGGCTTCACGCTGGGTCTGCCTGGCTTCACGCTGGGTCTGCCTGGCTTCCAGCTGGGTCTGCCTGGATTCACGCTGGGTCTGCCTGGCTTCACGCTGGGTCTGCCTGGCTTCACGCTGGGTCTGCCTGGCTTCACGCTGGGTCTGCCTGGCTTCAAGCTGGGTCTGCCTGGCTTCACGCTGGGTCTGCCTGGCTTCAAGCTGGGTCTGCCTGGCTTCAAGCTGGGTCTGCCTGGCTTCACGCTGGGTCTGAATGACTTCAAGCTGGGTCTGCCTGGCTTCAAGCTGGGTCTGCCTGGCTTCACGCTGGGTCTGAATGACTTCACGCTGGGTCTGCCTGGCTTCACGCTGGGTCTGAATGACTTCAAGCTGGGTCTGAATGACTTCACGCTGGGTCTGCCTGGCTTCAAGCTGGGTCTGAATGACTTCACGCTGGGTCTGCCTGGCTTCACGCTGGGTCTGAATGACTTCAAGCTGGGTCTGCCTGGCTTCAAGCTGGGTCTGCCTGGCTTCACGCTGGGTCTGAATGACTTCAAGCTGGGTCTGAATGACTTCACGCTGGGTCTGCCTGGCTTCACGCTGGGTCTGCCTGGCTTCAAGCTGGGTCTGCCTGGCTTCAAGCTGGGTCTGCCTGGCTTCACGCTGGGTCTGAATGACTTCAAGCTGGGTCTGCCTGGCTTCAAGCTGGGTCTGAATGACTTCACGCTGGGTCTGCCTGGCTTCACGCTGGGTCTGAATGACTTCACGCTGGGTCTGAATGACTTCACGCTGGGTCTGCCTGGCTTCAAGCTGGGTCTGAATGACTTCACGCTGGGTCTGAATGACTTCACGCTGGGTCTGCCTGGCTTCACGCTGGGTCTGCCTGGCTTCACGCTGGGTCTGCCTGGCTTCACGCTGGGTCTGCCTGGCTTCAAGCTGGGTCTGCCTGGATTCACGCTGGGTCTGCCTGGCTTCAAGCTGGGTCTGCCTGGCTTCACGCTGGGTCTGAATGGCTTCAAGCTGGGTCTGAATGGCTTCACGCTGGGTCTGAATGACTTCACGCTGGGTCTGCCTGGCTTCAAGCTGGGTCTGCCTCGCTTCACGCTGGGTCTGCCTGGCTTCACGCTGGGTCTGCCTGGCTTCACGCTGGGTCTGCCTGGCTTCACGCTGGGTCTGCCTGGCTTCACGCTGGGTCTGAATGTCTTCACGCTGGGTCTGCCTGGCTTCACGCTGGGTCTGCCTGGCTTCAAGCTGGGGCTGCCTGGCTTCACGCTGGGTCTGCCTGGCTTCACGCTGGGTCTGCCTGGCTTCACGCTGGGTCTGCCTGGCTTCACGCTGGGTCTGCCTGGCTTCACGCTGTGTCTGAATGTCTTCACGCTGGGTCTGAATGGCTTCACGCTGGGTCTGCCTGGCTTCACGCTGGGTCTGAATGGCTTCACGCTGGGTCTGCCTGGCTTCACGCTGGGTCTGAATGTCTTCACGCTGGGTCTGAATGGCTTCACGCTGGGTATGCCTGGCTTCAAGCTGGGTATGCCTGGCTTCAAGCTGGGTCTGCCTGGCTTCACGCTGGGTCTGCTTGGCTTCACGCTGGGTCTGCCTGGCTTCACGCTGGGTCTGCCTGGCTTCACGTTGGGTCTGCCTGGCTTCACGCTGGGTCTGCCTGGCTACACGCTGGGTCTGCCTGGCTTCACGCTGGGTCTGCCTGGCTTCACGCTGGGTCTGCCTGGCTTCACGCTGGGTCTGCCTGGCTTCACGCTGGGTCTGCCTGGCTTCACGCTGGGTCTGCCTGGCTTCACGCTGGGTCTGCCTGGCTTCACGCTGGGTCTGCCTGGCTTCACGCTGGGTCTGCCTGGCTTCACGCTGGGTCTGCCTGGCTTCACGCTGGGTCTGAATGTCTTCACGCTGGGTCTGCCTGGCTTCACGCTGGGTCTGAATGTCTTCACGCTGGGTCTGCCTGGCTTCACGCTGGGTCTGCCTGGCTTCACGCTGGGTCTGCCTGGCTTCACGCTGGGTCTGAATGACTTCACGCTGGGTCTGCCTGGCTTCACGCTGGGTCTGAATGTCTTCACGCTGGGTCTGCCTGGCTTCACGCTGGGTCTGCCTGGCTTCAAGCTGGGTCTGCCTGGCTTCAAGCTGGGTCTGCCTGGCTTCACGCTGGGTCTGCCTGGCTTCACGCTGGGTCTGCCTGGCTTCACGCTGGGTCTGCCTGGCTTCACGCTGGGTCTGCCTGGCTTCACGCTGGGTCTGCCTGGCTTCACGCTGGGTCTGCCTGGCTTCACGCTGGGTCTGCCTGGCTTCAAGCTGGGTCTGCCTGGCTTCAAGCTGGGTCTGCCTGGCTTCACGCTGGGTCTGCCTGGCTTCACGCTGGGTCTGCCTGGCTTCAAGCTGGGTCTGCCTGGCTTCACGCTGGGTCTGCCTGGCTTCAAGCTGGGTCTGCCTGGCTTCACGCTGGGTCTGCCTGGCTTCAAGCTGGGTCTGCCTGGCTTCACGCTGGGTCTGCCTGGCTTCAAGCTGGGTCTGCCTGGCTTCAAGCTGGGTCTGCCTGGCTTCACGCTGGGTCTGCCTGGCTTCACGCTGGGTCTGCCTGGCTTCACGCTGGGTCTGAATGACTTCACGCTGGGTCTGCCTGGCTTCAAGCTGGGTCTGCCTGGCTTCACGCTGGGTCTGAATGACTTCAAGCTGGGTCTGCCTGGCTTCAAGCTGGGTCTGCCTGGCTTCAAGCTGGGTCTGCCTGGCTTCAAGCTGGGTCTGCCTGGCTTCACGCTGGGTCTGCCTGGCTTCAAGCTGGGTCTGCCGGGCTTCACGCTGGGTCTGCCTGGCTTCACGCTGGGTCTGCCTGGCTTCAAGCTGGGTCTGCCTGGCTTCACGCTGGGTCTGCCTGGCTTCACGCTGGGTCTGAATGACTTCACGCTGGGTCTGGCTGGCTTCACGCTGGGTCTGCCTGGCTTCACGCTGGGTCTGAATGACTTCACGCTGGGTCTGCCTGGCTTCAAGCTGGGTCTGCCTGGCTTCACGCTGGGTCTGAATGACTTCACGCTGGGTCTGGCTGGCTTCACGCTGGGTCTGCCTGGCTTCACGCTGGGTCTGCCTGTCTTCACGCTGGGTCTGCCTGGCTTCACGCTGGGTCTGCCTGGCTTCACGCTGGGTCTGCCTGGCTTCAAGCTGGGTCTGCTTGGCTTCACGCTGGGTCTGAATGGCTTCACGCTGGGTCTGCCTGGCTTCACGCTGGGTCTGCCTGGCTTCACGCTGGGTCTGCCTGGCTTCACGCTGGGTCTGAATGTCTTCACGCTGGGTCTGAATGACTTCAAGTTGGGTCTGCCTGGCTTCACGCTGGGTCTGAATGACTTCAAGCTGGGTCTGCCTGGCTTCACGCTGGGTCTGCCTGGCTTCACGCTGGGTCTGCCTGGCTTCAAGCTGGGTCTGCCTGGCTTCACGCTGGGTCTGCCTGGCTTCACGCTGGGTCTGCCTGGCTTCAAGCTGGGTCTGCCTGGCTTCACGCTGGGTCTGAATGACTTCACGCTGGGTCTGAATGACTTCACGCTGGGTCTGCCTGGCTTCACGCTGGGTCTGCCTGGCTTCACGCTGGGTCTGAATGAGTTCACGCTGGGTCTGCCTGGCTTCACGCTGGGTCTGAATGACTTCACGCTGGGTCTGCCTGGCTTCAAGCTGGGTCTGCCTGGCTTCACGCTGGGTCTGCCTGGCTTCACGCTGGGTCTGCCTGGCTTCACGCTGGGTCTGCCTGGCTTCACGCTGGGTCTGCCTGGCTTCACGCTGGGTCTGCCTGGCTTCACGCTGGGTCTGCCTGGCTTCACGCTGGGTCGGAATGACTTCACGCTGGGTCTGCCTGGCTTCAAGCTGGGTCTGAATGACTTCACGCTGTGTCTGCCTCGCTTCACGCTGGGTCTGCCTGGCTTCACGCTGGGTCTGCCTGGCTTCACGCTGGGTCTGCCTGGCTTCACGCTGGGTCTGCCTGGCTTCACGCTGGGTCTGAATGGCTTCAGGCTGGGTCTGAATGTCTTCACACTGGGGCTGCCTGGCTTCAAGCTGGGTCTGCCTGGCTTCAAGCTGGGTCTGCCTGGCTTCACGCTGGGTCTGAATGTCTTCACACTGGGGCTGCCTGGCTTCAAGCTGGGTCTGCCTGGCTTCACGCTGGGTCTGCCTGGCTTCACGCTGGGTCTGCCTGGCTTCACGCTGGGTCTGCCTGGCTTCACGCTGGGTCTGAATGGCTTCACGCTGGGTCTGCCTGGCTTCACGCTGGGTCTGAATGTCTTCACGCTGGGTCTGCCTGGCTTCAAGCTGGGTCTGCCGGGCTTCAAGCTGGGTCTGCCTGGCTTCACGCTGGGTCTGCCTGGCTTCACGCTGGGTCTGCCTGGCTTCACGCTGGGTCTGCCTGGCTTCACGCTGGGTCTGAATGACTTCACGCTGGGTCTGGCTGGCTTCACGCTGGGTCTGCCTGGCTTCACGCTGGGTCTGAATGACTTCACGCTGGGTCTGCCTGGCTTCAAGCTGGGTCTGCCTGGCTTCACGCTGGGTCTGCCTGGCTTCACGCTGGGTCTGAATGACTTCACGCTGGGTCTGGCTGGCTTCACGCTGGGTCTGCCTGGCTTCACGCTGGGTCTGAATGACTTCACGCTGGGTCTGCCTGGCTTCACGCTGGGTCTGCCTGGCTTCACGCTGGGTCTGCCTGGCTTCACGCTGGGTCTGCCTGGCTTCACGCTGGGTCTGCCTGGCTTCACGCTGGGTCTGAATGACTTCACGCTGGGTCTGGCTGGCTTCACGCTGGGTCTGCCTGGCTTCACGCTGGGTCTGAATGACTTCACGCTGGGTCTGCCTGGCTTCACGCTGGGTCTGCCTGGCTTCACGCTGGGTCTGCCTGGCTTCACGCTGGGTCTGAATGACTTCACGCTGGGTCTGAATGACTTCACGCTGGGTCTGCCTGGCTTCAAGCTGGGTCTGCCTGGCTTCACGCTGGGTCTGCCTGGCTTCACGCTGGGTCTGAATGACTTCAAGCTGGGTCTGCCTGGCTTCAAGCTGGGTCTGTCTGGCTTCACGCTGGGTCTGAATGACTTCAAGCTGGGTCTGAATGACTTCAAGTTGGGTCTGCCTGGCTTCAAGCTGGGTCTGCCTGGCTTCACGCTGGGTCTGAATGACTTCAAGCTGGGTCTGAATGACTTCAAGTTGGGTCTGACTGGCTTCAAGCTGGGTCTGCCTGTCTTCACGCTGGGTCTGCCTGGCTTCACGCTGGGTCTGCCTGGCTTCACGCTGGGTCTGCCTGGCTTCACGCTGGGTCTGCTTGGCTTCACGCTGGGTCTGACTGGCTTCACGCTGGGTCTGCCTGGCTTCACGCTGGGTCTGAATGTCTTCACGCTGGGTCTGAATGACTTCAAGTTGGGTCTGCCTGGCTTCACGCTGGGTCTGAATGACTTCAAGCTGGGTCTGCCTGGCTTCACGCTGGGTCTGCCTGGCTTCACGCTGGGTCTGCCTGGCTTCAAGCTGGGTCTGCCTGGCTTCACGCTGGGTCTGCCTGGCTTCACGCTGGGTCTGCCTGGCTTCAAGCTGGGTCTGCCTGGCTTCACGCTGGGTCTGAATGACTTCACGCTGGGTCTGAATGACTTCACGCTGGGTCTGCCTGGCTTCACGCTGGGTCTGCCTGGCTTCACGCTGGGTCTGAATGACTTCACGCTGGGTCTGCCTGGCTTCACGCTGGGTCTGAATGACTTCACGCTGGGTCTGCCTGGCTTCAAGCTGGGTCTGCCTGGCTTCACGCTGGGTCTGCCTGGCTTCACGCTGGGTCTGCCTGGCTTCACGCTGGGTCTGCCTGGCTTCAAGCTGGGTCTGCCTGGCTTCACGCTGGGTCTGAATGACTTCAAGCTGGGTCTGCCTGGCTTCAAGCTGGGTCTGCCTGGCTTCACGCTGGGTCTGCCTGGCTTCAAGCTGGGTCTGCCTGGCTTCACGCTGGGTCTGCCTGGCTTCACGCTGGGTCTGCCTGGCTTCACGCTGGGTCTGAATGGCTTCACGCTGGGTCTGCCTGGCTTCACGCTGGGTCTGAATGTCTTCACGCTGGGTCTGCCTGGCTTCACGCTGGGTCTGCCTGGCTTCAAGCTGGGTCTGCCTGGCTTCACGCTGGGTCTGAATGTCTTCACACTGGGGCTGCCTGGCTTCAAGCTGGGTCTGCCTGGCTTCAAGCTGGGTCTGCCTGGCTTCAAGCTGGGTCTGCCTGGCTTCACGCTGGGTCTGCCTGGCTTCACGCTGGGTCTGCCTGGCTTCACGCTGGGTCTGCCTGGCTTCACGCTGGGTCTGCCTGGCTTCACGCTGGGTCTGAATGGCTTCACGCTGGGTCTGCCTGGCTTCACGCTGGGTCTGAATGTCTTCACGCTGGGTCTGCCTGGCTTCAAGCTGGGTCTGCCGGGCTTCAAGCTGGGTCTGCCTGGCTTCACGCTGGGTCTGCCTGGCTTCACGCTGGGTCTGCCTGGCTTCACGCTGGGTCTGAATGGCTTCAAGCTGGGTCTGAATGTCTTCAAGCTGGGTCTGCCTGGCTTCAAGCTGGGTCTGCCGGGCTTCAAGCTGGGTCTGCCTGGCTTCACGCTGGGTCTGCCTGGCTTCACGCTGGGTCTGCCTGGCTTCACGCTGGGTCTGCCTGGCTTCACGCTGGGTCTGAATGTCTTCACGCTGGGTCTGCCTGGCTTCACGCTGGGTCTGCCTGGCTTCAAGCTGGGTCTGCCTGGCTTCAAGCTGGGTCTGCCTGGCTTCAAGCTGGGTCTGCCTGGCTTCACGCTGCGTCTGAATGGCTTCACGCTGGGTCTGCCTGGCTTCAAGCTGGGTCTGCCTGGCTTCAAGCTGGGTCTGCCTGGCTTCACGCTGGGTCTGCCTGGCTTCAAGCTGGGTCTGCCTGGCTTCACGCTGGGTCTGAATGGCTTCACGCTGGGTCTGCCTGGCTTCACGCTGGGTCTGCCTGGCTTCAAGCTGGGTCTGCCTGGCTTCACGCTGGGTCTGCCTGGCTTCACGCTGGGTCTGCCTGGCTTCACGCTGGGTCTGAATGTCTTCACGCTGGGTCTGCCTGGCTTCACGCTGGGTCTGCCTGGCTTCACGCTGGGTCTGCCTGGCTTCACGCTGGGTCTGCCTGGCTTCACGCTGGGTCAGAATGTCTTCACGCTGGGTCTGAATGGCTTCACGCTGGGTATGCCTGGCTTCAAGCTGGGTCTGAATGTCTTCACGCTGGGTCTCCCTGGCTTCACGCTGGGTCTGCCTGGCTTCACGCTGGGTCTGCCTGGCTTCACGCTGGGTCTGAATGACTTCACGCTGGGTCTGCCTGGCTTCAAGCTGGGTCTGCCTGGCTTCACGCTGGGTCTGAATATCTTCACGCTGGGTCTGCCTGGCTTCACGCTGGGTCTGCCTGGCTTCAAGCTGGGTCTGCCTGGCTTCAAGCTGGGTCTGCCTGGCTTCACGCTGGGTCTGCCTGGCTTCACGCTGGGTCTGCCTGGCTTCACGCTGGGTCTGCCTGGCTTCACGCTGGGTCTGAATGACTTCACGCTGGGTCTGCCTGGCTTCAAGCTGGGTCTGCCTGGCTTCACGCTGGGTCTGCCTGGCTTCACGCTGGGTCTGCCTGGCTTCACGCTGGGTCTGCCTGGCTTCACGCTGGGTCGGCCTGGCTTCACGCTGGGTCTGAATGACTTCACGCTGGGTCTGCCTGGCTTCAAGCTGGGTCTGCCTGGCTTCACGCTGGGTCTGCCTGGCTTCACGCTGGGTCTGAATGACTTCACGCTGGGTCTGCCTGGCTTCAAGCTGGGTCTGCCTGGCTTCACGCTGGGTCTGCCTGGCTTCACGCTGGGTCTGAATGACTTCACGCTGGGTCTGCCTGGCTTCACGCTGGGTCTGCCTGGCTTCACGCTGGGTCTGCCTGGCTTCACGCTGGGTCTGCCTGGCTTCACGCTGGGTCTGCCTGGCTTCACGCTGGGTCTGAATGTCTTCACGCTGGGTCTGAATGACTTCAAGTTGGGTCTGCCTGGCTTCAAGCTGGGTCTGAATGACTTCAAGCTGGGTCTGCCTGGCTTCAAGCTGGGTCTGCCTGGCTTCACGCTGGGTCTGCCTGGCTTCAAGCTGGGTCTGCCTGGCTTCACGCTGGGTCTGCCTGGCTTCAAGCTGGGTCTGCCTGGCTTCACGCTGGGTCTGCCTGGCTTCACGCTGGGTCTGAATGACTTCAAGCTGGGTCTGCCTGGCTTCACGCTGGGTCTGCCTGGCTTCACGCTGGGTCTGCCTGGCTTCAAGCTGGGTCTGCCTGGCTTCACGCTGGGTCTGCCTGGCTTCACGCTGGGTCTGCCTGGCTTCAAGCTGGGTCTGCCTGGCTTCACGCTGGGTCTGCCTGGCTTCAAGCTGGGTCTGCCTGGCTTCACGCTGGGTCTGCCTGGCTTCACGCTGGGTCTGAATGACTTCAAGCTGGGTCTGCCTGGCTTCACGCTGGGTCTGCCTGGCTTCAAGCTGGGTCTGCCTGGCTTCACGCTGGGTCTGCCTGGCTTCACGCTGGGTCTGCCTGGCTTCACGCTGGGTCTGCCTGGCTTCACGCTGGGTCTGCCTGGCTTCAAGCTGGGTCTGCCTGGCTTCACGCTGGGTCTGCCTGGCTTCACGCTGGGTCTGCCTGGCTTCACGCTGGGTCTGAATGACTTCACGCTGGGCCTGGCTGGCTTCACGCTGGGTCTGAATGACTTCACGCTGGGTCTGCCTGGCTTCAAGCTGGGTCTGCCTGGCTTCACGCTGGGTCTGCCTGGCTTCAAGCTGGGTCTGTCTGGCTTCACGCTGGGTCTGAATGACTTCAAGCTGGGTCTGCCTGGCTTCAAGCTGGGTCTGTCTGGCTTCACGCTGGGTCTGAATGACTTCAAGCTGGGTCTGCCTGGCTTCAAGCTGGGTCTACCTGGCTTCAAGCTGGGTCTGAATGACTTCAAGCTGGGTCTGAATGACTTCAAGTTGGGTCTGCCTGGCTTCAAGCTGGGTCTGAATGACTTCAAGCTGGGTCTGCCTGGCTTCACGCTGGGTCTGCCTGGCTTCACGCTGGGTCTGCCTGGCTTCACGCTGGGTCTGCCTGGCTTCACGCTGGGTCTGCCTGGCTTCACGCTGGGTCTGCCTGGCTTCACGCTGGGTCTGAATGTCTTCACGCTGGGTCTGAATGACTTCAAGTTGGGTCTGCCTGGCTTCAAGCTGGGTCTGAATGACTTCAAGCTGGGTCTGCCTGGCTTCACGCTGGGTCTGAATGACTTCACGCTGGGTCTGCCTGGCTTCACGCTGGGTCTGAATGACTTCAAGCTGGGTCTGAATGACTTCAAGCTGGGTCTGCCTGGCTTCACGCTGGGTCTGAATGACTTCACGCTGGGTCTGCCTGGCTTCAAGCTGGGTCTGCCTGGCTTCACGCTGGGTCTGCCTGGCTTCACGCTGGGTCTGCCTGGCTTCACGCTGGGTCTGCCTGGCTTCAAGCTGGGTCTGCCTGGCTTCACGCTGGGTCTGCCTGGCTTCAAGCTGGGTCTGAATGACTTCAAGCTGGGTCTGCCTGGCTTCACGCTGGGTCTGCCTGGCTTCACGCTGGGTCTGCCTGGCTTCACGCTGGGTCTGCCTGGCTTCAAGCTGGGTCTGCCTGGCTTCACGCTGGGTCTGCCTGGCTTCAAGCTGGGTCTGCCTGGCTTCACGCTGGGTCTGCCTGGCTTCACGCTGGGTCTGAATGTCTTCACGCTGGGTCTGCCTGGCTTCACGCTGGGTCTGAATGTCTTCACGCTGGGTCTGCCTGGCTTCACGCTGGGTCTGCCTGGCTTCCCGCTGGGTCTGCCTGGCTTCACGCTGGGTCTGAATGTCTTCACGCTGGGTCTGCCTGGCTTCACGCTGGGTCTGCCTGGCTTCACGCTGGGTCTGCCTGGCTTCACGCTGGGTCTGCCTGGCTTCACGCTGGGTCTGAATGTCTTCACGCTGGGTCTGCCTGGCTTCACGCTGGGTCTGAATGTCTTCACGCTGGGTCTGCCTGGCTTCACGCTGGGTCTGCCTGGCTTCACGCTGGGTCTGAATGTCTTCACGCTGGGTCTGCCTGGCTTCACGCTGGGTCTGAATGTCTTCACGCTGGGTCTGCCTGGCTTCACGCTGGGTCTGAATGTCTTCACGCTGGGTCTGCCTGGCTTCACGCTGGGTCTGCCTGGCTTCACGCTGGGTCTGAATGTCTTCACGATGGGTCTGCCTGGCTTCACGCTGGGTCTGAATGGCTTCACGCTGGGTCTGCCTGGCTTCACACTGGGTCTGCCTGGCTTCAAGCTGGGTCTGCCTGGCTACACGCTGGGTCTGCCTGGCTTCACGCTGGGTCTGCCTGGCTTCACGCTGGGTCTGCCTGGCTTCAAGCTGGGTCTGCCTGGCTTCACGCTGGGTCTGAATGACTTCAAGCTGGGTCTGCCTGGCTTCAAGCTGGGTCTGCCAGGCTTCACGCTGGGTCCGCCTGGCTTCAAGCTGGGTCTGCCTGGCTTCACGCTGGGTCTGCCTGGCTTCACGCTGGGTCTGCCTGGCTTCAAGCTGGGTCTGCCTGGCTTCACGCTGGGTCTGCCTGGCTTCAAGCTGGGTCTGAATGACTTCAAGCTGGGTCTGCCTGGCTTCACGCTGGGTCTGCCTGGCTTCACGCTGGGTCTGCCTGGCTTCACGCTGGGTCTGCCTGGCTTCAAGCTGGGTCTGCCTGGCTTCACGCTGGGTCTGCCTGGCTTCAAGCTGGGTCTGCCTGGCTTCACGCTGGGTCTGCCTGGCTTCACGCTGGGTCTGAATGTCTTCACGCTTGGTCTGCCTGGCTTCACGCTGGGTCTGAATGTCTTCACGCTGGGTCTGCCTGGCTTCACGCTGGGTCTGCCTGGCTTCACGCTGGGTCTGCCTGGCTTCACGCTGGGTCTGCCTGGCTTCACGCTGGGTCTGAATGACTTCACGCTGGGTCTGGCTGGCTTCACGCTGGGTCTGCCTGGCTTCACGCTGGGTCTGAATGTCTTCACGCTGGGTCTGCCTGGCTTCACGCTGGGTCTGCCTGGCTTCACGCTGGGTCTGCCTGGCTTCACGCTGGGTCTGCCTGGCTTCACGCTGGGTCTGCCTGGCTTCACGCTGGGTCTGAATGTCTTCACGCTGGGTCTGCCTGGCTTCACGCTGGGTCTGCCTGGCTTCACGCTGGGTCTGAATGTCTTCACGCTGGGTCTGCCTGGCTTCACGCTGGGTCTGCCTGGCTTCACGCTGGGTCTGAATGTCTTCACGATGGGTCTGCCTGGCTTCACGCTGGGTCTGAATGGCTTCACGCTGGGTCTGCCTGGCTTCACACTGGGTCTGCCTGGCTTCAAGCTGGGTCTGCCTGGCTACACGCTGGGTCTGCCTGGCTTCACGCTGGGTCTGCCTGGCTTCACGCTGGGTCTGCCTGGATTCACGCTGGGTCTGCCTGGCTTCAAGCTGGGTCTGCCTGGCTTCACGCTGGGTCTGAATGACTTCAAGCTGGGTCTGCCTGGCTTCACGCTGGGTCTGCCTGGCTTCAAGCTGGGTCTGCCTGGCTTCACGCTGGGTCTGAATGACTTCAAGCTGGGTCTGCCTGGCTTCACGCTGGGTCTGAATGTCTTCACGCTGGGTCTGAATGGCTTCACGCTGGGTCTGCCTGGCTTCACGCTGGGTCTGCCTGGCTTCAAGCTGGGTCTGCCTGGCTTCAAGCTGGGTCTGCCTGGCTTCAAGCTGGGTCTGAATGACTTCACGCTGGGTCTGAATGACTTCACGCTGGGTCTGCCTGGCTTCACGCTGGGTCTGCCTGGCTTCACGCTGGGTCTGCCTGGCTTCACGCTGGGTCTGCCTGGCTTCACGCTGGGTCTGCCTGGCTTCACGCTGGGTCTGAATGGCTTCACGCTGGGTCTGCCTGGCTTCACGCTGGGTCTGAATGGCTTCACGCTGGGTCTGCCTGGCTTCAAGCTGGGTCTGAATGACTTCACGCTGGGTCTGCCTGGCTTCATGCTGGGTCTGCCTGGCTTCACGCTGGGTCTGCCTGGCTTCACGCTGGGTCTGAATGGCTTCACGCTGGGTCTGCCTGGATTCACGCTGGGTCTGAATGGCTTCACGCTGGGTCTGCCTGGCTTCACGCTGGGTCTGCCTGGCTTCACGCTGGGTCTGCCTGGCTTCACGCTGGGTCTGCCTGGCTTCAAGCTGGGTCTGCCTGGCTTCACGCTGGGTCTGCCTGGCTTCACGCTGGGTCTGAATGACTTCACGCTGGGTCTGCCTGGCTTCACGCTGGGTCTGAATGGCTTCACGCTGGGTCTGCCTGGCTTCACGCTGGGTCTGCCTGGCTTCACGCTGGGTCTGCCTGGCTTTAAGCTGGGTCTGCCTGGCTACACGCTGGGTCTGAATGGCTTCACGCTGGGTCTGAATGACTTCACGCTGGGTCTGCCTGGCTTCACGCTGGGTCTGCCTGGCTTCACGCTGGGTCTGCCTGGCTTCACGCTGGGTCGGAATGACTTCACGCTGGGTCTGCCTGGCTTCAAGCTGGGTCTGAATGACTTCACGCTGTGTCTGCCTCGCTTCACGCTGGGTCTGCCTGGCTTCACGCTGGGTCTGCCTGGCTTCACGCTGGGTCTGCCTGGCTACACGCTGGGTCTGCCTGGCTTCACGCTGGGTCTGCCTGGCTTCACGCTGGGTCTGAATGACTTCACGCTGGGTCTGCCTGGCTTCACGCTGGGTCTGAATGTCTTCACGCTGGGTCTGAATGACTTCAAGTTGGGTCTGCCTGGCTTCACGCTGGGTCTGAATGACTTCACGCTGGGTCTGCCTGGCTTCACGCTGGGTCGGGATGACTTCAAGTTGGGTCTGCCTGGCTTCAAGCTGAGTCTGCCTGGCTTCACGCTGGGTCTGCCTGGCTTCACGCTGGGTCTGCCTGGCTTCACGCTGGGTCTGAATGACTTCACGCTGGGTCTGAATGACTTCACGCTGGGTCTGCCTGGCTTCACGCTGGGTCTGCCTGGCTTCAAGCTGGGTCTGCCTGGCTTCAAGCTGGGTCTGCCTGGCTTCACGCTGGGTCTGCCTGGCTTCAAGCTGGGTCTGCCTGGCTTCAAGCTGGGTCTGCCTGGCTTCACGCTGGGTCTGCCTGGCTTCACGCTGGGTCTGCCTGGCTTCACGCTGGGTCTGCCTGGCTTCAAGCTGGGTCTGCCTGGCTTCACGCTGGGTCTGCCTGGCTTCAAGCTGGGTCTGCCTGGCTTCACGCTGGGTCTGGCTGGCTTCACGCTGGGTCTGCCTGGCTTCACGCTGGGTCTGGCTGGCTACACGCTGGGTCTGCCTGGCTTCACGCTGGGTCTGAATGACTTCACGCTGGGTCTGCCTGGCTTCAAGCTGGGTCTGAATGACTTCACGCTGGGTCTGAATGGCTTCACGCTGGGTCTGAATGGCTTCACGCTGGGTCTGCCTGGCTTCAAGCTGGGTCTGCCTGGCTTCACGCTGGGTCTGCCTGGCTTCACGCTGGGTCTGCCTGGCTTCACGCTGGGTCTGCCTGGCTTCAAGCTGGGTCTGCCTGGCTTCACGCTGGGTCTGCCTGGCTTCACGCTGGGTCTGCCTGGCTTCACGCTGGGTCTGCCTGGCTTCACGCTGGGTCTGCCTGTCTTCACGCTGGGTCTGAATGTCTTCACGCTGGGTCTGCCTGGCTTCACGCTGGGTCTGAATGGCTTCACGCTGGGTCTGCCTGGCTTCACGCTGGGTCTGCCTGGCTTCAAGCTGGGTCTGCCTGGCTTCAAGCTGGGTCTGCCTGGCTTCAAGCTGGGTCTGAATGACTTCACGCTGGGTCTGAATGACTTCACGCTGGGTCTGCCTGGCTTCACGCTGGGTCTGCCTGGCTTCACGCTGGGTCTGCCTGGCTTCACGCTGGGTCTGCCTGGCTTCACGCTGGGTCTGAATGGCTTCACGCTGGGTCTGCCTGGCTTCACGCTGGGTCTGAATGGCTTCACGCTGGGTCTGCCTGGCTTCAAGCTGGGTCTGAATGGCTTCACGCTGGGTCTGCCTGGATTCACGCTGGGTCTGAATGGCTTCACGCTGGGTCTGCCTGGCTTCACGCTGGGTCTGCCTGGCTTCACGCTGGGTCTGCCTGGCTTCAAGCTGGGTCTGCCTGGCTTCAAGCTGGGTCTGCCTGGCTTCAAGCTGGGTCTGAATGACTTCACGCTGTGTCTGCCTCGCTTCACGCTGGGTCTGCCTGGCTTCACGCTGGGTCTGCCTGGCTTCACGCTGGGTCTGAATGACTTCACGCTGGGTCTGCCTGGCTTCACGCTGGGTCTGAATGGCTTCACGCTGGGTCTGCCTGGCTTCACGCTGGGTCTGCCTGGCTTCACGCTGGGTCTGCCTGGCTTTAAGCTGGGTCTGCCTGGCTACACGCTGGGTCTGAATGGCTTCACGCTGGGTCTGAATGACTTCACGCTGGGTCTGCCTGGCTTCACGCTGGGTCTGCCTGGCTTCACGCTGGGTCTGCCTGGCTTCACGCTGGGTCGGAATGACTTCACGCTGGGTCTGCCTGGCTTCAAGCTGGGTCTGAATGACTTCACGCTGTGTCTGCCTCGCTTCACGCTGGGTCTGCCTGGCTTCACGCTGGGTCTGCCTGGCTTCACGCTGGGTCTGCCTGGCTTCAAGCTGGGTCTGCCTGGCTACACGCTGGGTCTGCCTGGCTTCACGCTGGGTCTGCCTGGCTTCACGCTGGGTCTGAATGACTTCACGCTGGGTCTGCCTGGCTTCACGCTGGGTCTGAATGTCTTCACGCTGGGTCTGAATGACTTCAAGTTGGGTCTGCCTGGCTTCACGCTGGGTCTGAATGACTTCACGCTGGGTCTGCCTGGCTTCACGCTGGGTCGGGATGACTTCAAGTTGGGTCTGCCTGGCTTCAAGCTGAGTCTGCCTGGCTTCACGCTGGGTCTGCCTGGCTTCACGCTGGGTCTTCCTGGCTTCAAGCTGAGTCTGAATGACTTCACGCTGGGTCTGCCTGGCTTCACGCTGGGTCTGCCTGGCTTCACGCTGGGTCTGCCTGGCTTCACGCTGGGTCTGAATGACTTCACGCTGGGTCTGAATGACTTCACGCTGGGTCTGCCTGGCTTCACGCTGGGTCTGCCTGGCTTCAAGCTGGGTCTGCCTGGCTTCAAGCTGGGTCTGCCTGGCTTCACGCTGGGTCTGCCTGGCTTCAAGCTGGGTCTGCCTGGCTTCAAGCTGGGTCTGCCTGGCTTCACGCTGGGTCTGCCTGGCTTCAAGCTGGGTCTGCCTGGCTTCAAGCTGGGTCTGCCTGGCTTCAAGCTGGGTCTGCCTGGCTTCACGCTGGGTCTGCCTGGCTTCAAGCTGGGTCTGCCTGGCTTCAAGCTGGGTCTGCCTGGCTTCACGCTGGGTCTGCCTGGCTTCAAGCTGGGTCTGCCTGGCTTCAAGCTGGGTCTGCCTGGCTTCACGCTGGGTCTGCCTGGCTTCACGCTGGGTCTGCCTGGCTTCAAGCTGGGTCTGCCTGGCTTCACGCTGGGTCTGCCTGGCTTCACGCTGGGTCTGCCTGGCTTCACGCTGGGTCTGCCTGGCTTCAAGCTGGGTCTGCCTGGCTTCACGCTGGGTCTGCCTGGCTTCACGCTGGGTCTGGCTGGCTACACGCTGGGTCTGCCTGGCTTCACGCTGGGTCTGAATGACTTCACGCTGGGTCTGCCTGGCTTCAAGCTGGGTCTGAATGACTTCACGCTGGGTCTGAATGGCTTCACGCTGGGTCTGCCTGGCTTCAAGCTGGGTCTGCCTGGCTTCACGCTGGGTCTGCCTGGCTTCACGCTGGGTCTGCCTGGCTACACGCTGGGTCTGCCTGGCTTCACGCTGGGTCTGCCTGGCTTCAAGCTGGGTCTGCCTGGCTTCACGCTGGGTCTGCCTGGCTTCACGCTGGGTCTGAATGACTTCACGCTGGGTCTGAATGACTTCAAGCTGGGTCTGCCTGGCTTCACGCTGGGTCTGCCTGGCTTCACGCTGGGTCTGCCTGGCTTCAAGCTGGGTCTGCCTGGCTTCAAGCTGGGTCTGCCTGGCTTCACGCTGGGTCGGAATGACTTCAAGCTGGGTCTGCCTGGCTTCACGCTGGGTCTGCCTGGCTTCACGCTGGGTCTGCCTGGCTTCAAGCTGGGTCTGCCTGGCTTCACGCTGGGTCTGCCTGGCTTCACGCTGGGTCTGAATGACTTCACGCTGGGTCTGAATGACTTCAAGCTGGGTCTGCCTGGCTTCACGCTGGGTCTGCCTGGCTTCACGCTGGATCTGCCTGGCTTCACGCTGGGTCTGCCTGGCTTCACGCTGGGTCTGCCTGGCTTCAAGCTGGGTCTGCCTGGCTTCAAGCTGGGTCTGCCTGGCTTCACGCTGGGTCTGCCTGGCTTCACGCTGGGTCTGCCTGGCTTCACGCTGGGTCTGCCTGGCTTCACGCTGGGTCTGCCTGGCTTCACGCTGGGTCTGCCTGGCTTCAAGCTGGGTCTGAATGACTTCACGCTGGGTCTGAATGACTTCACGCTGGGTCTGCCTGGCTTCACGCTGGGTCTGCCTGGCTTCACGCTGGGTCTGCCTGGCTTCACGCTGGGTCTGCCTGGCTTCACGCTGGGTCTGCCTGGCTTCACGCTGGGTCTGCCTGGCTTCACGCTCGGTCTGCCTGGCTTCACGCTGGGTCTGCCTGGCTTCAAGCTGGGTCTGCCTGGCTTCAAGCTGGGTCTGCCTGGCTTCACGCTGGGTCTGCCTGGCTTCACGCTGGGTCTGCCTGGCTTCACGCTGGGTCTGCCTGGCTTCACGCTGGGTCTGAATGGCTTAACGCTGGGTCTGCCTGGCTTCACGATGGGTCTGCCTGGCTTCACGCTGGGTCTGCCTGGCTTCAAGCTGGGTCTGCCTGGCTTCACGCTGGGTCTGCCTGGCTTCACGCTGGGTCTGCCTGGCTTCACGCTGGGTCTGCCTGGCTTCACGCTGGGTCTGCCTGGCTTCAAGCTGGGTCTGCCTCGCTTCAAGCTGGGTCTGCCTGGCTTCACGCTGGGTCTGCCTGGCTTCAAGCTGGGTCTGCCTGGCTTCACGCTGGGTCTGAATGACTTCACGCTGGGTCTGCCTGGCTTCACGCTGGGTCTGAATGACTTCACGCTGGGTCTGAATGACTTCACGCTGGGTCTGCCTGGCTTCACGCTGGGTCTGCCTCGCTTCACGCTGGGTCTGCCTGGCTTCACGATGGGTCTGCCTGGCTTCACGCTGGGTCTGCCTGGCTTCAAGCTGGGTCTGCCTGGCTTCACGCTGTGTCTGCCTGGCTTCACGCTGGGTCTGCCTGGCTTCACGCTGGGTCTGCCTGGCTTCACGCTGGGTCTGCCTGGCTTCACGCTGGGTCTGCCTGGCTTCACGCTGGGTCTGCCTGGCTTCACGCTGGGTCTGCCTGGCTTCACGCTGGGTCTGCCTGGCTTCAAGCTGGGTCTGCCTGGCTTCACGCTGGGTCTGCCTGGCTTCAAGCTGGGTCTGCCTGGCTTCACGCTGGGTCTGAATGACTTCACGCTGGGTCTGCCTGGCTTCAAGCTGGGTCTGCCTGGCTTCACGCTGGGTCTGCCTGGCTTCAAGCTGGGTCTGCCTGGCTTCACGCTGGGTCTGCCTGGCTTCAAGCTGGGTCTGCCTGGCTTCACGCTGGGTCTGGATGACTTCACGCTGGGTCTGAATGACTTCAAGCTGGGTCTGCCTGGCTTCACGCTGGGTCTGAATGACTTCAAGCTGAGTCTGCCTGGCTTCACGCTGGGTCTGAATGACTTCAAGCTGGGTCTGCCTGGCTTCAAGCTGGGTCTGCCTGGCTTCACGCTGGGTCTGCCTGGCTTCACGCTGGGTCTGCCTGGCTTCACGCTGGGTCTGCCTGGCTACACGCTGGGTCTGCCTGGCTTCACGCTGGGTCTGAATGGCTTCAAGCTGGGTCTGCCTGGCTTCACGCTGGGTCTGAATGGCTTCAAGCTGGGTCTGCCTGGCTTCACGCTGGGTCTGCCTGGCTTCAAGCTGGGTCTGCCTGGCTTCACGCTGGGTCTGCCTGGCTTCACGCTGGGTCTGCCTGGCTTCACGCTGGGTCTGCCTGGCTACACGCTGGGTCTGCCTGGCTTCACGCTGGGTCTGAATGGCTTCAAGCTGGGTCTGCCTGGCTTCACGCTGGGTCAGAATGGCTTCAAGCTGGGTCTGCCTGGCTTCACGCTGGGTCTGCCTGGCTTCAAGCTGGGTCTGCCTGGCTTCACGCTGGGTCTGAATGGCTTCACGCTGGGTCTGCCTGGCTTCACGCTGGGTCTGCCTGGCTTCACGCTGGGTCTGCCTGGCTTCACGCTGGGTCTGCCTGGCTTCAAGCTGGGTCTGAATGACTTCACGCTGGGTCTGCCTGGCTTCAAGCTGGGTCTGCCTGGCTTCACGCTGGGTCTGAATGACTTCACGCTGGGTCTGCCTGGCTTCAAGCTGGGTCTGAATGTCTTCACGCTGGGTCTGCCTGGCTTCAAGCTGGGTCTGCCTGGCTTCAAGCTGGGTCTGAATGTCTTCACGCTGGGTCTGCCTGGCTTCACGCTGGGTCTGAATGACTTCACGCTGGGTCTGCCTGGCTTCAAGCTGGGTCTGCCTGGCTTCACGCTGGGTCTGCCTGGCTTCACGCTGGGTCTGCCTGGCTTCACGCTGGGTCTGCCTGGCTTCATGCTGGGTCTGCCTGGCTTCACGCTGGGGCTGCCTGGCTTCACGCTGGGTCTGCCTGGCTTCACGCTGGGTCTGAATGACTTCACGCTGGGTCTGCCTGGCTTCACGCTGGGTCTGCCTGGCTTCACGCTGGGTCTGCCTGGCTTCACGCTGGGTCTGCCTGGCTTCACGCTGGGTCTGCCTGGCTTCATGCTGGGTCTGCCTGGCTTCACGCTGGGTCTGCCTGGCTTCACGCTGGGTCTGCCTGGCTTCACACTGGGTCTGCCTGGCTTCACGCTGGGTCTGCCTGGCTTCACGCTGGGTCTGAATGACTTCACGCTGGGTCTGCCTGGCTTCACGCTGGGTCTGAATGACTTCAAGCTGGGTCTGCCTGGCTTCACGCTGGGTCTG
Source organism: Scyliorhinus torazame (assembly GCF_047496885.1). NCBI lineage: Eukaryota > Metazoa > Chordata > Chondrichthyes > Carcharhiniformes > Scyliorhinidae > Scyliorhinus > Scyliorhinus torazame. The sequence continues at coordinate 76,421,950 of NC_092719.1, forward strand.
CCTGGCTTCACGCTGGGTCTGCCTGGCTTCACGCTGGGTCTGAATGACTTCACGCTGGGTCTGCCTGGCTTCAAGCTGGGTCTGCCTGGCTTCACGCTGGGTCTGCCTGGCTTCACGCTGGGTCTGCCTGGCTTCACGCTGGGTCTGAATGACTTCAAGCTGGGTCTGAATGACTTCACGCTGGGTCTGCCTGGCTTCACGCTGGGTCTGCCTGGCTTCAAGCTGGGTCTGCCTGGCTTCACGCTGGGTCTGCCTGGCTTCACGCTGGGTCTGCCTGGCTTCAAGCTGGGTCTGCCTGGCTTCACGCTGGGTCTGCCTGGCTTCACGCTGGGTCTGCCTGGCTTCACGCTGGGTCTGCCTGGCTTCACGCTGGGTCTGCCTGGCTTCACGCTGGGTCTGCCTGGCTTCACGCTGGGTCTGAATGACTTCAAGCTGGGTCTGCCTGGCTTCACGCTGGGTCTGCCTGGCTTCAAGCTGGGTCTGCCTGGCTTCACGCTGGGTCTGCCTGGCTTCACGCTGGGTCTGCCTGGCTTCAAGCGGGGTCTGCCTGGCTTCAAGCTGGGTCTGCCTGGCTTCACGCTGGGTCTGCCTGGCTTCACGCTGGGTCTGCCTGGCTTCACGCTGGGTCTGAATGACTTCACGCTGGGTCTGCCTGGCTTCACGCTGGGTCTGAATGACTTCAAGCTGGGTCTGAATGACTTCACGCTGGGTCTGCCTGGCTTCAAGCTGGGTCTGCCTGGCTTCACGCTGGGTCTGCCTGGCTTCACGCTGGGTCTGCCTGGCTTCAAGCTGGGTCTGCCTGGCTTCACGCTGGGTCTGCCTGGCTTCACGCTGGGTCTGCCTGGCTTCACGCTGGGTCTGAATGACTTCACGCTGGGTCTGCCTGGCTTCATGCTGGGTCTGAATGACTTCAAGCTGGGTCTGCCTGGCTTCACGCTGGGTCTGCCTGGCTTCACGCTGGGTCTGAATGACTTCACGCTGGGTCTGCCTGGCTTCACGCTGGGTCTGAATGACTTCAAGCTGGGTCTGCCTGGCTTCAAGCTGGGTCTGCCTGGCTTCACGCTGGGTCTGCCTGGCTTCACGCTGGGGCTGCCGGGCTTCACGCTGGGTCTGCCTGGCTTCAAGCTGGGTCTGCCTGGCTTCACGCTGGGGCTGCCTGGCTTCACGCTGGGTCTGCCTGGCTTCAAGCTGGGTCTGAATGGCTTCACGCTGGGGCTGCCTGGCTTCAGGCTGGGTCTGAATGACTTCAAGCTGGGTCTGAATGACTTCAATCTGGGTCTGCCTGGCTTCACGCTGGGTCTGCCTGGCTTCACGCTGGGTCTGCCTGGCTTCAAGCTGGGTCTGCCTGGCTTCAAGCTGGGTCTGAATGACTTCAAGCTGGGTCTGCCTGGCTTCAAGCTGGGTCTGAATGACTTCAAGCTGGGTCTGCCTGGCTTCACGATGGGTCTGCCTGGCTTCACGCTGGGTCTGCCTGGCTTCACGCTGGGTCTGCCTGGCTTCACGCTGGGTCTGCCTGGCTTCACGCTGGGTCTGCCTGGCTTCAAGCTGGGTCTGCCTGGCTTCACGCTGTGTCTGCCTGGCTTCACGCTGGGTCTGCCTGGCTTCACGCTGGGTCTGCCTGGCTTCACGCTGGGTCTGCCTGGCTTCAAGCTGGGTCTGCCTGGCTTCACGATGGGTCTGCCTGGCTTCACGATGGGTCTGCCTGGCTTCACGCTGGGTCTGCCTGGCTTCACGCTGGGTCTGCCTGGCTTCAAGCTGGGTCTGCCTGGCTTCACGCTGGGTCTGCCTGGCTTCACGCTGGGTCTGCCTGGCTTCAAGCTGGGTCTGCCTGGCCTCAAGCTGGGTCTACATTGCTTCAAGTTGAGCTTTCATGGCAGCAACTATGGATCTCATGATCTTAGTCTGAGATTCCACTGCAGCACTCAGTCACTGAGTGACTTCTGCCTTTGCTGTAACTGGCAGCTGAGACATTAATCACCAGACACAGCTTGAAATGTGGGACACACGGGAAATGGGCTGCAAGCTCTACAAAAAGCCCTGTGCCAAATTGGAGTTGAATTCCTCCGTGCTCCTCGACAGTATTACCAGATTATCCAGCACGTCTGCCAATGCACCAATCATGCTGACATGCACAGACATCAGCATTTTCCCATATACCGCCCCATCAAAATTCTCATCTGAGTCCTCCGTGACTGAACGCGTCCACGTTCTGCAACCTCACCCTTCTGTGAAATGGCACATGAATCTGGCCTGTCTGCCTCTCACTTGTGCCTGGATGACTTACCAATGGTGGATACCAACTGTGTGTTACCCTCTGAGGTTTGCGCAGTGCCAGTATCGGCAGTATCGGCTGCTGGGAGGGTGTGGGATGTCCCCCCTCCTGGGGTTCAGCACCCCCCAGAATAGGAACCCAGGACCACCGCCTTGGGGTGAACACGGCTGAGGCCAGGGCCACGGATCTAGGAGCGGATTGTCTAGGAAAGATACATTCCCCAAATCCGTAGAGGCAGACCCCAGTCGATGTGGGGTATGCGGCAGGAGAAGTCACAGGGAGCGAAAACCACAGGGTGGCCAATAAACCCGCCGTCCCACCCCAGATAGGAGTCAACCGAGTTATTTTGGAACACCCCAATGACGAATGCATGCAGCTGAACTGCATTGCAGCACCAAAGTTGCTCCCATTTGGATCACCGTTCAATTAAACGGTCATCCTCTCGTGATGGAATTGGATACGGGAGCTGCAGTCTTATCAAGTGATGCCGCACCTTCAGCAGAGTTCTGGTGCAACTCTTTGACCTTCACCGTGAGGCTGCAGTGGCTGTCCAGGGGTTGTTCCTGGGTATCTGAAAGCAGGAATTTCAGAAGGGGGTGTTTGGAATGTGGGAAGGGAATGGGGTGAAAAGCAAGATGTCCATGGTCACATCTGCTGCCTGCCCTTCACGCCAGATAGCAGGATGAGCGTGAGCTGGAATTTGGAAAGGAAATAAGGTAGGAACGTACCACCACCCTGAGTGCTCTTGAATGTAATGTCCTTAGTCATAACCATCTCATGATGTGGAGCGCCTTCTCTACAAGATTCAGGCAATACATATGTGCTTGATCTGCCGGTTCTCCGCTGATCCCCATGGTTATAAGCTACCCTGTACTGGAAGAGAGAGTGAAGAATGTAAATGAGTAAACTGCAGTGTGTTGGGGTGTGCATGCCACAGTTGAATAGCTGGAAGTATGTGGAAGCAGTAAGAGTTAGATTTAGATCTATTGTCGCGTGTACCGAGGTACAGTGAACATTTTTACTCTGTGTCCAGTCCAGGCAGATCGCTCCATACATGAAAACATAGAACATATGGGGCTGGATTCTCCGAATCTGAGGCTATGTCCCCACGCCGCCGAAGGAGCGGCCTGACATCATTACCTTTCTGGATCTTTCCAAACATCAGGGCCATCACTGATACAAAACGAGTGCCTATCTGGGTATCTTGTTCCTGCTCTGCCTCTTTCACCACCACTTCCAGGTCCTCGTTTTGGGCACTGTGACTCAGCCAAGGGTACCACCTTCATCTGGGGTGGCTCAGTGGCACAGTGGTTAGCACTGCTGCGTCATAGGGCCAGGAAATCAGATTTGATTCCGCCCTCGGGCGTCTGTCTGTGTGGAGGTTGCACATTCTTCCCATATCTGCGTGGGTTTCCTCCGGGTGCTCTGGTTCCCTCCCACAATTCAAGGATGTGCAGGTTAGGTAGATTGCCCAAGCTAAATCGCCCCTAGGTGGGGTTACGGGGATGGGGTGAGGGATTGGGCCTAGGTAGGATGCTCTTTCAGAGGGTCGGTGCAGGCACGATGGGCTGAATGACCTCCTTGTGCACTGCAGTGATTCTATTTTATTCTATCTCCCAATCTGCATCCTGTGAGATGTGAATAACTACGTGAAGTACATGCACACCCCAAGACACAGGGTGCTGTATGCTGCTGTCATGTTCTGAACCAGATGCAGTGCTGGCGAGCTGATCTTGTCTCCAACAATCGAAAAGGAACAAAAAGAAAGGAAACAGGCAGTTATGTGATGCCTTGTCACATCCTCAAGGCGCCCTGAAGCACTTCACTTTCAATCAATTATCTCAATGTAGAAGTCTTTATTCATATGTAGCTGATTGCACCCAGCAGGATTTAATTACCAGAAGATGAAACACCAGCGATCCCCATATCCCTGAAATAAATTCTTTAAAATTGCAACCAGTTACTTTTACAGGGTCTGTTCGCCCTAATCCCACCTTGTGCCAACAATGTACCCTATTTTGCCTCCCACACCAGTTTGTGAGCACCAATCTGAAGGTTTAATCCATTCTCGGAGACTTACATTGAGATCAATGAAAGGCTCATGTCCCCAAAATGTATCCATTTACTTTTATGGGGTGTTAGAAGGATTACTCCATGAAGAACGTTCTGGTTATGATCGCTTAGCAGCTCTTCATGGATGTCAACAGTGATCCAGTGCCTAATCAACTTGATTAAGTAAATACCACATTACATTAAGATATTGCACCATACAAATCCTTTTGATCCCACTTCATATATGCTGACCAACCCTTTAACAGAAATAGTGTTTGTACATAAAGATGAAGAATTGCAGTCAAGGAGCAACTTTCATCACTTCAGCATCCCCCAAGCTGCTTTGAAGTCAATGAAATACTTTTGAAGCATTGTCTGTAATGTTGGAATTTGCACACTGTGTGATCCCACCAACTGCAAACTCGTATCTGTTTTTAGTGTTGTTGGTAAAGGAATAAATATCCACCAGAACACTAAGGAGAATTTCTCTGTTCTTCTTTGAATGAACTTCTGACCTCACATTCTGCCTTTACTGAGACCGCCAATTTCCACCTCCTTAACATCGCTCAACTTTGCCCCTGTCTCAGCTTATCTGTTGCTATAACTCTCATCCATGCTATTGTTACCTCTAGATTCGACTAATCCAACTGGCTGGTCTCCCACACTTTACTCTTCGCCAACTTGAGGTTATCCAAATCTCTGCTGCTTGTGTTTCAACTCACGACAAGACCTTGTTTCATTACTTTAAAAGGGTTGTATAAATATAAGCTGTTGCTGAATAATGTCACCTCATCTTTAATGTCCATTTGAGAGGGCCCTGGTTTAATGAAAGAGAGCAGCTCAGGCAGTGTGGTCATCTCTCAGTATCACGCTGGATTGTCAGCTTAGATCTTGTGGTCAAGTCTCCGGAGTGGGGTTTGAACCCACGACCTTCCTTCACAAAGATAAGAGAGGAATCACTGAGCCATGACTGACACATGCCATGTGGATGAGAGAAATAAGGTGCTATAACCTGCCTGCTTACCATTGGCTGGGGACTAATGACAATCCCACAATCCTGTGGGAGTATGAGCTTCCCCAATGAGGGGGGGGCGGAGAAATCTTTAGCAGACGCCCTGTATAAATAAAGCTGGCCAGTTTGGAACCAGCAGGAAGGAGTAAGCAGCAAGCGAGGTTGCTGCTGTTGTGTATATATATGTTATTGTAAATAAATGTTATTTCTTTGTATCCTTGAAACTCGTGCTGGATTCTTCGTGGCCCTCACAAAACTGGCGACGAGGGTTAACGGGAATAACGGGACCACCTCCCGGGATGATTTTTGTTGGATACAGGTTGGAAGTTGTTTTCTATTACACCATGCCTCTGTACGGACGTTTGGATGTTTTTGATGCTGCGCTGGAAAGCTGGAACCAGTACACACAACGGATGCGTTACTATTTCCGGGCAAACAATATCACCGAAAATGAGCGCCAGGTGGTCATATTGCTCACCGCCTGCGGCCCGCATACGTTTGGGGTGATTAGAGGCCTTACGTACGCAGCTGCACCAGACACCAAAACGTTTGATGAACTTGTGAATTTAGTGGGGCAGCATTTTAACCCAACCCCGTCCACGATAGTCCAACGTTACCGGTTTAATACCACTGAGAGGACCCCAGGAGAATCCCTTGCTGACTTTCTATCCAGGCTACGCAGGAATGCGGAGTACTGTGACTGTGGTTAGACCTTGTCAGAAATGTCATGTGACCATTTGGTTTGCGGTATTAACAATGCAGCCACCCAGAGAAAGTTGTTAGCTGAACCAACATTGACTTTTCAACAGGCTATTCAAATAGTATTGTCCCGAAAGAGCGCAGAACGAAGAGTGCAGGAGATACAGGGAATGGAAGTGCATGCCTTGGGGCGCAACCCCTTCCGTCCAAAAAAGCCCCCCCGCACTCTTGCGGTACCTTGGGCGAGACGACGTCCGGATCGACGCCAGTGGCCGTCGGACATTCCTCCCCGAAGGGAACCAGATGCCACAGTTCGCTTGTGCGGCGACTATAAACTTACAGTGAATACGGCTTTCCGACTCGACCGATATCCAATGCCTCGCATAGAGGATCTCTACGCGAAGCTTGCAGGCGGATTCTCGTTCACAAAATTAGATATGAGTCACGACTACCTACAGTTGGAGCTGGACCCTGCTTCCCGACCATATGTAACGATTAATACACACCGGGGCCTGTATGAATATACACGTTTGCTCTTTGGAGTATCCTCTGCCTGTGCTATTTTTCAACACGTTATGGAGGGCATTTTGAGAGATTTACCGCGTGTCGCTGTCTACTTAGATGATGTTTTGATCACAGGGACGTCGGAGCAGGAACATTTGGAAAAACTGGAGGCTGTCCTTAGACGCTTTTCGGAGGCTGGAGTCCGTTTACGTCGCACAAAGTGCGTCTTTCAGGCGAAGGAAGTAGTCTACCTGGGTTATCGGGTGGACCGCGAAGGTTTGCACCCCGTCGCGGAGAAGATGCGCCCGTTTCTACAGGCCCCCGTCCCGACTGACACTTCACATTTTTGTTCTTTTCTTGGCCTCGTAAACTATTACGGGAAGTTCCTCCCCAATCTGGCAACTACGCTGGCCCCGTTGCATCTTCTGCTAAAGAAAAATCACACCTGGGTTTGGGGTCAGCCGCAAGAAACCGCTTTCCGGCGGGTAAAACAACAATTGTCATCGTCTGGGTTACTAACCCACTATGATCCTGGAAAGCCTTTGCTCGTCACATGTGATGCATCCCTGTATGGTATTGGGGCCGTCCTGTCCCACAAGATGGAAAACGGGGCCGAGCGGCCAATAGCTTTTGCCTCCCGCACATTGACTGCAGCGGAAAAAAAGTACGCGCAGATCGAGAAGGAGGGCCTGGCGGTGGTCTTTGCGGTGAAACGTTTCCACCAGTACGTGTATTGCTGCCATTTCACTATCGTGACTGATCATAAGCGTCTGCTGGGACTTTTCAGAGAGGACAAGCCAATACCGCCCATTGCTTCCGCACGGATCCAGCGCTGGGCTTTGTTGCTCGCTCCATACGAGTATTCTCTGGAGCACAAACCAGGAACGCAGATAGCGAATGCCGACGCACTGAGCAGATTGTCTTTATCGACCGGCCCCCACAACCGGTGAGGTGGTTGCAACCCTAACTTTTATGGACACCTTCCCTGTCACGGCATCACAGATCCGTAAGTGGACCCAGATGGAGTCAGTCCTGTCAAAGGTTCGACACATAGTCTTTATGGTGGGCAGCAGAGACAGCTCCCAGGCGAGTTGCGGGCATTTTCCTCCAAGCTGTCAGAATTCAGCGTGGAAGACGGCATCCTCTTGTGGGGGACGCGTGTGATTGTCCCGGAAAAAGGACAGGAGCTGATACTAAGAGACTTGCACAATGGGCATCCAGGTGTGACCAAAATGAAAATGTTGGCCCGGAGATATGTCTGGTGGCCAGGCCTCGATGCCGACATTGAGAAGGTGGCCCAAAAGTGCTCCATTTGCCAGGAGCATCAGAAGCTTCCGCCAGCCGCGCCCCTACATCACTGGGAATGGCCAGGGCGGCCTTGGGCACGCTTGCATGCAGATTTCGCAGTCCCTTTTCAAGGATCCATGTTCCTTTTATTAATCGACGCCCAGTCTAAATGGCTAGAGGTGCATAAGATGCTAGGCGCAATGTCCTGCGCAACAATTGAGAAGATGCGTTTGCCTTTTAGTACACATGGCCTCCCCGAGGTGCTGGTCACGGATAACGGCACTCCATTCACCAGTGAGGAGTTTGCGAGGTTCATGAAGATGAACGGCATACGCCATATCCGCACTGCCCCATACCACCCGGCTTCAAATGGGTTGGCGGAACGCGCAGTGCAAACATTCAAACGAGGCATAAAGAAGCAGTCTTCCGGGTCAATGGACACGAGACTGGCTTGCTTTTTGTTTTCGTATAGGACCACCCCCCATGAGGTGACTGGGGTAGCTCCCGCAGAACTCCTAATGGGCCGGAGACTTCGCACCCGCCTTAGTATGGTTTTTCTGGACATTGGCGCAAAAGTACGCCGCACACAAGAACGGCAGGGACAGGGTTTTTCTCGGCATCGGCCGATTCGGCAGTTTGCGCCCGGTGACCCAGTGTTCGTTCGCAATTTTGCTGGTGGTGCCCAGTGGGTCCCTGGCGTAATCTTTCGCCAAACGTGCCCTATATCTTACCAGGTGCAAGCCCAGGGTCGTCTCCAGCGCAAACATGTAGACCACGTTCGGTCCAGAAGACTATCCCTTCTAAAGATTCCCCGCCCCCGGAGCTAATTTCTACAGCCGCAGAGACCAGAGACAATGGAAAGTACTCCTCACAATCTTCCTCTGGTGCCTCACTCAAAGCCTGCGCAGGTCAGTACAGAACCGCGCGGAGATAGAGACGGCGAGATGACAGAGGCACAGACTCTGACTCCGAGATGGAGACACAGGACGCATCAGAGGATTCTAAGACTAACATTATTACTAAGCTTTCTCTTTTATCTTCCCTTGCAGGTTTGGAGATCCTCCGAAGCCCGTGGAGACCTTTTGACCCGACTCGACCCGGCCTGGCTGCACTCCAGATGACCCGACACACCCCTGTATGCTTCACCCGATGTCGGTGTCTATGTATTTACATTGCGTACCTATTATGTATTTTCTTTTTCTTTTCATGTACTTAATGATCTGTTTGAGCTGTTCACAGAAAAATACTTTACTGTACCTCGGTACACGTGACAATAAACAAATACAATACAATACAATTTACGCCCATTCAAATAATAATCTGCCTTCCTATTTTTGCTACCGAAGCGGATAACCTCACATTTATCAACAATATACTGCATCTGCCATGCATGTGCCTGTAGTGATATCATGGTTGTGTTGTAATTCACCAACTGACCACTAGGAGTCTCATTAGTATATAAGTGAATGTGAGAGTCAGGTGACCTCAGACTGACTAGGGAGCTGGGAGAGAGGTTGCTTGTGCATGTTCATATTGTTTTTCATCTGTTATTTTGTATATAGTTGAACCACAGTTAATGTTCATAAATCGTTTGTAGCTTAGCTACAAGTGTTCTTATAATATAAATCAGGCCATCCTACAAGAACATTGCATGGTACCAGGTCTGGATGGTATTAAACACTGAGAAAAAACTATCAGCCTGCCATGAGGTCCACAGAGATTTGAAGATTTTGCAGACTGCAAGAATAACAACATGGAGTTGTTGAAGCCACCAATGAGTCAGATTTCATGGTAATGTGGACAGCAACTGGCACGCGTTTAAACAACAATTTATTCGGTTTCTTATGCAGTAAATTTGGGAGATCAATCAGATTAACGTAAAGTAGTGATGCTCCTAACAGCCGCAGGGTCCGAAGCATTTGTTGTGTTTATTACATATACATTTGCAAACGATGAACGTATAAAAATTTTTAACAAAGTAATTTTGAAGATTTGTGCACATTGCACCTCAGAAAGAATGAAATTTATGAGCGCTATGTGTTTAGATCACCTTTACAGAAGAGTTCATAGATCATTTCATCACTGATTTAAAGTTAACAGCTAAAACCTGTAATTTTTCTGCAGTGGAATCTTCTATGATTCAGGACCAGATTGTGTTTGATGTGAATGAAAATAAGCTGAGAGAGAGGTTGCTGAAGGAATCGGAACTGTCTTTGGAACAAACAGTTAAGGTTTGTCAGGCTCACAAGCTAACAGCACAACATTCTGAAATGTTTCTCAGTAATGGCGGCATCTTCTTGGCGGAAAACACTCCAAAAAGGTGGGAAACGTCCAAAAAAAGGTGGGAAAGTTCCTGCAGCTCCTGGCACACTAACAAACAGATTAAATATCACAACAAATTATTTCTGTGCAAAATATATAGTCAAAGGCACAAATTATGGCAGTGTCCAGCGTTTGGCAAGTTTTCTTCCAGACGCAAAGGAAACAATCACTTGTCTCAGAATTGTTACTCTAAACTCAACCCCAGATCAGTCAGCACAGTGGAAGACACAGTCTCCAGTGATAAAGCATCATTGTTTGCTGGAGTAATAACAGAAAAGAATAATTTTTTGCAGACATGAAAAGGACTTCTCATGGTGATATGTAGGGAGTAATTGCATACGAGGTTGCTCCCGCCTAGGTACTTTATTTTTGGCCCTTTCTGCCCAGTTTTGGGGGGAGTGTTGTTTGGGATAAAATTTTATAATTCTGTGGGTTAAGGTTCCTATACAAGAGAAATGCCCAGAAGGTCCGGGTCAAAGAAGGCAGCAAGTAAAGAGTTGTTGACCGATTCGGAAAAGTCTCGAGGTTCATCTGATGAATAAATGGCAGAGGCTGCTGCCGCGACGCAGGTCACTTCCTTGGTGATCGAGATGCTTACAGACATCCTGGCATTGGAATTTAAGAAACAGTGGCAGGCTGTCTCCGCAGACCTTCACAATTCAATCTTTCGTAGCTCCAATTCAATCAGCGCTGGCAAAGACAGAGGAGATGGCAAAGGTGCATGACGCAGTGTTACAGGGTGTGGAGGTGGCTCTCTCGAAACAGTGTGATCAGATTGTCTCTCTGGAGGCGGAGGTGCCAATATTGGCCAGTGATAATAAAACACTGCGTGCCAAGATGGATGATTTGGAGAATCGCTCCAAGAGGCAGAACCTTAGAATCGTGGGGCTGCTGGAGTGAATAGAGGGCCCAAATATATCAAAGATATTTGGGAAGATGGTGAAGGGACGGTGCCTTTGTCCACAGTAACGGTTTCCACTGCATCCAGATTGTTTCTGGTCACAGGACACAGATTTTTCAGGTCTGCCACTAGCTAACCTGGGAGCTCCCATGATACACTCCCAGGTGCCAAGACGACTCGTCACTCCAGCTTGGTTGGATGGTTGGTTTCTGGGGTCAAAGGCTAATCCCTCAAAACGTGGTTCATGACTCCACTCCGACATACAATGACAATAGTGGAGGAGAGGTACAAGAGAAGTCTTGCATCTTTTAGTCATGTCTCATTGAGAGGACAATTGGCCTGCTCAAGATCCACTGCCTGGACCAATCAGTACCCCCCATAGTGCCTCTTATTGTCATGTGCTGCACACTGTATAATCTGGCTCTGTCAGCAATGAAGGGTGGGGGGGAGGCAGGGTTTTTTTTGTGGAGGTGGGGGGTAGGGGGAGGTGAGTGTCACTTTGTCTTCTTTACAGCAGTGAAATGGTCAAGTAGCAAACCTAGTTATGTGAAAGAAGAAGTGTGGCGAACAAAGGTTCCTAAAAATAATTTCTTTGCAAAATGTAAGTAATGTCCCAAAAATAAAAATATTTATTCTGGAGAGACGTGCCGCTGTGACTCAGGGAAACATGGATCTGGACTTCCCAGAATAAGAGCCAATTTTTCATTATGGATACTATTGGGACATGGACTGTGCTTGCCTGAACTTCCAGGTTCTATTCCAGTTGAATATTCTTTGAAAACTCCCACCTTTGCATCAGGCTGTCTTAGAAAGTCTGCACAAATGGACATGAGATTTAGAATGGTGCTGTGAGCGTTTAAAATGAGGTACATGCAGTGGATTAAAACCAATGTGATAGTAATCTGAGTGTGTGAACGCATTACAGAGCAGGAGGTTTTTCTTTTAGTGATGGGATGGTGACTGGGTGAACAGATTGGCAGCAGGGGTGGTGCTACAAGAAACCCTCATGGGTCGGTTTCAGGATCTCTTCGCAGCTTCTTGTCAATAAATAGGGTTCATGGTTATAAAAATGTGGACAGAAAAGATCAGAGCATCAGATATAGGCAGAATAAGGCCATTCGGCCCATCGGGACTGTTCCGCCATTCGATCATGGCTGAAATGTTCCTCATCCCCAATCTCCTGCCTTCTCCCCAGAATGCCTGATCTCCTTATTAATCAAGAAATTCCGTTATTAATCGAGAACACCAGATTTGTTCTTGAGGTGCTATTACCGACAGGACTACAGACCAAGAGCGGAAGGTGAAATTAGACAGAATAGTTATTTCTTAGAACCTAAGAACTAGGAGCTGGAGTTGGCAATTTAGTCTCTCGAGCCTGCTTCACCGTTCAATACGATCATGGCGGATCTCATCATGTCCTCAACACCACTTTCCTTTTTACAGGCACATGTCTGTCCTGCACTCCCATCAACTGCTCCTTAAAAGACTCCCACATGGTAGGAATAACAGCAAAAGGGATTATTATTTAAATGATAAAACATTAAAACATGCTGCTGTGCAGAGAGACCTGGGTGTGCTAGTGCTGAGTCGCAAAACGTTGGTTTACAGGTGCAACAGGTGATTAAGAAGGCAAATGGAATTTTGTCCTTCATTGCTAGAGGGATGGAGTTTAAGACTAGGGAGGTTATGCTGCAATTATATAAGATGTTAGTGAGGCCACACCTGGAGTATTGTGTTCAGTTTTGGTCTCCTTACTTGAGAAAGGACGTACTGGCACTGGAGGGTGTGCAGAGGAGATTCACTAGGTTAATCCCAGAGCTGAAGGGGTTGGATTACGAGGAGAGGTTGAGTAGACTGGGACTATACTCATTGGAATTTAGAAGGATGAGGGGGGGATCTTATAGAAACATATAAAATTATGAAGGGAATAGATAGGATAGATGCGGGCAGGTTGTTTCCACTGGTGGGTGAAAGCAGAACTAGGGGGCATAGCCTCAAAATAAGGGGAAGTAGATTTAGGACTGAGTTTAGGAGGAACTTCTTCACCCAAAGGGTTGTGAATCTATGGAACTCCTTGCCCAGTGAAGCAGTAGAGGCTCCTTCATTCAATGTTTTTAAGATAAAGATAGATAGTTTTTTGAAGAATAAAGAGATTAAGGGTTATGGTGTTCGGGCCGGAAAGTGGAGCTGAGTCCACAAAAGATCAGCCATGATCTCATTGAATGGTGGAGCAGGCTCGAGGGGCCAGATGGCCTACTCCTGCTCCTAGTTCTTATGTTCTTATGCCAAATGTGGATTTACCCCTAAGATCCTCTGTCAAACAGCAGCCTGCAAATCCTGCCTAATCATGTTGCATGTTGCCTTCTCTCAATTTAGCACCTTAACCCTGGCACAACGCTCCTTTTCCATGAGTATCCGAAAGCTTACGGAATTGTGGTCACTGTTCGCCACATGAACACTTTTCACTAAAATGGTGAACATCACACGCACACACTCAGACACGCACATGTACTCGTGTGCACATGCATAGACCCAAATGCGCACACAGACATATTCACGCAAAGTGGCACACAGTACGCATGCACAGACATGCACATAATAATCTTTATTAGTGTCACAAGTAGGCTTACATTAACACTGCAATGAAGTTACTGTGAAACGTCCCTAGTCGCCACATTCCGGTGCCTATTCAGGTACACTGAGGGAGAATTCAGAACGTCCAAATTACCTAACAGCATGTCTTTTGGGACTTGTGGCAGGAAACCGGAGCACCCGAGGAAACCCATGCAGACACAGGGAGAATGTGCAAACTCCACACAGACAGTGACCTAAGCCGGGGATCGAACCTGGGACCCTGGAGTTGTGAAGCAACAGTGCTACCCACTGTGCTACTGTGCTAAGTCTCAGCTGAAAGGGATGGAGGAAGGATTTCACAATTCATGGGGGCTGTTTATTCTGCACTTCCGAGAATTGGTTGTCATTGAACATTGGGAGAAGGGTGGGGTCGGGGATTGTTGTCTTTGGTTATACTGTTTATGGATTGATTGTTTGTTTTAACCTGAAATGTGCGGGTGGATGTCTTGGTCTGTAGTCCTGCAGCGAGGGTGAGGGGGGGGGGGGGGGGGGGGGGGGGGGGCGGTTTGTGTGTGGGGAATTGTTATTGTATTTGTTTTTGTTTGTTTTTTTATTGATGAAAATGGTGAAAACAAGGAGAATAAAAAGATTTTTTTAAAAACAAAAAAAGCATAATAGACTTTGACTCACAAGGTCCGACTATCGGAGGAGTTCTCCCAAAAAATATCGAATTGTTGTCCCCAGCGGGAAAATCAATGAGATTCCCATCTGGTGGGTCAGCGTGATCCAGATCGCGACCAACCCACACTTAGGGCGCGATTTGACAGCCGCATCATGCTTGAGCAAGAGTGCAACACAGCCGGTAGAGCGCGGGACAGGCCAGATTCGAGAAACGCATCGGGCGCCGATCGGTTCACTATCTGACCGACCCATCCCCATTGATGAGAACCGAATCGTGCCATGAGGTGGCGAGAAACCAATAATCACCACTATCTAACGGCCTCCCGTGATCTATTCGCCTTCCCAGCAAGGGGTCATCCGGGTACCAATCAGTACACCTTTTTAAAAACGGAAACCTGGTGGAATGGCTGTGGGGATCTGAGGGGGTGAGTAGCCATCTGTGCTCCCGGGCAGTGAGCCGGGAACACTGGGGATGCTGCCCCAGTGCTCGGGGAGGTGGTGGTGGGGGGGGGGGGGGGGGGGGCGTTGGTGGTGGCCTTGGTCGGGGGAGGTGTGGGCCACCATCGGTGGGGGTGGAGGCGGGGGGCCACCCCTGGCCTGTGGGGGTGGTGGGTGCCCCAGTGCCCACGGGCCCTCCATGCCACTCCCTGGATCATGTGTACCCATAACGGGAGCCACCCCATGTCCTTCTCGTCCGTCCCACCGGCCGTCCTCCACTGATCGTGGAGGCCACTGGCCGTGCAGCTGAAGGCGACTAATAGGGAATTGGCAACCAGAGTTAAGTGAGCACTTCACAGCTCCCAGGTGCATTCCCGTGGGCAGACGTGCCATGTAGCATGTGGGAATGTGGGAATTATTTCCTAGCAGCATAACCAGACCGTGTGGCTTGGACACTGTGCCTGAACACAGCAGGAAGCAACACCATGGAAGCAGCCATCATCCGAACACCCAGGTGCTGGGCCCAGCACTGGGAACATTTCTGCAACCAGAGGGTGGGAGTGTGCACCGGGGGTGGGACCACTGCCCGGTCCAGGTAACATTAGGAGCGGTGTCTGGGGTATAGGGTCTGGGGCCCATTGCCAGGGGCACCCTGCAGCCGGGGTGTGTGGGCTGGGCTGGTTGGATGGCACCCTGAGGGATGGCAGGGGATGTGAGGGGGGTGGGGGGAGGGGGAGGGTGTTAGGAGGGTGGGGAGCCATGGGGGACTGGAGGATCCCGGGGTGGAACACAGCGCAGGTGGCCAGTCACCGCAGCAGCAGCAGCGTCCACAGAGGTTCGAGACGGCAGCCCATGTGCAGGGCCCTGCCCCACCCCCTGAGGACCTGGCTGCCCATCAGGCCAGGGAGGGACCCAGAGGGGGAGGGAACAGCCCAAAGTGTACAGCCATCACTTGTCTTTCGAACAGATGATGGACAGTGTGTGCCGCAGGAGGCACGCCTCAACAAGGGCATGGTGCGGCACCTTTGCCATGTCCTCACGGTCTTGGCACCATGTGGAGGATACCTGCTCTCGGTGGCAGCCCCGATCGTCTACGCCTCAGGGTCATTCCAGGGCTCGAGCGGGGACCTGTGAGGCATTTCACAAGCTACAGCCTACAAGTGCATCCGTGAGGTCGCATTTGCCCTGTTTACCCGGGCAGCTAACTATATAAACTTTGACCTGGACCAGACCCAACAAGATGCCCGGGCAGCAGGATTCTCCGCGATCCAGGGGATGCCCCAGGTCCAGGGGGTAATAGATGGCATGCATGTCACCTTGCATGCACCGGGGCATCAGGGAATGCCCTACAACAACAGGAAGGAGTTCCGCTCCCTGAACGTCCAACTTGTGTGTGACCTCGACATGAAGATCATACACATGTTTGCACGCTTCCCACGGAGTGTGCACGACAGTTACATCCTGAAGCATTCGGATATCCCCAACATCTTCAAGGACCCCACAGGATGGCTAGCTGGCTCTTGGAGGATAAGGGATAGCCCCTGAGGACCTGGCTAATGATGCCAGTATGGAGGCCGATGCGGAGACCCCATACAATGAGGCCCATGCGGCCACCTGGTCTGTCATTGAGCGGCGCATCAGACTCCTCAAGATGCGGTTCCGATGCCTCGACCGCTCTGGTGGTGCACTGCAGGACACCCCCCAGAGGGTCGCCTACTTTGTGGTGGTCTGCTGTGTCCTCCACAACCTGGCACAGCAACAGGGTGACGTGCCGGACGTGGAGGGGGAAGAGGAGGAGGATGCGGAGGCGTTGATCCAGGAGGGGAAGGAGAGCTAGCCCGGGGAGGACCCGCAGGACCAGTGGAGGCTGGAAGACGGGAGGCGGCAGCAATGGTCCAGCACACCCGGAGGGCCAGAGAGGCTCTCATCCTCATCTGCTTCAGATAGGATGTGGCTTCGTCCGTCTTCTTACCCCCTCCACAGCATCTGTGGAGAGAGAAATGTTGCAAGGTTGTTTGATGTCACACTAAGAGGTCTAGAAGCTTGTGTGGTTGAACATAAAAGGCGAGATCCTCCATCCCAAGATGCCCGGAATGTGTCCCCCGATAGGTTAGAGAACCGGTCGCGATGCTTCGAACTGCCCCCCTCTCTGCTGGCGGTGTGAACGAGATCAGCGGGGAGATGTAAATAAATGCAAATTAATCTTAATAACCCAGTTACAGCTATTTCGCGAGCCCAGCGCCTTATGCTCCAGTGATTCTCAGGTCCCCGTAGCCGGGATTCAAGTGGACGTAGATTATTTGGGGTCTCAGCAATCATGAACCTAACATGGTGGACCTTGTGGTTGCTCCCTTGGCCCACCGTGAGGTCCACCATGCCAGGGCCATGCTGGTAGAGACCATCCAAGCCCATCCGGGGACCACCCCCACAAACAATGCACTGCCTACCCACGCCTCCTCTAGAAGCACTCCCCCTCCCCCCCCCTCCCCCCACCTCTCCCCCATTAGGACCCCTGTAATAGAGGGACTCCCCACAGGGACTCCTGTAATAGGGGACCACCCGAGACCCCTGTAATAGGGGGACCCCCCCCCAAGGGCCCCTGTAATAGGAGGTCCCCCAGGGATTCCTATAATGCAGGAACCCCCACAGTGACCCTTGTCATAGGGGGATCCCCCTAGACCCCTGTAATTGGGGGACCGCCCATAGGGACTCCTGTAATAGGGGGCCCACCCCCAGTGACTGCTGCAATAGGGAGACCCTCCAGGGATCCCTGTAAATGGGGGACCCCCACAGCGACCCTTGTAATAGTGGGACCCTCCCACGGACACCTATTTCAGGGGTGCCCCTATTACAGGGGTCCCTGGTGGCTTGGGCCTCCCCTGTACTTGGGTGAAGGGGGGGTTCCCAGGCAATCCGGGGGTAGGGGCTGCTGTGTGGTGGCGAGGCGGGGGTGGGGAGGTCGGGGCCGATTTGCAGTGTGGGGGGGATGGCTGGCCACGGGATCCCGCTATCGGGTCTCCTGTTCAAGATGGCGGCCTGATAATGGGATTCACTTGGACTCCCTCATGTTCCACACCATGCAATAATTTGCATGACATTGAACACTGAATTACATCCCATTTTACAAGGGGATCGTAAATCTCCCAAATTGATAATTCTGCCTAGGTCTATTCCAATTCCAATTCTCTTCCAGCAGCTCGTGGTGCTCTAAGGCAGACTTTTACCTGCTTTTGGAGCTCCACTCCATGTCAAACGGGAGTCTCTCCTGCTCACACCCCCAACCATTGGCTTGTTGGAAGGATTTTGACTCAACCTGTTTGGCCGCGTTATGAATACATCTACCTTGGCCATCATGCCCTGGGATGGCACTCACATCCAGAGCTTTTGGCTCAGGAGCAGGGACATTACCTCTTGCGCCACTAGAACTCCGTAAACCGTTTATTGGTGACACAAAAAAGAAACATCTGCAAGGTAGAGCCCTTTCTACGTACTGTCCTCATGCTAGCTCCAGACTACCACAGTGCTCAGTCCACTATCACGTGACTCTCTACATCATAATGTGGGTGGTACTGTTCTCTAGTTCCACACACTTGCACAGCGGTTAGCACTGTTGCCTCGCAGCATCAGGGATCCGGGTTCAATTCCAGCCTTGGGTGACTGTATGTGTGGAGTTTGTACGTTCTGCCCGTGTGTGCGTGGGTTCCCTCTGAGTGCTCCGGTTTCCTCCCATAGTCCAAAGATGTGCAGGTTAGGAGGATTGGCCATGATAAATTGCCCCTTAGTACCCAAAAGGTTGGGTGGGGTTACTGGGTTATGGGGATAGGGTGGAGGTATGGGTCTAGGTAGTGTGCTCTTTCCATGGGTCGGTGGAGACATGATGGGCCGAATGGCCTCCTTCTGCACTGTATGACTTTCAGCAACACCGGAAAACCCGACAATGGGCGGTGCCAGAAAATCCAGATGATGGGCAGGGCCGGATAATCTCTGCGATGGGCGGGGCCATAAAATCCCTGCAATAGGTGGGGCCAGAAGTTTCAGTTGACGGACAGGGCCGGAAAATCTCGGTGATGGGCGGGACTGGAAAATTCAGTAATGGACGGGACTGGAAAAGCTTGCGAATGGATGGGGCCAGAGAATCCGGAAATGGGCGGGACTGGAAAATCCAGGCGATGTGATTGGCCGGTAAATCCCGCCCTTAATGTTATGTGTCCAGTATGATTCTTCTTCAGCAGTTTCAAAGAAGAGTCATGTTGGGCTCGAAATGTTAACTTTGTTTCTGTTTCCATAGACGCTGCCAGACCTGCCGAGTTTTTCCAGCACTCCTCTTACACATTATAGCCAATTAAGTACTTCTTGATGTACGAATGCTGTCATAATGTAGGAAAATATTCATCAAAATTTCCAGGACCGCTGATAACATCAACTCAGACTTTCTACTGGCAGTAATGATCAGATTGAACCTCATGAATTGTGTGAGGAAAGAGAGAGGTTTTGATTGAAAAGCCAGCATGCACACACTCATATTGACTAGTCGCTGGCTTCTAGGCAAAAGCAATCTTCTGACACAATAAATCGGAAGAACTATAAGGTCATCGCTTTACTAATAGCAATTCAGTCTATTGTCTTTCAAATTAAATTGGTAGGATTTACAGAAGATGTAATTGTTTCGAAGGTTGACCCGCAGATGACCTGTGGTTTGATGTGATATGATGTTGGTTTTGGATCGATCTTTTTCCACTAGATGAATAGGCTGTGTGGCCCAGCGATTTCACAGCGTCTCTTTGTCTTTATTGAGTATGCACTTGGCTGCAAATGGAGCAACCTTTTGGTGTTTCAACAGAAGCTGAGCAGTGTGCACGCCACTGCTCGATTCAGCACATCACCTCACCCGTTGAATTGCTATTAAATAATCCTGTGAGTAACCTAATCAATACTGATCCGATCAGTGACAGAGTCCTTCAGTTTAAAGAATTAGAAATAAATTACTTTGAGCAATCCTGGTGTCAGCAAAGGTGATACGCAGACATGTGGGGGGGGTGCCGTGATCTTGATCTAAGAATAGGATCAGGTTTTGGTCACTGTGTACAGGTGAAACATTAAAGGTTCCCTTCCGAGAAAGTTTACTTTAAACTGCCGAACAATAGTTTTTTTCCCCAAGCTAAATTGGTATAGCAACTGTCATGATATGCACTCATGCACATAATGAGATACAGACAGGCAGTGACAGACACCCAGTACAGCCAATCAACACACAGGACAGAACACAACCAATCACCAGACAGAACATTAGAGGGGGGTTTCCCACTATAAAACACACGAGGCATTAGCACTCCGCCTCTTTCCACTGGTGACAACTGTAGTGACAGTCAGGGTGTATATATCAGTTAGCACCTGCTACACGTGGCTCAGAGCTAGTCTGGTCTAGTTAGTTATAGATAGCACATTTAGATTAGTAGAGTGTCAACCCACAGCAAGCTGTGTGCACTGTTACAGAAGTTCAATAAAATATACTGAACCAACGTCTAAGTTTGTGTCTACTTTCCAGTACAACTGCATCCAGTTGCAGTCCGTATTACTCCAGGGTGAATAACACGACATGGTACCAGCAGTCTACTTTATCTAAGTGACTTACCTAGAGTGATTCAGTGACGACCAGCAAGTGTCTTCCAGCGGCATGGAGAAGATCCAGGCTCCTCCACAGCTACGGATCTCCGGCAATCTCGGCGCCAACTGGCAGGCTTTCAAGCAGAGGTTCCTTCTCTACATTGAGGCCTCAGGCCTCGAGGATGCGTCTGATGCCAGAAAAATCCCGCTGCTCCTATCAACTGCGGGGGACCAAGCCATCCAAATTTTTAACTCGCTCACTTTTGCCGACGGTGAGGACAAGACCAAATTCGAGACCGTTTTAACTAAATTCGACAGTCACTGTGAAGTCGAAACGAATGAGAGCTTTGAGCGCTTTGTCTTCCAACAATGCCTTCAGGGTAAGGATGAACCTTTCCAATCCTTTATAACTCATCTCCGTATATTAGCGCAGTCCTGCAACTATGGTGACACCGCTGATTCCATCATCAGGGATCAGGTCGTGTTTGGGGTCCACTCCGATGCTTTGCGGGAGCAGCTCCTCTAAATTAAAAACATGACCCTGCCAGTCACAATCGAAACGTGTAAAGTGCATGAACAGGCGAGAAGTCGTTACTCCTATCTCAAATCGGCAGAACATGAACAACTTGCCTCCCGCGAGGCAGAGAGTGTACAGGCCATCGCCTGGATGCGGCGCCTCAGTATTGATGAAGGCGGCCATTTCGCGTGTTTTTCCCGGGTCCCACGCATGTGCACCACGAACGGGAGAACGAAGCGGCCGAAGACCAAACTGCGCAGGTGCGAACGTCGGCTGACCGCACTGCGCGTGTTCGATGACACACGGAGCGTTATGTCGTCAATGTCATGATGTGCCCGAACTGCGGCACCGCCCACTTAAAGCGGCAATGCCCTGCAAAAGGCAGGCAATGTTTAAATTGTGGGAAGCCTAGACATTATGCAGCCTTGTGCTGGTCTGCACCACCAGTCGAGGGCCAGCGATCCAAATTCCAACGCAAGTGCATTCGATATGTACAGCAAGGGCTACTGGATTCTGATCCTGGTAGCACTATGGATCCAGAGGACAACTGCCTGGAGTCCCCCTATCATGTGGGCATCATCACTACATGTGAATATGCCTCCTCAAATTCAGCAAGACGCCTATCTATCCTCAATGTGGATTCCGCGGCCGAATGGCGTGCTGTCATATACGTAAATCAATGCAGCATCCAGTTCAAGCTGGACACTGGTGCTTCAGCCAATCTCATCTCTCAGGCAGATTTTGACCGCATTAAAAAGCAGCCCAAAATTCTTCCGCCGGCCTGCCAGCTCCTTGATTATAATGCCAATGCCATAACTGCACTAGGATCTTGTCATCTGTATGTCTCCAACAAGACCATCAATGCCACACTGCGATTCAACATCGTCAAGCCTGACAAGGCATCCCTGCTTGGTGCCCATGCATGCAAGCTACTCAACCTCGTACAGCGAGTCCATGCCATGCCTTCTTCCAATGTGGATCTTCAGGCTGACATTGATAACATCCTGGCTTAATACCCGGATGTGTTCAGTGGGATGGGCACGCTGCCATACTGCTACAAGATCTTACTCAGGCCTGATGCCATGCCTGTGATCCATCCACCACGCCGGGTGCCGGCTCCTCTGAAGGAACGTTTAAAGGCACAGCTGCAGGAGCTCCAAGATCAGGGTATAATCTCTAAAGTGACAGAACCGACTGACTGGGTCAGCTCGATGGTCTGTGTGAAAAAGCCATTAGGAGAGTTGCGGATATGCATAGATCCAAAAGATCTTAACCGGAACATAATGCGGGAACACTACCCGATCCCGAAGCGGTAGGAACTGACCAGTGAGATGGCACACGCTAAATTCTTCACGAAGCTAGATGCATCGCGTGGTTTGTGGCAGATACAACTGGACGAGTCCAGCAGGAAGCTCTGCATGTTCAATACACCTTTCGGAAGGTAATGTTATAACCGCATGCCGTTCGGCATTGTTTCAGCCTCTGAAATCTTCCACAGGATCATGGAGCAGATGATGGAGGGCATTGAGTGTGTGCGTGTCTCCGTAGATGATGTAATCATATGGTCCACGACCCCCGAGGAACACATATCTCGTCTCAAACAAGTCTTTCGACGTGTCCATGCAAACGGCCTCAAGTTGAACAAGGCCAAGTGTTCCTTTGGCATGTCATCCATCAAGTTCTTGGGCGACCAGATATCCCAGCAGGGTGTGCGACCAGATTCGGACAAAGTCAAGGTCATTAACGCAACGAAGACCCCGGAAGACAAAAAGGTGGTACTCTGCTTCCTGGGTATGGTAAACTTCTTGGGAAAGTTCATTCCCAACCTGGCATCACACACCACGGCTCTCAGGCATCGGGTGAAGAAGTCCACTGCATTCCAGTGGCGACCCACACATCAAACAGAGTGGCTCGAGCTAAAGGCAAAGCTCACCACTGCTCCGGTACAAGCCTTTTTTGACCCGGGCAGGGAGACAAAAATCTCCACGGATCCAAGCCATGACGGCATTGGTGCGGTGTTCCTCCAGACGGATGACTCCTCGTCCTGGGCTCCAGTGGCTTATGCATCAAGGGCCATGACTCCTACTGAACAGAGGTATGCCCAGATAGAGAAAGAGTGCCTGGGCCTCCTAACCGGCATTGTAAAGTTCCATGACTACGTCTACGGTCTACCAACCTTCACAGTGGAGACTCACCACAGACCCTTGGTCCATATCATTCATAGGGACTTGAATGACATGACGCCCAGGCTTCAGCGCATTCTCCTTCGACTTCGCAGGTACGATTACAAATTAGTCTACACACCAGGCAAGGAGCTAGTAATTGTGGATGCCCTGTCACGCTCCATCACCTCGCCCAGTGAACAGGTTGACTTCATCTGCCAAATTGAGGCACAGGTGCAACTGTGTGCCAGAAACCTCCTGGCCTCAGATGAAAGAGTTATCAACATTCGTGAAGAGACTGCCAAGGACCCTCTTTGGCAGCGTATAATGCACCACCTCGCAAATGGTTGGCAAAAAGGGCAATGCCCCCAGTTCTTTAATGTCAAGGACGACCTGACAGTCGTCGAGGGGATCCTCTTCAAGCCAGATCGTATTGTTAATCCTCACAGTCTGCAGAGCTTAGTGCTCAAACAAATCCACGAGGGACACCTAGGTGTCGGAAAGTGTAGGTGCAGGGCCCAGCAGGCTGACTATTGGCCTGGAATCAACCAGGACATATCCAACATGGTCCTAAATTGTGCGACTTGCCAGCGCTTCCAGCCTGCTCAGGCGAAGAAAATGCTCCAGCAACACGAGATCGGGATTCACGCTGGCGGGATTTCCCATTGAGATAGCCCCCACTAATGACATAATGGTGTTCCCACCATGTACGTTCGGGAACCCCGTTATCATACTTTTACATGGTAATTAGCGGGCCTCCCCCATAACTCCCCCCCCCCCCCCCCGTATCTTCCCCCCCACATAAGGGATACTCCTATCTCCCCTGCCAGCAAGACATTATGTTGTTAGGGTTTGCAACAGGCCTGGACAAATGGGGACCTGGCAAAGATAACCGGCCGGATGCGTATAATTAAGTACAGTACCTGGGTGAGGGGGGGATGTGGTTTGAGGTCACAGCCGGGCAGAACCCTGATACTTTCCCTGACTCTGCACACTGGCACACTAGCACTGCTAGCAGAGCTTCGGGGGGCACTGCCAGGGTGGGGGAGGCTTCCGTCGGGGAGGTTCAGTGTGGGGGTGGTTCCTTGTAGGGGGGGGGCCTTCCCAGAATTCGAGGGGGGTCCTCTATACATGGCAGGGGTATGTGGTTCTGTGTCCCAGGGGGGAGGAGGTCCCCATGTCTCGGGTGGGGGCGGGATCCTTTCTTTTAAAATTTCTGATTGTGGCAGACATTGAGCCCGCCCCGGCAGTGTGACATCATGGGAGCCGCCTGAAGGAATTTATTGGACTATCTGTCAAGAAATATGATAGGGAAAGCTGGCAGTGCAGCCAGCGGGCTACGCACCCCTTCTCCCACCTGAGCTATACATAGGGCTTGATTAATCCGCCTTGCCCGCCGCAAGAATGACATGGGCGAGACGCCGACAATGGAAAACTCCATTGACTTCGGGCGGGATTCTCCGGTCGCTGGGTGCACACGGCCGGAGAATCCCGTCCACAGTCAAAAATGAGAAAATTCAACCCAGTCTTTAAATGATGCGGAGACTAGCCCTTAATGGTTTTATGACTTGTCAAGCAGCATTTAACGGTTTGCCGATGCTTATTTTCAAGCATATGACAACATTAATGCTGTCTACAGAAAAGGTGGCTTTGTGGCAGCAGAGTGGGCCTGTAGGCAAGAAGACTTTGCAAAGAGGAATTCAACTGCCTCATCATCTGTGTGCATCAGAGTGCCTCAGTTAGTTGGAAGTGGAGGAGAAACAGCACAGAAAGCTCTGCGAATTCAGTGGCCACAGGAGGAGTGCTGGAGTTGCTCCTACCCGAGGCACCACACTGCCCGCAGACGACCAAACGGCTTTGATCTCACCATGAGCATCTCACCTTGTGCCTCAGTGAGGTACAAATTGTGCCACTTATTGGGATCAGCGCCCACTCCAAGAGGAAGGCCAAGATCACCCTGTCCATAAAGGTAAATGTGGCAACAACACTCAATATTTTGCCATTTAGGCTACTTTCAGACAACACGAAGTTTGTAGTTCACTGTTAAATTACCAAGGTGACAAATGTCCTGTTTTGACACGATGCAGGCAGTATGGGCTATTGTTGTGCTGTATGTTAAATTCACCAGCAGGAGCAGCACACTGGTTTTCACAGTAAAGTCTAGTAGATCTCCCACGGTGGGGCCTTATCATCATCATCCCTTCAGAGCTCCACGTCATGGAACTGGCCTTTGAACTAACTTCTGTTGTGAGAAATAGCTGCTTGACTGAAGTCTGGAATGTCAGCACGGTGATGGCTGAATACCGAAAGGATTTGATCACCATCTGGTTGATGCACAGCTATTGTTTATGTAATGTTCTGTAATGAATAGTGTGAAACAATGCGGTTGAGCTGAAAGCTCTGGAATTCCATCTTTCTACACTTCTCTCTACCTTAAAGATGCTCCTTAAATATACCTATTTGACTAAACCATTGGTAACTTGTCCCAGTATCCATTTCTATAGCCCAGTGTCAGATTCTGTTTGATAATGCCACTTCAAACTGACCTTTGGAAGCCAGCAAGCGTCCTGGTTTATAAGGCTGCTGTCTTGGCCACCCTCCTCTACTGTAGCAAAACCTGGACTGTCGATCAACACCACTTAAGATCCTGGAGAACTTTATTCGGTGGTTCTTGCGTTGAAACCTGAGGATCGAATGGCAGGACTGCCAGACCAACGCTAGCATCCTCCATAGAGCTGCGTTTACCAGCATCAGAGCCTACTGAACCAATGTCGATGGACGGGCCATCGCTTCCGGATGCCCGGAAATCGCCTCCCTCAGGAGGTTCTCTTCTAGCAGCTCTCCGTTGGCCAACACTCTAAGGGCGGCCAAAGGAAAAGGTATAAGTATACGCTCAAGGCTGCCCCCTAAAGCACGGAGGCATTAACACCACTGACTGAGAGGAGAAGACTGCTGACCGCTCAGCACGGTTCCATCTGGCCGATCAAGGTGCAAGCCACTTCGAGGTTCAGTGACTCGACATCGAGGAGAATGGCGGCAGCGGAAGAAAGAGAGGGACGCCAACCGAGTGAATTCCACCCCTACCCCACCAATCCCGCCGCAACAACATGCCCCCAGGCCTCCTCAGTCACCTGATGACTCACTAAGCCTGTCAGAACTTTGTCATCTCCACCTACAGATGGCCCTCTATCCAGCCTCACTACTCCACATCCTCCCCCACCCCACCCCGCCCCTCCGCAACAGTATAAATCTGACCCTATTTCCAGTTCTCTCCAGCTTTGACAAAGAGTCATCCAGACTGGAAATGTGAGCTACCTTCTCTCTCCACAGATGCCGTCAGACCTGCCGAGATTGCCCAGCATTTCCTGTTTTTGTTTCTGACAGGCATCATCCTCGATCTTGAGGCACTGACAATGATGGCGAAACTGCCTTGGGATATTTTACCACATTAAACGTGCTGTGCAACTGCAAGTTGTTATTTACTCAATTACCCATTTCTTCCTTGGCTGTTGCAGGAAAAACTGCCGTCACAAATAAATCGCGTGTGGTACTTGCCAATACAAAACATTTCAAAACCAGTTTATGGAACAGGAATTGGAAACTAATGGAATCGACGGCCATAATTTTATATCCAAGGTGTGCAACAAGAAGAGAACTGAAGCAGGCGGAGAATTTTACCGACTCGTAGCTTTAAGTATTCCAGATTTCAGTTAACCATCCCTTGCAAAGGCAGCACGGTAGCACAGTGGTAGCACTGCAGTCTCGCAACACCGAGGTCCCAGGTTCAATCCTGGCTCTGGGTCACTGTCCGTGTAGAGTTTGCACATTCTCCCCACAACCCAAAGATGTGCAAGGTAGGTGGATTGGCCACACTAAATTGCCCCTTAATTGGAAAAAATGAATTGGGTACTCTAAATTTATTTATTTTTAAAATCCCTTGCAAATTCTGCACAAACTTTGAATTATTTGCACTCGCAAACCACACTCGCTTTGTTGCTGTGTAAAAAAACCCTGTGTAAAAGCCAGGCTGCGATGAATAATATTTGCAAAAAGGAAACACCCACTTCAGTAAAATGTGTGCAATGTTATAAAGGTTTCACTGGAGAATGGTGTACACTTTGAAATAAAAACTGCACCTTTTTTTGTTCCTCGGTATAACATATATGCATAACCAATAATGTGCTTCTGTTAAGGTTAAAGTAGTGCATTGTATGAGGCAAGATTTCTTTCCTACTGTTTAGACCTTTCATTCCCAAACAAAGATACTGTGCCTAGGTGTAACTGCGGTAATGTTCTCAGTCATTTCTCGTTACGTGTGGCATCCAAATCAGCTCCTTTTCGCAGTTACTGAAAGGAAGCTTTTGCACAAATACAGCTAATTCAAGGAGTGAGCTGTCTTCAGTTCCCAATAGCAACAATTAGGCTTGAGCACATCAGGGGACCTAACTCTGAATCGTACATTAATCTCACATCAGCAGGTACATTTGACAGTTTTTTTCCAATCTGGAGTTTGAATTTGATTTCAGACGCATTCACATTCAGGCAGAATAATCCCATTTACCCGCCCCGGAATCTCCAATGTGAACATGAGAGAGTGCTGATCATATTCGTATTTTTCTTTCAGAATATAGGTTGGCTGGGGCAGCACGGTGGCACAGTGGTAAGCACTGGGACTACGCACTGAGGACCCGGGTTTGAATCCCGGCCCTGGGTCACTGTCTGTGTGGAGTTTGCACATTCTCCCCGTGTCTTTCACCCACACAGCCCAAAGAGGTGCTGGTTAGATGGATTGGCCACGCTAAATTGCCTCTTAATTGGAAAAAAAAATAATTGGGTTCTCTGAATTTGTATTACAAAAAAGAATATTGGTTGGTTTCTGGTGGCAGCTAATGGTTGTGAACAATAGATGTATCGCTTACCAGGTTTCCGAGTTCCATTTTAAGTTTGTGTAAAGGTTAAGGGGTGTTCTAATTGAGGTATTTACCATAATGAAAAGATTTGGCAAGGATGATATAGTGAAACTATTTTTTCTGTTAAAACCCAGAGCCAGGGCGGCACGGTGGCACAGTGGTTAGCACTGCTGCCTCTCGCCGCCAAGGACCTGTGTTCGATCCGGGTCTTGGTTACTGTCTGTGTGGAGTTTGCATGTTCTCCCTGTGTCTGCGTGTGTCTCACCCCCACAACCAAAGATGTGCAGCGTAAGTGGATTGGCCACGCTAAATGGCCCATTAATTTGAAAAAAAAAACGAGCCAGGCTATTCAGGGGGTGATGTCAGGAAGCACTTTGTCTCATGGAGCACAGTGGAAATCTGGAACTCACTCTCACAAAATAATGTGGGTGCCGGAAATCACAAGTATCACATAGGATATAGGACAAAGAAACTGGCAAAGAACCCATGCTGGCATTTATACTCCACTCAAACCTGCTCCAATCATTTCTCATCAAATCAATCACCCCAGCCTCTATTTGCTTCTCCTGCATATATGTGTTTAACTTCCCCTTTAAATGCAACCAGTACGATTCACTTTAACCACTCCCTGTGGTAACGAGTTGTACTTCCTATCAATTCAAAATCTCAAAATTGAGGAGGTTAGATTTTAGTTAGTCAAGAGTATTAAGGGTCATAG
The DNA here is from genome assembly GCF_047496885.1 of Scyliorhinus torazame. Classification (NCBI taxonomy): domain Eukaryota; kingdom Metazoa; phylum Chordata; class Chondrichthyes; order Carcharhiniformes; family Scyliorhinidae; genus Scyliorhinus; species Scyliorhinus torazame. Next base: position 76,450,603 of record NC_092719.1, read on the forward strand.
AATCAAGGCAGAAAGATGGAGTTGAGATCCAGGTCTGTCATGATCTAATTGGACGACTCTACAGCCTCGATGGGCTGAATGGGCTGCTCTTGTTCCTCCGCTCATATGAAAATGATTAAGGCTTCCCCAGTAATTCAATACCTGATTAGCGCTGCTATTCATTGTACAAGGGAAACCTGGCTTGTCTACTTTGACACCACCTGTGTCATCTGCTCCAAACCTATTTGATTTGGTTTGATTTATTATTGTCACATGGATTAGTATACAGTGAAAAGTATTGTTTCTTGCATGCTATACAGACAATGCGTACCGTACGTAGGGAAGGAAGGAGAAACTACAGAATGTAATGTTACAGTCATAACTAGGGTGTAGAGAAAAGATCAACTTAATACGAGGTAGGTCCATTCAAAAGTCTGATGACAGCAGGGAAGAAGCTGTTCTTGAGGCGGTTGGTACGTGACCTCAAATTTTTGTATCTTTTTCCTAATAAGCATGGGCGAAATTCTCCTACCCGCCCCGCCACATTTCTGCCCCAACCGGCCGGCGGGAGTCTCCGTAACACCGGCCGGTCAATGGGGTTTCCCATTGTGGGGCAGCCCCACGCCGTCGGGAAACCCCCGGGCGCTGGCAAAACGGAGACTCCCGCCGGCGGAGAATGACGCCCCATGTCTTTCGGGATTTATGGGAAGAAACTGGAGCACCCGGAGGAAATACAAGCAGACACACGGTGAATGTGCAGACTCCGCACAGACAGTGACCTAAGCTGGGAATCGAACCTGGGACCCTGGTGCTGTGAAGCAACAATGCTAACCACTGTAGCGGCTCTAGGTTTACAGGCACAACCTGATGAGCAGAAAATAGCGTTGCTGCTCATGGTAGCAGGTCCACAGGCAATCACAATCTTTAATACATTTGTATTTGAAAGAGAGGCAAATAGAGAAAACTTTGATGCGTCGTTAAAAAAGGCGCTGGTTTAGCACAGGAGGGGCTGGTTTAGCACAGAGCTAAATAGCTGGCTTTTAAAGCAGACCAAAGCAGGCCAGCAGCGCAGGTTGAATTCCCGTACCAGCCTCCCGAACAGGCACCGGAATGTGCGATGAGGGGCTTTTCACAGTAACTTAATTTGTAGCCTACTTGTGACATTAAGAGATTTTCATCTCATTTCATTTCATTTCATTTCAAAAGTTCGATGAGCATTGTACCCTGAAGACGAACTAAACCTTTGAAAAGTACATTTTCAGAATGCACACGCAGCAGGCAGGTGAGTCATTCAACAGTTTTCTCACAGATTTAAAATTAAAGGCTCAGACTTGTAATTTTGCCACATTACAGTCATCAATGATCATGGTTCAAATTGTATTTGGCATAAATAACGATAAAGTACGTGAACGACTTTTGAAGAGAAAGATCTCCAGCTCGAAGACGCAATAAAAATTGGCCAACCAATAACACATGCTCCAAGGCAAGTACCAGCACCATTAAATGATCATCTGAAAGCCGAACTTGATAGAATGACGAATCTGGGGATGATTAAGAAAATTGAAGAACCAGCACATTGGATAAATTGCATGGTGTGTGTGAAGAAACGTAATAACGATTTAAGAATTTGCATGATCCTAAGACCTCAATGCCAACATTAAGCGAGAAAACTACCCAATTCCAAAACGTGAAGAAATTACAAGCGAAATGTCAGGTGTGAAATACTTCAGTAAACTGGATGCATCGCAGGGTTTTTGGCAACTCAAATTGGATGAGGAGAGTACGAAGCTTTGTACATTTAACACTCCATTTGGGCGCTACTGTTCTCTTTGAACGCCGGTTGGGATAATATCCCCATCTGCAATCTTTCACAGGGCAATGGAACACATTGTGGAAGCTATACAAGGAGTTTGTGTGTATGTTGACGAGATAATTGTATGGGGTTCTATGAAGGAAGAACAGAACATCAGACTCATCAAAGTACTACGCAGTATTAAGAAGTATGGGCTCAGATTGAACAAAGCCAAGTGTCAATGTGGTGTTAAAGAAATTAGGTTTCTGGGGCTCAAGGTGTACAACCAGATCAAGTGAAGATGCAGACAATGCTGAATATGTCACAAGAGGATATTAGGAAGGATCAACTTTATAGGTAAATGTATTCCGCATTTGTCTGCCAAGACACCATGCCTAAGAGAAGTTGTAGAGAAGGCTAATATTTTTGAATGGTCAGAGAGGCATGAGCAAGAATGGCTTACTCTGAAGACAGCTTTGACAACAGCTCCAGTGCGAACATTTTTTGATCCGACCAAGAAAACAAAAATCTCAACTGATGAGTCAAAAGATGGGTTAGCTGCAGTGTTGTTACAGCAGGAAGATGGAGAAGATTGGAAGCCAGTTCCTACGCATCTAAGTTAATGACTGATTCTGAGTGTCGATACACACAAATTGAGAAGGACTGTCTCGGATTAGGTAATGGCTTGGAAAATTTTCATAGCTCATTTAATTTAATAATCTTTATTGTCACAAGTAGGCTTACATTAACACCACAATGAAGTTACAGTGGAAAGCCCTGTTGCTAACTTTGCCTGAATTTAATTGCTCTGTTTTATCACCTTTGCTCTCGAGTCGCCAGGTATCTTTATGATACCGCCACGTGGTTCAAGTCCGAGTAATGATCAATAACCCAATACACCGATTAGTAAGATTTAAATCAAAGCACATTTATTATACACAGTAATCAGTACTCATGCACAAATTCTACATTTAAGCTACTTCTACAACTAACAGGCCTATACTTAACTTGGAACTAGCCCACCAGGTCAGGGAAACAAATGGCCTTTCGTTCGGGTTCTGAGCCTGCGGGATTCGAAGTTGGTACAGATTGATAGCTAGGAGCGCCTATCTCGTAGCGAGCGTTTAAGTAAGACTTACAGTTTCGACCAGCTGCTGAAGAGTGAAGAGCTGGAGAAGCGGTGGTGAAGAGCTGAAGACAAGAGCGATTTGAACTTGGGGATCAATTCTTATAGTTCCCAGGGGCTTCCCGCCTTTCGGGGCAGCCCCTGTACCTGGTCCCAAGGGATTTTACTTTGTCCCAATCGCTTGATTTGATTTTCTCCAATGCTGGAGCGGTGCCCTGATCGATGGGCGGTCTTGAGGTGCTTGTTCACCTCCTTTTGTGTAGACTTCTCCTGGCGCCGAAGAGTCTGGTTTTGCTTTGTGTGTCTAAATGTTGCTTATTGTTCCCGGGGATTGCTCATTAGTATGCAGATGGCTGGTGTTTTGTTATGCTGATGGTTGCTGGTATCGATCTTGTCTGGCCTTTCCAGAGGTAAATATACAGCCAACCTGCAGCTGCTCGTTTTTGTCTTGTTGGCTGATTTTCCCATCAGCCTTTGCCGTTCGCCATTTTGAATCGGGAGTTGGCCATTTTAAGTGGCTACGAACCCTCCTTGTGATCCTAATGCGAAGCGTGAAGGATCACATAACTATGTTGCTTTGCATTCCCTGACCTGGGGGGGGGGGGCACTTCCTTCATGGCCTCTGCACTGACCATAGTTATGCAAAAAAATTTTAACTGACAATTCTAAGGGCGCCATGTCAAACAGGGCCATGCATTACAAAATAATAAACTGGGAACCTCTAACTATTCTTAATACACTACGCTCACTTAAACATTTCATTATCCTAACTTCCTCAACCATACAACAAAATCATAGCAGTTTATACACAGTTTTCCTGGCTTGGCAGTCAAGCTCAGGATCGTACAATTTGCTCATGAACATTTCTTTACATTTCTTTATTTACAATAAAGCCACAAATGAATGCTCTTTATTATAGATCGCGGGGGTCGGGGGTCTGGTCGTATCCGAACATAGGGGATCTGATCCTATATACCGGGGTTCGAGCGCGGTAGGCTCTCCTTCTCCATTTCCTTAGACGCATAGTCTGCACGATGCAGCAGAGTATCGCTAATACCAGTAAGGTTTCTATTACATAGGACAGGGAGTACCAGGTTATAAACCTGGCACACCAAGATGATCTGGTGTCGCTGGTGACTAGGCTCTGGGTACTGCGGGGAAGTGATACATTAACGGCTGGGGGGCTTGAAGTCATGGGGTTCGTGTTCACTCGCAACCAAATGTCCATTATCATGAGGGAATACCATGTGAAGGAAGTCCTCATGGCTCTTCTCTTTTCTTTCCTTCTCTTCCCTTCTCCAGTCCTGGAGCTTCTGGAGTTCTGTGGAAACAAGCATAGTGTCTGTAACTATCTTTGTTTAATATCTCGTACGATAGTCTGTCTGTCCTTTAGTGCCAATTACTCCGTTTATAATTGGTCACTATGTGTGACTCCCTCATTTGTTTTGTTATTTTGTTTCCAAATACTGAACCAGTGCAAGCCGTCTCACAGACTGTGCAACTTACCATCCAAATGTTTCAGGATGTAAATAGGTTGGCAACCTAAGGGTTACCTGAAACAAAACAAAACTTTTTGAACTAAAATTTCCAAAATGAGGTGCGTATGGGCCGCGATGGGTAAGATTTGGATGGAGTCCCCGGGTAGGACGGCTACCAATGCCGTGTCTCTACCCGAGCGTAGTTAACCAGAGGGGGGGTTCCCAGGCAGGGCGGATCCCAAGCCGTTTCTCCACTGCCTGAGCAACCGACAAGAACGGGCAAGAAATGTAGTCATCGTGGTGGGGCTGTCGCAGTGGTTCTTTCCTTCGAACCAGAAGGGCCGTTACGAACGAGCGTCTGGTACCTGAACAAGTCTCTGCAGACAAGCTAGTTCCGCTGAACTAGTGTCTGGCAATAGTAAGTCTCTGTAGGCAAGTCCTCAGAGGTTTCGGCAGAATAGGCGTGGGGCAGTGAGAAAAAAAACTCTCCTGTCTGACATACAACATTTAACAAACTTATAAACAACATAAAACATGCTGCAGGTTCCATCAGAAAGGACACCACTTCTCCCAAGCGGTTCCTTTTAAAACATCATCTGGACACCTCAGTTCTCGGTTGCGGACAGGGTCGCAAAGGGGTTCTCAGTTTGGGAGTCAGACCCAAAGTCGTCATCTTCACCCGGGTGCCAAACTCTTGAGTGTATCAGGGCTGAAAGGGCTGAATGGTGTGAGGTGGGGTTTCTCTCGGCGTTGCGGACGAGTCGGAACGAGTTATCTCGGTGCCAATAGTTGGTGTCTAGTTGTGTGGGGACAAAATCGGGTCGTCAGTGTAGTTCGGTGGTCGGTGGTGGGGTTTATTTAGGAAAGTGATCATGAAGGGATCACTTGGATCATAGTCGGAATCGCCGGGTGTGGGTCCTGTTACATGGGGATAGTAGGGAGGCGTGCTGTGGCTATCGTCCGAGTCACAGTCGCTGTCTCTGCTGCTGCAGTCTGTGGGCATTCCGGGGCAGAGTGTATATTTAGGGGGTGGAGTCGAGGTCGAGTCCTTGGCTGGGCTGGACGTGTTGGGGGATGGTAGGGTTACGTTGGCTGTGGGCGGGGCGTGGTGTGCTGCGTCAAGCATGACGTGGTGTGCGTGGTTCGACTGTGTTCCATATGCCTTCAGCTGGTTTATATGGAACCACGCAGTCTTACCGTTGGGGTACTTTATTTTATACACGGAAGGGCTTACTTTATCCGCAATGGAGTACGGACCCAAGTATTTTGGTGACAGGAATGTGCTGGGGTTATATACAGAGAGCATTACTTGCTGTCCTATACTGTACTCAGTCGCATGCACTGTCTTGTCGAAACAAGCCTTGCTCTGTTTCTTTCTGGTACCCAATTTTACTGCAGCTGCTTGCCACTATTTTCCACTATTTGTTGTACTGCTTTCTCGTGTGTGAGGGCCGTTACTTCGGGGCTGGTCAGGTCTCAACCTAATAAATATTCTGTGCCTTTCATGGGGCGTCCAGTCATGAGGGTGTGTGGGGTGTAACCTGTGGAAGTAGAAATTGTATTACGCAGAAACATCAGCGCAAAAGGGAGGACTGAGTCCCAAGTGGTGTTGTTCTGCTGGACCATTTTTCTGAGGGTGGATTTTAGGGTCCAATTCATGCGCTCCACGATACCACTCGACTGTGGGTGGTATGCTATGTGGAATTTTTGGGTGATGCCTAATATCGTGAGGATGTTCTGCATGACACGTCCCGTAAAATGGGAACCTTGGTCGGATTCAATGCTGTGGGGGAGTCCCCATCTTGTAAAGATGTGGTGGGTCAAAATCTTGGCTGTGGTTTTTGCAGTGTTTGTTCTGGCTGGGAATGCTTCCACCCATTTCGTAAATGTGTCAATTACTACAAGTACATATTCATAGCCATTCCTGCAAGGGGGCAATGGTCCTATAAAATCAATCTGGAGGTTAGTCCAGGGGCCATTAACGGGTCGGGTGTGGCTGAGTTGAGCCTTTTTGGCATACCTGTCCGGATTATTCTGGGCGCAGATAAGACAATTCTCGATGTAATGGTTTACATCTTCCTTTAAATTCGGCCACCAACAAAGCTGCTTGAGATGGGCTGTAGTGGGATCGATTCCCTGATGTCCATGACCGTCATGGAATAAACAAATCAATTGATTCCTGTCCTGTTCAGGAACCACATAAAGGGTGTCTTTTAACACCACACCGTCATGTGTGGTCAGTGCATTTTTGAACCTCTCATAGGGAGCTGGATATTTTCCTTTAACAATCTCCCTGAGATTGCTGCCCTGCTTCTGGGCCTCCACTAGATCCTCGATATTAGTCTGCGAGACCTGAACTGCATTTACTGGTGCACTTTCGGGGGCTGTCCAAAAATATCCGTGTCCGGAACCCGCTTTGGCCAGTGCGTCGGCTTTCACATTTCCAGGGGGGGAGGAACGATGGTGACTTCGAACTTTGATTATCCCAAAAGTCCTGTTCTGTGCTCTCTCTAAAATGTGACGGAGCAATGGGGCTGAGGGGAGGGGTTTTCCGTCTGCGGAAACAAATCCTCTTGCTTTCCACAGGGGCAGAAATTCCGTGAGGCTGTTGCAGACATAGAGGCTGTCCGAGTATATATCTGCTGGGCTGGGGAAGGAATCTGGGTGTTCCACTAATAACGCGATGGCCTGTGCGCCTAGGTGGCCTGGACGTTTTAACGATATTTCCTCAAGGGCGCGTCCCTGCGCGTCCGCAACATATATACCGCAACCTGTTATGCGCTTCCCATCCAAGACTGTGGAAGATCCATCCACATAGATCTTTATTGGCTCACACGTGTCCGTGTGCTGGGGGCTCTGGGTTGAACTGCCTGTCTTTCTGGGGGATGTTTTAGCAATAAAGGGGCCTGTGTTGTGGTGTGGAGAGATAATCTCACATTCATGGGGGGTTCCGGGGTACTGTAAGTTGTCGGCTAAACAGGTGTGCGTCTTTGTCCTTTTAACAGTGATGGCCCGTCCCTGCAAGAGAAGGGTCCATCTAGCTGCTCTAATCTGGCTTACTGTACCGTCCTTGAGTCCTCCATCCAGTAAAAGTTGGGTGGGGGTGTGTTCGGTGAGAATTGTGATGGGGTTCAGTCCGGTAATGTACGAAAAATACTGAACTGCCCAAAATACTGCGAGCAGGTGCCTCTCACAGGCTGAAAATCTTGCTCCACAGCATAAAAAATTCTGGAGGCGTAAGCTACGGGCCTTAACTGGTCGTGCCGTTCCTGCAGGAGCACGGCCGAAAGGGTGCGGTCTGTGGTCGCTACCTCTATGGTGTAAGGGGAAAGCGGGTCTGGAACTTGTAGTGCTGGGGCTGCTATGAGTGCCTGTTTTAAAGAGTCCACAGCATCTGTATACTGCGGAAGCCATACCCATGGGGCTCCTTTCTTTAGGAGGTCTGAGAGGGGTGCTGCTTTGCTGGCGAAACCGTCAATGTGGTTTCGGCAGTAGCCAACCAGTCCTAAAAACGACCGGAGGGCTGAAACGTTCTGGGGAAGGAGCAATTTAGCAATCGAGTCAATCCTTTTATGCTCGATCTCACGTTTGCCATGTGTGATAATTGTTCCCAAATATATCACCCTTTCTTCCAAAATCTGGGCCTTTTTGGGGTTGACTTTACAACCGATTGAGTGTAGGAGTTCCAGGAGTTCGGACAGAAGCTCAATGTGCTCTTCCTTGGTGTCTGTCTGCAGCAGTAGGTCATCTACATACTGAACCAGACATTCGGGGTGAGAATATTTGGCTCAGCCATTTGCCAGCTGTCGGTGGAAAATGGAGGGGGAGTTGTGGAAGCCTTGTGGCAGGCATTTCCACGTGTACTGCTGTGCTTTAAAGGTGAAGGCAAATTTGTACTGACACGCCTTTGCCAATGGAATGGACCAGAATCCATTACTGACGTCCAAAACCGTAAAGAATCGGGAATTGAGTCCCTGCTTGAGCATGGTCTCAGGACTTGTTGCTACTGTGGGGGCTGCTGCGGGGGTGATTTTGTTGAGTTCCCGGTAATCGATGGTCAGTCGCCATGATCCATCGGGCTTTCTCACTGGCCAAATCGGGGCATTATTAGTGGAGGCTACTGATCTAAGTACGCCCTGCTCTAATAAGCTTCCTATTACCTTGGAGATTTCTCCCTCTGCCTCTTGGAGAAATCCATACTGTTTTGGGGGTCTAGGGTCAGGTCCTGTTATCTGTACGGAGCCAGTCATCCATCCACAGTCGTGCTTGGGGGTCGTGAATGCTGCCCTGTTCTTTTGCAGAACTGCCCTAACCTGCTTGTCCGTACTAAGCGTGGTCGGGTTGAACCAAAATCCGCCTACTGCGCTAATCTTGCTCGCGTACTCTCCTATGTTGAGCGTTGCAGGGGCTCTTGTGGATTTTGCCATCTTCCAGACACACTGGTTGACTGGATCGAATGAAAGATTATGGGAATTCATGAAATCAATTCCCAGAATGTGTTCTGCTGTGTGGGGCAGGTCAACTAAAACTACGGGGTGCTTCGTGGTGATGTTACCGATTTGAATGGGTACAGGGGCTGTGATGTGTCCCTGCTGTGAGTGGGCTGTAAAGCCGCTGAGGGTGATAGTGGCTGTAGTGGGCCACGTGTCCTTTTGGAACATGGTGGAGGAATTTATTGTGGTGCGGGACCCTCCTGTGTCCCAGAGAAATTCGATGGGCTGTCCCCGTGCCTGTTCAGGTACACTGAGGGAGAATTCAGTATGTCCAAATGACCTAACAAGCACGCCTTTTGGGACTTGTGGGAGGAAACCGGAGCACCCGGAGGTAACCCACGCAGACACAGGGAGAACGTGCAGACTGTGCACAGACAGTGACCCAAGCCGGGAATCGAACCTGGGACCCTGGCGCTGTGAAGCAACAGTGCTAACCACTGTACTACCATGCCACTATGTGTATGGCCTACCGACTTTTCTGGTCGAAAAGGATCAGAGACCATTAGTAGCCATTGTCAGAAAACATTAAGTGAGATGTCACCTTGAATCCAGAGAATGATGATGAAACTCCAGCGGTACGATTTTGATGTCATTTACACTCCAGGCAAACACATCGTAATTGCAGATGCATTATCAAGACCTACAGCGGTGCTGGAAGAAAACCATATTGAAGATGTGCAAGTGCATGTCAATACGATAACGGAGACACAGCCGGTGTCTGATGGAAAATCGAAGCTAATAATCGAGGAAACCAAAAAGGATGAAGTTCTGCAGATGATAATCAAGAATCTCAACGAGGGTTGGCCAAAAGGGTCATGCTCAAAGTATCACAGTATTCGAGCGGAACCAGGTGTAGCCAATGGATTCCTACTAAGGCAACAAAGAATAGTAATACCACAGTCTCTGCGAGTTGAAATATTATAAAAGATTCATGAGGGCCACCTCGGGATTGAAAAGTGTAAAAGAAGAGCACGAGACACGATATATTGGCCAGGGATCAATAAGGATATCCAAGGGATGGTAAAAGAGTGTGCAACATGTCAAAAATTCCAACATATACAAATGAAGAAACCAATAAAGATGGGTGACATAGTGACACATCCCTGGCAGAAAACAGGGATAGACTTGTTTTATCTCAAAGGAAAGGAATATTTGTTGGTCATAGACTACTTTTCCAACTTTCCTGAAGTGGCACAGTTATCCAGCTCGTCTATCTTTGCTCGTCGTGGCATTCCACTGGTTGTCATGAGTGACATGGTCCATGTTTCAGTTGTCAGGAATGGAGGGAATTTGCTTAGAAGTACGATTTCAAACATTTCACATCCGGTCCTCTATATCCACATTCAAATGGAAAGGCAGAGAAAGGCACAAATTGTGAAACAGTTACTAAACAAATCGATGGACAGCCAGGATGATCCTTATCTGGCATTGCACAGTTATCGAGCATCACCATTGAGCAATGGTTTATTACCGTCTCAGTAATTGATGAATAGGAAGATAAGAACAATGTTGGCATATCTTTCAAATCAGCCAACTAGTCGTAAAATAGCAAATCAACTGAAGTCTCAAAGAAGCAGAAGAGATACTGTGACAGGTCAACCAGGCATCCACAACCTTTAGAACGAGATGACACAGTAAGGGTGGAAGATCCTGATGGCTGGTCGAAATGTGCGAAAGTCATGCAAAAGATAGGTCCAAAGTCGTATACAGCCATCACAGAACAAGGACAAGTACTCAGAAGGAGTAAGTTTGTTAAAGATTCAGCAACCTGTTACTTCATTGCCAGCAGATGATGTATGTGGCAGCCTCTATCTATCCAAACCAACAAGAAGAAAGTGAACAATCTGAAGATGCACACAGTAAGGTCATTCCACCAGAAACATCTTCAGAACCACTTGAATGCCAACCATACTCAACGAATCAACAAAAGCTTTGACGGTGAACCAGAAAACGAAAGAAGCCGCACAGACTGAATCTGTAATGTGCACTGAAATTGTAAATAATTGGAATTGTTATGTTATGTATATCATCTGTATGATAATTGATTTAAATGAAATATGTTAATTTTGTTAAACTCTAAAAGAGGATGTAATGATATGCATGAGCAATTCTGTATAGTGTTTTGTATTAGCTCTCATATTATAATTATCAACACTTCATATTTAGTAGTATTAGTGTTGTTTTCCTTCCCATGTTATTGTAATTTAATAAATCTTTAACTAGTCACAAACTCGACATTCTGTGCTGCACGAACTCAATCATTGCAACGCGATAGAATGTAACAACCATGTGGGAGCTAAATTCTTTTTTTTGAAAGAAAATATTTTATTAAGGCATTTATAATTTTAACATTTTAAACAAAGAGATCCAATAAACACAAAAAAAACCGCAATAACATACTCATCTCCCCCCAAGCATAAACCCTAATTATCATGGTTCATGTAACTACTCCATCTCACGGTTCTCCCTTCATTAGATTTCCTACCCTTATTCGTCACTTCCATGCCTCCCACTTCCCCCCCACCCCTCTCTCCTCCCCTGCCTCCCTCCTGCTGATGGTAAATTTTCCTTGAAGGAGTCGATGAACGGCTGCCACCTCCAAACGAACCCCTGTAGTGAACCCCTTACGGCGAACTTAATTTTCTCCAACCTAAGACACCCTGCCATGTCACTGACCTAAACACCTGACGTTGGAGGCTCCGAGTCCCTCCATCCCAACAGAATCCGTTTCCGGGCCACCATGGAGGCAAAGGTCAAAATGTCGGCCTTTCTCCCCCCTTGGGCTCCCGGATCTTCCGACACCCCAAATATTGCCACCTCTGGACTTGGAATCACCCTCCCTTCCAGGACGTCTGACATGACATCTGAAAATCCCTGCCAAAATCCCCTCAACCTCGGACACGCCCAGAACATGTGCACATGTTTCCCTGGACCACTCCCACAGCACCCACACCTGTCCTCCAATTCCTCAAAAAACCTGCTCATCCGGGCCACAGTCATATGAGCCCTGTGGACCACCTTGGACTGGATCAGGCTAAGCCTGGCACACGGCGAGGACGCGTTCACTCTCTGCAGGGCCTCTTCCCATAACCTGACTTCCAGCTCCCCTCCCAACTCTTCCTCCCACTTCCTCTTCACCTCCCCTATTGGAACCTCTTCCTACTCCATCAGTTCCTTATATATTTCCGAGAACCTCATCTCCCCAACCCCTGTTTTTAACATCACCTTATCCTGTAGTCCCCTTAGTGGGAAGTGAGGTAAACCCGGCACCTGCCTCCGGACAAAATCCTTCACTCGTAAGTACCGGAACCCATTTACCCCTGGCAACTCAAACTCCTCTTCTAGCTCCTCGAGGCTCGAGAAACCCGCAATGAAAAGATCTCCAAATCTCTCAATCCCTGCCCGCTGCCACCTCCTAAAGCCCCCGTCCAGTCCTCCCGGAGCGAACTGATGGTTGTCACAGATCGGTGACCACACCGACGCCCCCCCCAGTCTCATGTGCTGTCTCCATTGCCCCCACACTCTCAGGGCTGCCATTACCACCGGGCTTGTGGAGTACCGAGCCGACAAGAACGGCAGAGGTGTCGTTAAAAAAGCTTTTAGCCTCGTGCCCTTACAAGATGCCGCCTCTACCCGCTCACACACCGACCCCTCCCTCAGTACCCTCTTCCTAACCATCGATATATTAGCCGCCCAGTAATAGTTGATAAAGTTCGGAAGGGCCAGCCCCCCTTCCCCACGCCCCCGCTCAAGTAGGACCTTCTTCACCCGGTCTTTCCCGGCCTATATAAAACCCGATATCGGCGCAATCATCTTCCTAAAAAATGCCACTGGGATTAAATTTGGGAGACACTGAAAAACGAACAGCAATCTCGGGAGGACTGTCATTTTCACAGTCTGTACCCTCCTCGCCAATGACAGTGGGAGCATGTCCCACCTTCGGAAGTCCCCTTTCATCTGCTCTATTAACCTGCCCAAATTCAATCTGTGGAGCTGACCCCAGTCACATGCCACTTGTTTACCCAGGTACTTAAAACTCCCTCCCACCACTTTGAATGGCATCTCCCCCAATCTCCTCTCCTGCCTCCTTGCCTGGATCGCAAAAACCTCGCTCTTGCCCATATTCAGTTTGTAACCTGAGAACCGGCCAAATTCCTCCAGTATCCCCATGATTCCTGCAATCCCCCCCAATGGTCCGTCATGTAAAGGAGCAAATCATCCGCATTGAGGGAGACCCTGGGCGGGATTCTCCCCTACCCAGCGGGGCGGGGGGTTCCAGCGTAATGAAATGGTGGGAACCACTCCGGCGCCGGGCCGCCCCAAAGGTGCGGAGGTCTCCGCACCTTTAGGGGCCAAGCCCTCACCTTGAGGGGCTAGGCCCGCGGCAGAGTGGTTTGCGTTCCACCGGCTGGCGGGAAAGGCCTTTGGCGCCACGCCAGCCGGGGCCGAAAGGTCTACGCCGGGCGATGCGGTTCGGCGCATGCGCGGGAGCGCCAGCGGCTGCTGATGTCATCCCCGCGCATGCGCAGGGGAGGGGGTCTCTTCTGCCTCTGCCATAGTGAAGACCATGGCAAAAGCGTAAGAAAAAGAGTGCCCCCACGGCACAGGCCCACCCGCGGATCGGTGGGCCCTGATCGCGGGCCAGGCCACCTTGGGGGCATCCCCCGGGGCCAGATCGCCCCGTGCCCCCCCAAGGACCCCGGGGCCTGCCCGCGCCGCCTTGTCCCGCCGTTGAAACGGTGGTTTAATCCACGCTGGCGGGACAGGCATTCCAGCAGCGGGACTTCGGCCCATCGTGGGCCGGAGAATAGATGGGGGTGGGCCCGCCGACCGGCGCGGTGCGATTCCCGCCCCTGCCGAATCTCTGGTGGCGGAGACTTTGGGACACGGTGGGGGCGGGATTCATGCCAGCCCCCGGCGATTCTCCGACCCGGCGTGGGGTCGGAGAATCCCGCCCCCTGTGTTCCATCCCCCACCCGTACTATCCCCCACCAAGTGTTCAATGTTTGCAGCGCAATTGTCAACGGCTCTATGGCCAGGGCAAACAGTAGTGGGGAGAGTGGACTTCCCTGTCTCGTCCCCTGACACAGGCTAAAATATTCCGAACGCACCCAATTCGTCCATACATTTGCCACCGGTGCCTGATATAGCAACCGGCCCCAATCCACAAATCCCTGCCCAAACCCAAACCTTCCCAGGACCTCCCACAGATATTTCCACTGCACCCGATCAAAGCCTTCTTTGCATCCATGGCCACCACCACCTCGACCTCGCGCCCCACCGCAGGCATCATTATCACATTTAGGGGCCGCCTAATGTTGGATGTCCGGTGTCGTCCCTTAACAAATCCCCTCTGGCCTTCCCCTAATACCCCCGGAACACAGTCCTCTATCCGTGTGGCCAAGATCTTTGCCAGCAATTTTGCATTCACGTTTAGCACGTCGGGGGGAGCACTCTCAACTCCTTTAACTCATTGAAAGCCTTTAACAAAAGCGGCCGCAACAGCCCGGAAAACTTCTGATGGAACTCCATCGGGTACCCGTCAGTTCCCGGGAGTTTGCCTGATTGCATCGACCCGAGCCCCTCCATAACTTCCCCGAGCCCAATTGGGGCTCCAAGATCCTCCACCAACTCCTCATCTATCCTCGGGAACTCCAGTCCCCCCCAAAACTCATCCCCTCCTCCCCAGCTGGGGGTCCGATTTATATAATTTACTGTAAAACTCCCGAAACACATCATTCACCCCTGCCAGGTCCAGAACCTCCTTCCCCCCTGTCTCCCTCGCTTTCCCTATCGCCGCCTCCTGTTTCCTCAGCTGATGCGCCAGCATCCTACTAGCTTTTTCCCAGAGTCATAAACCACCCCCCCTTACCCTCCTCAGCTATCCCTCCGCCTTACCTGTGGACAGGAGCCCAAATTCTAGCTGCAGTCTCTGACGCTCTTTCAAAACCCCATCATCCGGAGTCTCCGCATATCTCCTGTCCACCTGTAAAAGTTCGCCTACTCAGTCTGTCTAACTCCTCCCTCTCAGCCTTCTCCTAATGGGCCCGAATTGAGATGAATTCTCCCCTGATAACCGCCTTCAAGCCTCCCAGATCACCCCCACCAACACCTCACCCGTACCATTGATCCTTATGTATCCCCGAATGGCCTCTCTCACCTGCTCACACACCTCCTTCTCCACTAACAGTCCCACATCTAACCTCCATTGCGGGCGCTGGGCCTTTCCTTTACTAACTTGCAGGTCCACCCAGTGCGGGACATGGTCTGACACCACTATTGCTGAATATCCAGCATCTACCACCTCAGCCAGCAGCGTTTTGTTCATCATGAAAAAGTCTATCCGGGAATACACCTTATGCACACGGGAGTAAAACGAATACTCCTTACTCCTCGGCCTCACGAATCTCCACGGATCGACCCCCCCATGTGTTCCATGAACCCCGGAGCTCCTTTGCCATAGCTGATATCTTCCCAGACCTAGAACTCAACCGGTCCTGTTGTGTTATGTACTCTGGGATAACACAGGCTGCAACTTGATGCAGCTTTGACCAAAAGATACTCCAGACTTTGAAGTAAGTTCAATGTGATTTATTGAACCATTAGCACAGTTCTCTATGAGTTCGACTCTCCTGCTAATCTTGCTATAGTAACTCAGTCTAACTAACCAGTCTGCTCTATGCCACGTGGTGGGTGTGGTGCTTCTGATCTGCCCCTGTCTAAGTGTCGCCTGTGGAAAGAAACAGAGCATGTGTGCCCTGTCCTAATATATGGGTTGTGTAATGCCCCCTTGTGGTAGTGTCACCTCTGGGTGTCTTGACTGCCCATTGGTCGTGTCCTATTCTATGTGTTCATTGGCTGCATGTCTGCATATCATGACGTCTCTGGTGCTCCCTCTAGTGTTTACTTAGTCATAGTGTATTTACATTAACCCCTTATGTATTTACAGTGATTCATATCACCACATCCTCCCTTTTTTCGTGTTACATATTTTCTGTAGTGTTAAAGAAAAATTGAACAAAAACAGGTAAATAAGTGATGACATGTACAAGTTATGATGACTGTGATGACGATACAAGATCAAAAAATAGTTATGGTGACATTGAGGATTATTAAATAGCAAATAATAGTTTTGAGTCCAAAGTTCATGAATTTACACGGTCGAGTGGCTTTCTTGTGCTGTTATGGAAGTGTCGATGTTGATGTTGTCATTCCCTTGTGAATGCCGTCAGTGTCCTGATGTTTACGTAACCAAGAAGTCATCAGGAGGTGTTCAAATGGTCAAATCACTTCATTGTCTGAGGTGGACTCTTTTTTTTTAATGCTTGTGCTAGCAATTCTTGATGACATCTTTCCTGAAAGCTGGTTTGCTTGTCCGTAGTGTAGCAAACGTGAATTGGTAAGATGCATTGACATGCCCGGGTATGTTTGCACTCTCGCCATTGTTCTGAGCTGAGCAGTAACATTGTCCTTCATGGGCAGAGTTGTACCATGTCTTACCAGTTGTTGTTCTATTGTGGTTGTCATTGTTGTTATTGACGTGCTTGTTGTTGTGTTTGTTGCGCTCAATGACCACACCGAGTGGGGAATTTGAGTCCTTCAGAAAGTTACTTGTGTCAGTGCCCTTTGTGGCATCTGCTGTTTCATTGAGTGTGCCGTCTCTGATTCCTCGGCGCTCCCCAAATGGAGTCCTGTCCGGTTCACTTGAATCATCTTTGGCTTGTCGATGCTCCCGTCTGGAGCCCTTTGTGGTTCACCTGAATCACTTTTGGTTTCTTGATGCTCCCCGTCTGGAGTCATTTTAGGTTCTTGTGGAGAGGCTCGAGTAGATGAGGTTTGAATTAACGTGGTGTCACTGGAGTCACTAGTCGCCTCACTTTGATTGTCGAGTGCCTCTGTACATACTAGCTGAGATCTGTCAGTCTCGCTGAGATGTTGCATATCTTGTATGGGAATTGTGAAGCCTTTGTCACTTGTCGCACATACAGTGGGTAGACCTTGTCTTCTTGTCGGTTAGATGAGCTGGGTAGACTGTCAGAGTCTTCTTCTGGTGGCTCAAATAATCTGGGTAGACTGTCATAGTCTTTTTGTTGTTCACGTGAGCGTGGTAGACTGTCATAGTCGTCTTGCTGTGCACTTGAGCGTGGCAGACTTGCACCGTCTGCTGCTGGTTGCTCAGATATTGTTGCTAGACCTTCATGGTCTTGTTCATGCAAGGACTGCGCTCTGGAATCTTGCATTGCTTCCATCGTGGAGTCAACGAGCTCGCTGTGGAGGCTTGTACCGCTCTCTGTCTCTTGGCGTCAGGCCGCAACAGAATCCTGTACTCATGGGTCGGGATGTCGTCTGTGCTGGGCTGAGGATCCTCAAATCCGAAGAACTTGTCCATGACTGTCGGATTTGGTACTGAGGTTGCCACGTCCAATGATGAAATCATCGCCTGAGTCGTAGTCTTCAAGGACTAAATCATCTCTTAGGGCGGTGCTAACTGCTTGTTGCAGGGCTCTGCGGAGGTTACTTTCAGCTACTGGTCGAAGTTCAGGCATTGTGCTATTGTTCCAGATGAAAGAATTGTGTTTTCTGGCTCTAAATTTTTTTTCACTATTTTGGGACATTTCCCCTTTAAGTGGGCATGGTCCGCGGCCTCTGACGTCATGATGCTTGTGACATAGAGCCTCTTTCTCCTCCTGGATTCCCGGGTCTTCCGACACCCCGAAAATCACCGCCTCTGGACTCAGCGCCACCCTTGTTTTTAACACCGTGGACATGACATCTGCAAACCCCTGCCAAAATCCCCTAAGCTTCGGACATGTTCAGAACATGTGGACATGGTTCGCTGGTCCTCCCGCACATTTTGCATGATGGCGCAGTGGGTTAGCCCTGCTGCCTCACGGCGCCGAGGTCCCAGGTTCGATCCCGGCTCTGGGTCACTGTCTGTGTGGAGTTTGCACATTCTCCCCGTGTTTGCGTGGGTTTCGTCCCCACAACCCAAAAGATGTGCAGGCTAGGTGGATTGACCATGCTAAATTGCCCGTTAATTGGAAAAAATGAATTGGGTACTCTTAAAAAAAATGTTTTTGAAAGAATCTGCTCATCCGGGCCTATGTCATGTGAGCCCGATGAACGACCTTGAATTGTATCAGGTTGAGCCTGGCACATGTTGCGAATGCATTGACTCTACTCAACGTGTCCGCCCATAGACCATCCTCTATCTCTCCTCCCAGCTCCTCCTCCCTCTTGCGCTCCTCGGTCTGCGTCTCCTCTGACCCCATAAGTTCCTTGTAAATGTCCGAGACGCTCCCTTCTCCTACCCACCCTCTGGAAACTACTCTGTCCTGAATGCCCCTTAGCGGTAGGAGCGGGAAGGTTGACACCTGTTTACGTAGGAACTCCCGCACCTGCAGATACCTGAATTTGTTTCCCCTCGCCAACCCAAACTTCTCCTCCAGCGCCCTCATACTCGGAAAGCACCCCTCTATAAACATATCCCCCATCCTCTCAATCCCTGCTCTCCGCCATATCCGGAACCCCCCATCCATACTTCCCGGGGCAAACCAGTGATTATTACAGGTTGGGGACCAGACCAATGCTCCCTCTGTTCCCACATGTCTCCTCCATTGCCCCCAGATCACAGGGCTGCCACCACCATGGGGCTGGTGGAGTACCGTGCCGGTGGGAACGGCAGAGGCGCGGTTACCAATGCCCCCAGACTGGTGACCTTGCATGAAGCCGCCTCCATATGCTCCCATGCCGATCCCTCCCACACCACCCACTTCCTGATCATGTATTCTGTATTCGCGGCTGTATTCGCCGCCCAGTAATAGTTACTACAATTTGGCAGCGCCAGCCCGCCCTCTCCCCGACTCTGCTGAAGCATTACCTCCCTTACTCACGGGGTCTTGCCCGCCCAAACGAAGCCAGTGATCACTTTGTTGACCCGTTTAAAAAAGGACCACGGAATAAAGATGGGGAGACATTGAAACACGAACAGGAATCTCGGGAGGACCGTCATCTTCACCGTCTGCACCCTCCCAGCCAGCGTCCCACCTTCGGAAATCGCCCTTCATTTGGTCTACTAGTCGGGCCAGATTTAATATATGCAGCCGGTCCCATTCCCGCGCCACTTGAATGTCTAGGTACCTAAAGCTTCCCCCTATCATCCTAAACAGCAGCTCCCCCAATTGCCTCTCCTGTCCCCTCGCCTGGACCGCAAACATCTCACATTTCCCCATATTTGGCTTATACCCCGAAAACGGGCCAAATTCCCCTAGAATCCTCATAATTTCTTCCATCCCCTCTATTGGGTCCGATACATATAGAAGCAGGTCGTCTGCACAGAGCGAGACTCTGTGCTCCACCCCCTTCGGATCAGCCCCATCCAACCCCTTGAGGCTCTCAGATCAATCGCCAACGGCTCTATAGCTAGCGCGAACAGCAGTGGGGAGAGGGGGCATCCCTGAATTGTCCCACGGTGCAGTCTAAAATAGTCCGATGTTGTCCTATTCATCCGTACGCTTGCCACAGGAGCCTGATACAGCAACCTGACCTAGTCAATAAAGCCCCGCCCAAATCCGAACCATCCCTGTACCTCCCACAGATAATCCCATTCTACTTGATCAAAAGCTTTTTCTGCATCCATTGCGATCACTACCTCCACATCCCTACCTTCCGGGGGCATCATGATCACATTTAACAACCTTCTTACATTGGTCACCAACTGCCTACCCTTAACGAACCCCATCTGGATCTCTCCAATAACGTCCGGAAGACAATCCTCAATCTTGGGATATCGGCCTTTATGATCCACACAGCTCCGAGTTCTTGTCCCGCTTCAGAATCAGCAAAATCGTGGCCTGTGATAACGTCGAGGGCAGCACCCCTCTTTCCTTTGCATCATTGAACATCCTCATCAACATCGGCCCCAATACTCCAGAGAACTTTTTATAAAACTCCACTGGGTACCCGTCCGGCCCCGGGGCTTTACCCGACTGCATGGCCTTCAGACCCTCCACTATCTCTTCCAGCCCAATTGGGGCCTCCAGCCCTTCTACCAGCTCCCCGTCCACCTTTGGTAAATTCAGCTCCTCCAAGAAGTGCCTCATCCCCTCCGGCCCCGTAGGGGGTTCCGACCTATACAGCCTACTGTAGAAATCCCTAAACGCCTTATTCACTCCTGCTGAATCTCCAACCAGGTTCCCATCTCTGTCATTCACTTTCCCTATCTCCCTGGCTGCCTCCCTCCTTCTAAGCTGCTGTGCAAGCATTCTGCTGGCCTTCTCGCCATACTCATAGATCGCCTTTCTCAGCTGCTCCACCTCCCTCCCTGTGGTTAACAAGCCAAACTCCGCCTGTAGACTCCGTCGTTCCCTTAAAAGCCCTGCCTCTGGGGTCTCCGCATACCTCCTATCGATCTGTAGTATCTCCTTTACCAGTTGGTCCGTTTCTGCCCTGTCCACCTTCTCCCTCGGGGCCCGGATCGAGATCAGCTCCCCCTGACGACCGCCTTCAGTGCTTCCCAGACCACCGCTGCTGAAATTTTCCCCGTGTCGTTGACCTGCCGATAGTTCTGAATACATTTCCTCAGCCGCTCGCACACCTCTTCGTCGGCCAAAAGTCCCACATCTAACCTTCAGTGCGGGCGCTGGTTACTGTCTTTACTAACCTGTTGGTCAACCCAGTGCGGGGCACGGTCTGAGATTGTTATCGCCTAGTACCCCGTGTCCTCCACCCCTGCCAATAAGGCGCTGTTCAAAATAAAGAAATCAATCCAGGAGTACATTGTGGAAAGAGACAAAG
Organism: Scyliorhinus torazame; assembly: GCF_047496885.1. NCBI lineage: Eukaryota > Metazoa > Chordata > Chondrichthyes > Carcharhiniformes > Scyliorhinidae > Scyliorhinus > Scyliorhinus torazame. The sequence continues at coordinate 76,471,267 of NC_092719.1, forward strand.
CACGTGTGAGCAGAAGGAGAACTCCTTCACCCTCGACTGCCCGAATCTCCATGGATCTACCACCCCCATCTGCTCCATGAACCCTTTTAGTTCCTTTGCCATTGCTGGCACCCTGACCATTTTCAAGTTTGACCGGTCTAAACCAGGATCAATAACTGTGTTGAAGTCCCCTCCCAAGGCCAACCTGTGCGAGTCCAGATCCGGTATCTTCCCCAGCATCCTCTTTATAAACTCCACATCATCCCAATTTGGCGCATACACATTTACTAATGCCACCTGCACCCCCTCCAGTTTCCCACTGACCATAATGTACCGACCTCCCACATCTGAGACTATTCTACCCGCCTCAAACACCACCCACTTATTGATCAGGATCGCGACCCCTCTAGTCTTTGAGTCTAGTCCCGAATGAAAGACCTGGCGACCCAGCCTTTCCTCAATCTAATCTGGTCAGCTACTCTAAGGTGCGTCTCTGCAACATTACCACGTCTGCCTTCAGTCCCCTAAGATGCGCAAACACCCATGCCATCTTGACAGGCCCATTTAACCCTCGAACATTCCAGGTGATCAGCCTAGTTGGGGGGCTCATTGCCCCCCACCTTCGCCGATCAGCTATCCCCTTTTTTAGGCCCGCCTCCAGCCCGTGCTCCGCGCCTCCACCGGCCCGCCTCCAGGCAGTCTCCACCCCCAACCTCCTTTCTGTCCCTTAGCCCAAGTCCCTCCCTCGTCAGCAGAACATTTACCCCCCTCCCCCCTTAGTAACAACACTCTGCAACCCAAACCCTTTAATAAACCGAACAGCCACCCGCTTATTAACCAAGATCGGCACCCCCCTCGTTTTAAAGTCTAACCCCGAATGAAACACTTGCCCAACCCATCCCTTCCTTAACCTAATCTGATCCCCCATTTTCAAATGTGTCTCCTGTAGCATGGCCACGTCCGCCTTCAGTTGTCTCAAGTGCGCAAACACACGGGCCCTTTTTACTGGCCCATTTAGTCTCCGAATGTTCTACGTGCCCAGCCTGGTCGGGGGGCATCCCGCCTCCCTCCCCTGCCAATCAGCCATAACCTCTCCTAGGCCAGTCTTCGGCCCATGTCCCACACCTCCCCTGGGCCGCCCTCGGGCAACTACCGTCATCAACCCTCCTCCTCCTCCACTTTGAAAACCACCTCCGCATCAGCAGTATTATCCCCCCCTCCCCCCCCCCCCACCCAAACCCCCCACTCCCACTCCTCCTCCAACCCCCTCCATGGATCATCAGCTCACCCCCCACTGTGCTTCCGTGAACTAGCTCACCCAGCTAGCCTGGCAGCCCCCACCCATGATGCCTAGCATCCTACGCCCCACTGATTCCCCTCCCCCCGCTCTTACTGCAAACAATCAAAACAAAGACAAGACGTAAAAACAAACGATCCCTCCCAAGGTCCAAACACAGAGACCCACCCCTCATCCCTTAACAAAGAACTGTAAACTAGCCTAACCCCAAACAGAACAGAAAAACGAAAAAGTGAAACACGAACACCAAAAACCAAAGTTTTTCACAGTACAGTCCATTCACTCCACTTCTCCTCCACAAAGTTCAAGGTCATCCTTCTCCTGCCAGTCCATTCTCTTTCATGATGTCCTCTGCCTCCTCCGCCAAGCCAAAGTGCAACTCCCGGCCCCCATAGGTCACCCAGAGGCAAGCCGGGTACAGTAGTCCGAATTTTACACCCTCCTTGTACATAGTCCCTGAAATGGACTATGTCCCCACGCCGTCGTAAAAACTGTGTTTCTCACGACAGAAACACTGGTGTCAAAAGGCCCCATATTCATAACCCTGCAGGGGGCTAGCAGGGACTCAGCGTGAATCTAGCAGCTTTAGCTGCAGATACGGCCCCCGCACTTCCGGGTCAGAGGCCGTGCTCCATGGTGGACCGCGGAGCTGGACCTCCAAAATAGTGCCCCTGATCGGCCGCACGCCCGATCCGAGCTGCCCGCCCCAAAATAGCCCGGTCCCGTATGAGGCCCCGCCTGCCCTCCGATCGGCCCACCTCTGACCATGGCGGCCGCGGAATGAGTCTGCAGCCGCCACGCAGGTATCCCGAATGGCAGGACCATGAGTGGTCCATGCTGTCGGGCCTTTGGCCGGTCGGGAGCGGAGAATGGCGGCGTGGGCCTCAGCAATGGCTGCAGGTAGGGGATACACGGTTGGGGGCCGGAGAGTTAGGGAACCGGCGCCGGTCCCAATTCCATGTGCAAAAGTGGATTCTCCGCCCTGGCGCCGGATGCGATTTCAGCGTTGGGGTGCGGAAAATCCAGCCCCTTATATTTACGGAGTCTAGTTTTATCCCCCTAAAAGTGAAGCAATCTTCTCTTTCTCAATACATGATCAAATCCTTTTATAATTAATCGGGTCACCTGCCATTATTCTCTATTTTTAGAGAAAAGAGCCCCAGTCCGTTCTATCTTTTCTGGTAGATATGACCTCTCAGTTCTGGTGTCTGCCTTCCAAATCTTTCTTGTATATCCTCCAGTGCCTTCAGATCACTGGACCGAGGGTATGTGACACAAGAGGTTCGATGGCTGGAAGAGATTTCGACCCAGAGATTTTGTTGAGGTCGCACCCATTTACAAAATGCATAGAGTTACTTTAGTTAATTAGAGCTGTATCCAATAATTGACTTACTTTTTAGTTCATTGGAAGGGTTCTGGTTGTCACTCTGGGTCTGGGGAGCTGCATGTAGTTCCTATGATAGAAATAAGGTAATTGGCAAAAGAAGCAATGGAGACATGTGAGAAACTTTCACGCAGCAAGTGGTTAAGATCTGGAATTTGCTGCTTGAGAGGCTGGTGGAGGCAGAATCAATCAATGTATTTAAGAGAGAATTGGATTGTTATCTGAAAAAGAAGAATTTGCACGGTTATAGGGAGAGGGCGGGGGGAATGGCACAATGTTACACTGCTCATTCGGTGTGCTAGCACAATCACGATGGGCCGAATGGCCTCCTTCTATGCTGGAACTGTTCTGTAATTCTGTGATCTAGTTTTTGCTTAAATGCATCTATGCTATTCGCACCTTGCACATTCAAATCAGCCCTAGACGGGAGAGGTTTCTCAGGAATTCTTTTTGGTTTGAATTAATAATCATAGAATCCCTACTGTGCAGCAGGGGGCCATTCAGCCCATTGGTTCTGCGCTGACCCTCTGAAGGAGCATCCCACCTAGGCCCACTCTCTCACCCTATCCCCATAACCCCACCTAAACTGCACATCTTTGGACTGTATGGGGAATCCAGAGCACCACTATCATACTGACTTTCACCACCTCCTCCGGCAGCGAGTTCCAGGCACCCACTCCCCTCAATGTAAAAAACTTCCCTCTCACATCTCCTCTACACTTTGTCCCTCGCACCTTAAACCTATGTCCCCTAGTAATTGACTCTTCCATCCTGGGAACAAACTTCTAACTATCCACTCTGTCCATGCCCCTCATAATTTTGTAGACTTCTATCAGGTCACCCTTCAACCTCTGTCATTCCAGTGAGAACAAACCGAGTCTTTCCAGCCTCTCCTCATAGCTAATGCTCTCCACACCAGGCAACATCCTGGTAAACCTCTGCTGTACCCTCTCCAAAGCTTCCACATCCTTCTGGTCGTGTAGCGACTAGAATTGAACACTTAGGGCGGGATTCTCCGTCCCGCCACACACGTTTTCTGGTGCGGCATGCCCCCGCCAGCAGCGGAATCCTCCTTTCCAGCAGTCAGCCAATGGGGTTTCCCATTGTGGGCACCCCCATGCCACTGGGAAATCCATGGGTTTGAGTGCGCTGCCAGCGGTGCGGAGGATCCCGCCGACGGAGAATCCAGCCCTACATTCCAAGTGTGGCCTAACCAAGGTTCTATACAGCTGCAGCATGACTTGCAAATTTTTATACTCAATGCCCTGGTCGATGAAGGCAAGCATGCCGTATGCCTTCTTGACTACCTTCTCCACCTGCGTTGCCACTTTCACACCTGTGGACCTGTACATCAGGATCCCTCTGCCTGTCAATATTCTTAAGGGTTCTGCTATTTACTGTATATTTCCCACCTGTATTAGACCTTCCAAAATGCATTACCTCACATTTGTTCGGATTAAACTCCCAAAAAATGTGGAAACACTCTCTCTACGTCTACTTTATCGAAACCTTTCATTATCTTAAAGACCCCTGTTAGATCATCCCTCCACGCCGCTTCTCAAACAGAGTCCCAGACTGATCTGTCTTTCTTGGTGGTTACAACTTCTCAATTTTGATATTATCTTTGTGAATTTTTTTTTACCATTCTTACAAGAGGGAGGTCTTGTGGTGCTGTGGATGGAGACCCTGCCTCTTAGCCAGAAGTTCTAGGTTCAAGTCCCACCCCAGGACATTGTCATGATATGCAGACATGCCCAGATAATGATATACAGACAGGCACAGACGGGCAGCTAATGAACACAGAGAACAGGACATGACCAATGAGCAGGCAGGACACTCAGGGGTGGTATCTCACGCTAAAAGGCACGATGCACTCACACTCCGCCTCTTGCCACTGATGAATATCTACAGAGTGAGTCAGGGTGTCTGTACAATATCACACTCCAGCACGTGGCTAAGAGCTAGTCTGGTTCAGTCAGACAAAGTAACCACACTTAGGTTAGCAGAGAGTCGAACTCATAGAGAACTGTGCTAACTGTGCTACTGGTTCAATAAATCAGATTGAACTAACTTCAAGGTCTGAAGTATCTTTTGGTAAAAGCTGCATCCAGTTGCAGCCTGTGTTATCCCAGAGTACATAACACGACAGATGTGATGGCCATGGAAGATGCGGTTGTAACACGGTGAAAGAGATTGAGTGTCACCCTGCAAATCCATCCAAATGCTCCAATGGCTATTGAAAAGGGCAGGAGAGACTCCTGCTCAGCCACACTTGATGTGGAGTGGCACTCTATATGCCACTAGCAACCTATTCCAGGAATTACTAGCTATGGACACCGACAAAATAATGGCTGAACGCACCATTAGATATGGGAAGAGAATTGGAATATTAGTATATACTTTTTAAAACATGGAGGCTAGAATTGTGTACAGTATGGACTAACCAGTGTTCTACATAAGTTTAACATGATTTCTCTGCTTGACAATTCTATCCCTATATGAAAGCTAGGCAGCTATGAATCAAGTGACAATTTGCAATACTTTCCATATTGATACGAGCAATGAGTCAGGGAGCATTCATTAATTGTTTGACAAGGAACTATTAATCAGACAAACATGGGACCCAGTAAACACACCACTCTGTTACTCCTTAAATTGTTGACTACATTACACAAAACCAAACATTGAGCCCCAGTGGAAATGTATCCCACAATCAGGTTTTGTCTCAAATTTAATTTGATGTTGGCTTCTCCAATTCAGTTGTGCCACACAAGGAGTTGAAAAGCAGCTTCATTACAGAAATCATTATCCCAGCTTAACCATGCAGGCTGTTACCTGAAGGAGGAGCCAAACCATTCAATTCGGATATAAACCCGCTATGCGATTTGTTCTTGAATTTACGAGTTGTTTATTCACAATCTCGTTGGCTCTTTCATTGTTCTGGAGAGAAATCACTGATCTTTATCTGGCTTTGAAAATGAGATTATCTGACAGGAACATTTTGAAAATTCATTCTGCGCATTACTGGCAAGATAAGCATTTATCACTCATCCCTAAGTCTCTTGTGTTGCAATCTTCCTAGTGGTTCGATACAACTGAAATGACCCCTTCAGAGGGCAATTATGAGTCCCGCGGTGTGGAACTACAGGGGTAAGGGCTGCAGATTCCTTTGCAAACTGATATTAAAAAATCAGTTCAGTTTTTACAACAATCCTGGGTGACACGGTGCCGCAGTGGCTAGCACTGCAGTCTCACTGGGTTCAATCTCGGCCTCAGGCCACTGTCCGTGTGGAGTTTGCACATTCTCCCTATGTCTGCATGGATCTCATCCCACAACCCAAAAGATGTGCAGAGTAGGTGGATTGGCCACACTGAATTGTCCCTTAATTGGAAAAAAGGAATTGGATACTCTAAATTTATATTAGAAAAAGTTTTTTTACAACAATCCAATTAATGGGATTAACCTAGGTTATCACTAACATTCATAGAGGATGAGGCTGAATTTAGGTGCTACTGGGGCAACAGGCGTATCAAAACTAATGAGCTCACGACCAACGTGGAGACGTTGTAGTTAGAATCTGTGGATATTGGGTTGTATTAATAGAACTAGTCAGTGCAAATCAAAGATCACCGTTCTGCCATCATATAACCTGGTCGTATCTGAAATACTACACCCAGTTTTGGTCCCCTCATATAATGGGTGATATGGTTGCCTTGGAAGAAGTTCAGGAAAAAATCCATAAGAAAGATTGTATTATAAGATCTTATTATAAGAATGATCCTTTTTTTCTAAATTTAGAGAGCTCAATTATTTCTTTCCAATTAAGGGGCAATTTATAGTGGCCAATCCACCTACCCTGCACATCTTTTGGGTTGTGGGGGCGAAACCCACGCAAACACAGAGAGAATGTGCAAACTCCACACGGACAGTGACCCAGAGACAGGATCGAACCTGGGACCTCGGCGCCGTGAGGCAGCAGTGCTAACCACCGGGCCACTGTGCTGCCCCAGAATGACCCTTATTTAAGGAAAGATGTAAATGAGTTGGAAGCAGTTCAGAGAAGATTTACTAGACGAAAACCAGGAATGGGCGGATTGTCTTAAGAGGAAAGGTTGGACAGGTTAGGTTTTTGTTCACTAGAGCTTCGAAGAGTAAGAGGCAACTCGATCGAAACCTTTAAGATCCTGAGGGGTATTGACAGGGTGGATGGGGAGAGGATGTTTCCTCTTGTGGGAGAATCTAGGGGGTAGTGGGGTAGTGTCACTGTTTAAAAATAAGGGGTTGCTCATTTAAGACAGAGATGAGGAGAATTTATTTTCTCTCAGTGGGTCATGACTCCATCGAACTCTCTTCCTCAAAAGGCAATGGAAGCAGAATTTGAATATTTTTAAGGCGGAGCTCGATAGATTCTTGATTAACAAGGGGGTGAATGGTTATCAGGGTGAGAGGTTATTGGGGGTAGGCAGGTATGTGGGGTTGAGGTTACAATCAGATCAGCCATCATCTTATTGAATGGTGGAGCAGGCTCGAGGGGCCGAGTGGCCTACTCCCGTTCCTAATTTGTATGTATGTATCTTCAAGTGTTGGATCTTAGCATATAGAGCTGGTTGATTTACTTTAGGGCAGCATGGACTTATAGGAGACCAAAGAGGAATCTATAAAATAATGAAAGGGCTGGATTATATGAATAGAAACCGATTGTTTCAAATTGGCAGGTTGAAGAGGACCACGGAACTTGGGGTTAAACTATGTAAAGGCAGAGAAAGCTAAATATTAGATGGTTCTTCTTAATCCAGGGAGTAGTGAGAATCTGTTAGAGTAATGAGTGCTGACTCTCTGCAAAGCTTGGACTGGTTCTTGTTTGGGCAACATCTATATAGCCAAAGCTGGGGTAGTGTGTTATAACTTGCTGCCCATTCACTGAGTAAAGGAGAAATATGGAGCCAGTCTTTCCTTAATATGGGTTTATTCACAAAACCCAGATGACACAGGAAGGGACTCCCTTTACCTCTTCCCTACATGGGTGGAAATCTGTTCTTATATTTACTTCAGGATAATGCCCTAACTCAGCAACAACTGCTCTCACTTACAATTAGAGCACATGCTTTATTGTGACGGAATTGCAACATTAACATGGTGGGAGTGTCACCATATGTATTATGGAATACACCACTCAGTTGCTCAAGAACAGCTTATTAAGGGCATGATTCAACTAAATGGGAACAAAGTCCATGGCGAGCACGTTTAGCCACGTGTTTCCCGCAGTGCCAAGAAACACACGGCTATACATAGAACCATAGAATCATAGAATTTACAGTGCAGAAGGAGGCCATTCGGCCCATCAAGTCTGCATCAGCCCTTTGAAAGAGGACCCTATTTAAGCCCACACCTCCACCCTATCCCCGTGACCCAACCTAGACTTTTTTGGACACTTTTTTGGGCAATTTCGCATGGCCAATCCGCCTAACCTGCACATCTTTGGACTGTGCGAGGAAACAGGAGCACCCAGAAGACACCCACGCAGACACGGGGAGAACGTGCAGACAATGATCCAAGCCGGGAATCGAACCTGGGACCCTGGAGCTGTGAAGCAACAGCTAACCACTGTGCTACCGTGCCACCCATGGAAACAGATGGATTTTTACAACAATCGACACATTTCATGGTCGCCATTAGACTTTTAATTCCAGATTTTTAAAATTGAATTGAAATTGCACCATCTGCCCTGGTGGGATTTGAACCCATGTCCCCAGAGCATTGCTGTGGATCTCTGGATTACTAGTCAAGTGACAATACAGCTATGCCACTGCCTCCCCTACCTCACACATTGAATAAGGGGCCTCAGCAGGGATCGCCCGGCCAAGGCCGGACATAGCCCTGTTTTCTACACTGATGAGCTCTGCTCGCCGGAACTCCTCAGTGTAGCGAGAGATCAGGACGTCATTTTTAAATGGTGTCCTGATCTCCGAAGCCCCCGACACGACCCTGACCCCTCCAAAGCCCTAATGCACTATGTGAGAGTTCCCGGTCCCTGCGCACCCCCCAACATCCGCGCAGGGCAGACATGGCCCGATCACACACGCGCACAAACTGCCAGCTTGACACCTTGGCAGTGCCAATGTGTCACCCTGGAAGTGACCCTGCCAGCTGGCAATGCCAGGTTGACATCCAGGTGGTACGGCCTGGGTGCCAGGCTGGCAGTGCCAGGGTGTCCAGTTGGCAGAAGCAGTGCCAGTGTATCACCCTGCCCAAAGAGCATGCACCTGGGGGGGTTTCCGATCGCCTGGGAGACCCCCACGAGTGCAATTCATCTGGTTCCCGCTGTGGGGACCAGTGTTGAACGGCGCTCATCTGAGGTCTCCGAGGCGAAGAGATAGATCCCAATACCTCGGATACCTCAGGAAACTGCAGAGACACGCTATCTCGCTCTAATACGCAGATTTGTTAAAACGTGATCCTGTCCACAATGGGCGGAATTTACATCGCAACGTCTCGTCAGATCTCGCGAGGGGTTGCGATCCCGGGAAGATCCCAGGAGCGAAGTCTCCCGGTTTTTATCAGTTGTGCTGCGCCGTGGCAAGCTGCTTTTCGGGCACATTGTGACCGTTGGATCGTGCCCAGTGTGTTGAAGGTTTAATGCAATAAGCCCCACATAATGTTCCTCTCTTCATCCTGGTGCAGTACAAAGACACCCTCATCCACAGGAGGAGTCTTCACCAGTTCAGGAAAAGCAGTGAAAGGAGGGCCACCTCAGCACCTTGCAATTCGTCATGGGAGGGGTGAACTATTCCTCAGTATCTCCAGGAACTTGCTGGTTCCCTGATTTTCAAACTTTGAATTTGAAGTCCTTTGTTACAACTTTTCAGAACTCCCCGTTACAAAGGACATTCAAACCTGTCTGACCACCTCATTGTGACAATGCATACTCAGAAATTGACATGAGGGGCAACAGGGTGGCACAGTGGTTAGCACTGCTGCCTCACGACGCCAAGGTCCCAGGTTCGATCCCGGCTCTGGGTCACTGTCCGTGTGGAGTTTGCACATTTTCCCCAAGTCTGCTTGGGTTTCACCCCCACAACCCAATGATGTGCAGGGTAAGTGGATTGGCCATGCTAAAATTGCCCCTTAATTGGAAAAAGAAATGAATTGGGTACTCTAAATTTTAAATAAAAGAAATTGACGTGAAATCAAACTGTGGACGCAAAGTGTCTAATGTGATAATTTCTCCATGGTACAGTAATTGCAGTCAATAGTGGCGATAGATATCAATGGAATAATGAATCGAATGGGAGGAAATAAGGCAATTAGTCCAACAGATGGGAAAAGAACTCCATCTTTCGAGTCTTTTTCTAACTTATCTTGTTGAAGGTGCTTCTCTCTTTTGGTCTCTTTTTCGCAGCTTTGATTTCTGACATCTGGATTTCCTGATTACAAATTCACTATTTTGGAGAGAAGGTCAGAAAAGCCTCTGCATTAGGGGAGAGAGAATTGCAGAGGGATTGGCACTGTTCACTGCCCTTGATCCTATCAATTAGTTGAATATCTTTTCCCTGATCACCGCCTCCTGCTGGCTCACCATCACACACAGGCAGACCTGAGCGTTGGCATGGCGGGGGAGTGGACATGGAAACTGAAGGTGAAACCGGTGACCCCAGAAAGCATCGAGGACATCAAAGAGATTACAAAGGTTGCAACACCGTGAAACCTCTCTCTGAATCCCCGTCGTACTGAGGGGCTATCAAGACAAACAGCAAGCGGTTCTTCCTTCTCAAAGGTGTTCAGAAGGTGAGAGACATACAGAAGAAAATGGCCAGATTCTGGAAAAGTACGCACAATCTGCTGCTGCTGCTGTCGATGACCATCGTTATTGAGGATGATCTTCAAGTGGTGAAGAGCCGGCAAATCTCCCTCTGTGCCTCGGAGGTCTCCAAGTTCACCTTCTGGTTCAGACTCCTCTCCAAGGAGCAGGACCAGAGATGCTCGTGTTCCGTCTTTCCATAAATACACAGAGAGAGCTCTGTGATCAACAGCATCAATGAAGCAGACGACTCTGAAATGTCCTTGCAGCATTAAATTCTATGGATAAGCAAATCCTTTAATCCTGGAGTATTTGACACATAGTCCACTGGCAACATGACCTCCCAGTCCTTCCTGTCCTATATAATGGAGCTCTCATAAAGCTCAGACAAACTGTTCATTCTGAATCAGCTCACAAAGGCGCTTAGGTCCTTTGAGATGAGCGAACATCCCAGAAGCAATGGCTTACTGGCTGAGTTGCATTTGCCCCTGTGGGATTGGATCAGCCCAGACCTGCTGGAAGTGTACAAGAGTATGCTTCTGATTAGTGCCTGTTAGAATCCAAGAGGAGAGACATCGTCACTCTTGTCTCTGAGAGGGAGAGGGTGGAATTCAGAAATTGGCAACTGATTTCACTGCTTAATGTGATGTACAAAATTCTGTCATCTCATCACCACCCAGGTCAAGTCTGCTCTGAAGTTTGTGATTCACCCTGATAAGATCTGCACTGTACCCGGTGGAAAGATTCCTGATAGCTTCGTCCTACTCAGGGATCAATCGCCCATGTGCAGGACAGGAGGGTGATACTTGTCTCATCAGCTTGGGCCAGAAGAAGGCCTTTGACAGAATATCGCACACATACATAATGGATGTGTTGTAAAAATGGGATTGAGGGAGGAAATCTGCAATTGGATCCAAGTGCTCTACACCAACATGAGTAATGCAATTTCAGTCAATGGATGGGAATTGGAAAACTTTCCAATCATGTCTGGAGGTGGGCAAAGCTGTCCTTTCACTCCTGTTTTGTTTGTGTGCTGTATCAAACCTTTTGTTGAGGTCATCAAGATGGATACCAGGCTGCAGAGGCACTCAGGCCAAAAACCTCGCTGTACATGAACAGTGTCGCTGTCCCCTGCTCGGATCTGCTGTCAGTTGCAGACGGATGAGCATCTGTGGCCAGTTTGAACTGATCTCAGGTGACAGAATTGATCATGGCATGGGCAAGGCCATGTCCCTCAACAACTGGGTCACTGATCCTTTGTTATTTTTGCCATCAGATCAGACTGCCTGAAGGTGCTGAGAATATGGCTCAGAGAGACTGGGGTGCGTGCTAAAAACTGGAAGGCAGGTGTAGCCAATGTCAAATAGGCGTGGGTGAGGGATGTTCCTTCTCCATTGCGGTAAGGAGTTACTCTTCGGTACAATGTGCTCACGGGGTTGCGCCATTTCCCAGCTGCACCTTAACAGTCACACTTCCACTTTATCTGGAGACACAGGGACACAATACACAAGTCTCTTGTGGATAAAGGGGGGGAATCCTGATGGTCACTTTTGTGTGTGGCTGCATCAAACTGTGCATAGCCCTGTGGTGCGCAAACCTCACTACATGCTGAGGATCTGCCTGTTTCCAGTGTTGTGAAGGATGGGTCTGGCTACTCAGGATGAACCTTGACAAATACACTGCATCCCTCGCCATACCTATTTTATAAAGGCCCATCCCAACAGGAAGTGAATACAGTCCCTATCCCACCATAGCATCCTCAAGGCAGGATGTGGTGGCACTGAGGCTCCTGGTGTGGATGAAGGAACTGACGGGGATTCTCACCACCAGTCAAATGCTGCCAAATGTTCCGACTAGTTGGGATTGTGCCTTACCACCTGTCCCTCATCGAAAGGCTTGTGGCAGAACAATTCCTTTCACATGGTCCATGAAGCAATGGTAATGTTCTTGAGGCCCTGAGAGAAAAGGAGATGTGGGCCCTGTCAGGTGGCTCCCTGAGCAGACTGTCAAAGTATTTGGCACCTTGTTGCCTCACCAAAATTTTCAAATAAGATGTACCTTGTCTGGTGGTGAGAATCCCTGTCAGATCCTTCATCTACCCTCAGTGCCACCACATCCTGCCCTCAAGGCAGCTATGGTGGTGTAGAAAGCATATCCACTTCCTGCTGGGATGAGCCTTCACAAAGTAGGTGTGGAGGGGGATGCAGTGTATTTGCAAGGTTCATCCTGAGTAGCTGGCAGGATCGTGTGCTCTGTGGGCTATTTCCAGGGACATACACATCAACTGCCCTTGGAGGACCATCATTGCAGTGGAAGCCTCTCTTCATTTTATCAAAACTTGCTGGTCTTCCAGTGTGACGAGCCGCCGACCAGAAAATGCCAAAGACTGGCAAAGTCCAAGACTACATGCTGATGGACGCAAGGAAGCTTGGGGCAGCCGCGGCCAAGGTTCAATGGAGAAAGACCACAGCCTAAAGCCTGCCCGCCATAGTTCACTGAGGAGCAGAAAACAGCGCAAAACCCCTCGGGTTGAATGCAAAGAGAATGCTTGACGTGAAACGGAAGTGTACATTATAAATATGGCCTGTAATTTTAAGTGTAGTGAGGCACCTCATATTCTGCTTTTAGAAATGTTATGAATAAAAGATATTTCTTCAAACAAAAATGTTTAAAAGGCTGGCTGGGAGTGAGTTGCGTGTCCATCTGTTTAGCCTGAGACAGTGTCTGATGCTTGGAGATCAAATAGGTAAATGGATGAAAAAAATTGAATGAATACATAAATTATTGCAGAGCTAAAACTGCAAAATAAAATATAAACTGCAGGATTCTCCGTCGGTGGGATCCTCCGCTGCACTGGCAACGCACCCACGCCTGCGGGATTCCCGACGCCATGGGTTGGCCATAATGGGAAGCCCCATTGGCCGGCTGTTGGAACGGAGAATCCCGCTGCCGGCGGGGATGCGCCGTGCTGGAAAACGGGACTGGCGGGATGGAGATTCCCATCCATGGTATTTTTTTTTCCGATCATCAACCTTTGATATGTGGGCCTGACTAGCAAGCTGGCATTTATGGCCGATCCCTAGAGCTCCTTGAGAAAGTGGTGATGCGCCATCTCCTGGAGCCACTGATTACATGTGGTGAAGGTATTCCAGCCGTGTTATTCGGATTTATTGGTGATGTATGTTCACGTCAGGATGGTCTGCTATTTGGAGGGGAGCTTGGACGTTGCTCCCATTCACCTGTAGCCCTTCTTTTTCTAACTGGTTAAAGGTCGAGGGTTTGGGAAGCCATAACTCAAAAAACAAACATGTTTATGTATGGAACACGAAGAGCGGGGTCTGATAAATTGACATCAAACGCACTCGAGGTTATAGCTAAGGGGATGAAATTCTGTCCTCAACGCAGCAGGAGTACCTTTTGCACTGATGACAAATAGAGAGAATTTCCCCTGATTTTCCTATCCCCTCATTTTCATCGAGCTGATGTGCTCCCTGTCTAATTTATGGCAAATGCTAGATGAACATAGGTCAGGGGCCGGATCGTCCTGGGCAGAAGATTGAATTTGCAGGTGCGATTCCTTAAGGTTGACCGAGCTGCTTGTAGGCTACACATTGTTGAATTCTTCTTTGTCTCGTATTGTATTCTATTGTAGCCATCGTTGCATGTTCAGCCTTTATTGCACATCCCTAGTTGCACTGAGAAGCGTGTAATAATAATCATCATCATCATCTTTATTATTGTCACAAGTAGGCTTACATTAACACTGCAATGAAGTTACTGTGAAAAGCCCCTAGTCCTCACACCCCTCGCCTGTTCGGGTACACTGAACAGGAATTCAGAATGTCCGAATTACCTAACAAGGACACCTTTTGGGACTTGTGGGAGGAAACCACAGCACCCGGAGGAAACCCACGCAGACACGGGGAGAATATGCAGACTCCGCCCAGACAGTGGCCCAAGCCGGGAATCAAACCTGGATACTATGAATAAACGGCAATTATATTGCTCTGTTATCCCCTCAGTAGAATTTGCAATGACACATACATTTGTCCATCCTCTGGCCTGTACCCTGAGCTCTGTCCTCTGAGTGTCTCTACCTGATGTTTTCTGCGCCTACTGTTCATTATGCCTTTTCCTAATGCGCAGAACTCAATTATTGGCATGCACCATCATCTTATAATCCATTTAAAGAAATGTAAACACACAATGTCCTTGCTTGCTCAAGTTTCGATCACTTATTTTGATTGTCGAGACTGATATCAATGTATCTATTGTAGCGTAAGGAAATATAGGCTCCATACTGGAGAGTTCTGCATTTTTCTGATCACAACTGCATTGATTAAATCTGTACAGCTACTGTAATACAAAGGAGCCTATCTCCATTCTGTGGAATTTGGGCTGTTTTGATCACACCCAAAATCAATCAGTTTTGTCCACCAACTCTTAGTTCCCATGGGAACATAGCTGTCTCTGTTTATTGTCCTATTCTCTCCTACTTCTGTCGATAGCTGACTTTTTCACATAATTCTAGCCGAATTGCTAATGATTGCCTTTTAATTGTCCTGTTTCTTCTATTCTTGTCAGTTTGCATTATTCCCTAAAACTGTCATCTGCTGACGCACAAGTAGTGAAATATCGCAGTGTTGTAATATCCCAGCTGAGGCCAACTTCAATTAAACATTGACAGTAAGTCCCCACTTTAAGTTGTTTTATTTTAAATTCATGCAGTTTATCCGCCTGCACATGCCGATTAACGTCTTCAGTTCTGATTCTACATCGAGTTGTGCCATCGATTTATGGTGGTTTGATGTAAGGTCCCGTGACCCGACCTGAGTCGAATGCAAGGAGAGATGTTTAATTTCACTTGAAGGATTTGTGTTTTTCTCCCCACCAAAAAGCTTTGAAACATACTTGAACAACAAACATACAAGAGGAATATCAAAATGAACAGGATTTATTTTGCAAGGAAGAAGTTGAAGGCTGTCTTGCTCATTTCTGTGGAGAAAAGGTGCATGGGGGCTGGATTCTCCAAAAATGGGGCCATGTCCCCACGCCAGCGTAAAAACGGTGGCTTTTCATTCTGGACTTTCCTTAAGAAAGTCCTGAGTGATTCTCCTACCTGCAGGGGGCTGGCAGGGGCCCGGAGTGCTTCTCGCAGTTCTGGCTGCGGATACAGGGCTCTGCACGTCTGGTCAGGAGACAGCGCATGCGCATGGCGGCGGTCATGCCGTGCACATGGCGGACTCGCACCGCGGACCGTCATCAACAATGTGGCCCCCCCCCTGAGATCGCGCGCGGCCGCGTATCCGTGTCACCCCATCGCTCCCCTGCCGTCCATGAGGCCCCCGCCGATGATCGATCCCCCCGCCCCCCACCAGGGCGACCGCGGACTGAATCCACAGCCGCCACCCGAGGTTCCCGACGGCCGATTTGTTGTTAGAACCACGCCGTCGGGAACTCGGGCAGTTTTGCGTGGAGAATCGCGGGGGGGGGGGCTCTGTCAATGGCCCCCTACCCGCGCCGCGTAGATCGCGTGCGAGCGGCTACTGGAGAATCGCTTCAGCGGCACCGGTCCCGATTTCCGGATAAAGGGCATGATTTCAGAGCGGGGGCTCGGAGAATCCAGCCCCCATTCTTTGACTCTGCAAGCTAATTTGGGTTGTGGGGCCCAAGGTGAGCCAGCTGTGAGGTTCTACATCAGGTCAGGCAGAGAGAACATTTTGACGACTTGGAGAGAGATACACAGCAGTACAGTTTACAGGTAAAAGTGTACCTGGTCTTAGGGCTTGTATGGGTAAAAAATACAGGGTCAGGGCAGCACGGTGGCGCAATGGTAGCACTGCAGTCTCATGGCGCCGAGGTCCCAGATTTGATCCTGGCTCTGGGTCACTGTCCGTGTGGAGTTTGCACATTCTCCCCGTGTTTGCGTGGGTTTCGCCCCCACAACCCAAAGATGTGCAAGGTAGGTAGATTGAACACACTAAATTGTCCCTTAATTGGAAAAAAAAATGAATTGGGTACTCTAAATTTATAGAAAAAAAAATACAGGGTGCAGTATTTATCTGTCAGGAGCCTGACTCCACAATTTTCTGATTAATTATGGAACCAAAATTCTGGCTCTTGCGCAACTCTGCAGCAGGCGAGGCAGGGAGGCCTTTCTAAAGCCAGTGAGAGACCCAGCATTGTGATGCTAATCACTCAACGCCACATACACTGAAATGCTTTAAGGATTGATTGATTGATTGTCACATGTACAGAAGTACAGTGAACAGTATTTTTCTGCGGCCAAGGGAATGTACACAGTACATACACAGTAGACAAAGTACATCAACAAATAGTGATTGGTTACAGTGTGGAACAAGGGCCAAACAAAGCAAATGCAAGAGCAAGAGCGTCATAGGGCGTTGTGAATAGTGATCTTACAGGGAACAGATCAGTCCGAGGGAGAGCTGTTAAGGAGTCTAGTAGCTGTGAGCAAGAAGCTGTTTCTATCTCTGGATGTGTGGGCCTTCAGATTTATGTATCTTCTGCCTGATGCAAGGGTCTGGAAGAGGGTGGGAGGGGTCTCTGACAATGCTGTCTGCCTTCCTGAGGCAGCGGGAGGTGTATACAGAATCAATGTGAGAGTGGCAAGTTTGTGTGATGCATTAGGCTGATTTCACCACACTCTGCAGTTTCTTGCGATCTTGGGCCGAGCAGTTGCCATACCAAGCTATGATGCAGCCGGATAGGATGCTCTCGATGGCACATCTGTAGAAGATTGAGAGAGTCGATGCAGACATGCTGGATTTCTTTAGCTTCCGTAGGAAGTAGAGGCGTTGTTGGGCTTTCTTGACTGTAGCATCAACGTGAGTGGACCAGGACAGTTGATTGGTGATGGTGAGCCCCAGGAACTTAAAGCTATCGATTATCTCCACTTCGGGGCCATTGATGTAGGGGGGGCGGGTCATGCTATGCTTCCTGAAGTTGATGATCAGTTCCTTGGTCTTGCTGACATTTAGAGAGAGGTTGTTTTCGATACACCATGCAACCAAGTGATCTATCTCCCTTCTGTAGTCTGATTGTTTGGGATACAATGCACCACAGTCGTATCATCCGCAGACTTACAGATCAAATTGGAATTAAATCTTGCCACACAGTCATGTGTGTATAGGGAGTACAGTAGAGGACTGAGCACACATCCTTGCAGGGCGCCGATGTTGAGGACTATTGTGGAGGAGGTGCTGTTGCCTATCCTGACAGATTGCAGTCTGTTGGTGAGGAAGTCAAGGATCCAGCTGCACAGGGAGGGGTCAAGTACAAGATTGCAGAGTTTGGTTATTAGTCTTGTCGGGATAATGGTGTTGGAGGCAGAGCTGTAGTCTATGAATAGCAGTCTGATGTGTGTGTCCTTGGTGTCGATGAGTTCGAGTGTTGATTGTAGGGCCAGGGAAATAGCATCTGCTGTAGACCGGTTGCTGCGGTAGGCGAACTGCAATGGATCAAGACCGTCTGGGAGGCTGCCGTTGATTTGTCTCATGACAAGCCGCTCAAATAATTTCATTTCTTTGTTTTAGAAATTATTTTATTGAGGCATTTATAATTTTAACATTTTAACATTTTAGACAACAGAGAGATCCGACACATGCAAAAACCCCACAATAACATACCCAACTCTCCCCAGCCGTAAACCCTAACTCCCATACATTAGATTCCCTGCCCTTATTCGTCACTTCCATGCCTCCCCCTACCCCCCATCCCCCCTCTTGCTGACGGTCAATTCTCCTTGAAGAAGTCGAATAACGGCTGCCACCTCCGAGCAAACCCCTGTAATGAACCCCCGAAGGCAAACGTAATTTTTTCTAGCCTAAGAAACCCTGCCAATCACTGACCCTGACTTTGGAGGCTCCGAGTCTTTCCATCCCAGCAAAGTCCGTCTTCGGGCCACCAGGGAGGCAAAGGTCAAAACGTCGGCCTCTCTCCTCACCCGGGCTCCCGGATCTTCCGACACTCCAAATATTGCCACCTCTGGACTCGGAGTCACCCTCCCTTCCAGGATCTCTGACATGACATCTGAAAATCCCTGCCAAAATCCCCTCAGGCTCGGACATGCCCAACATTTCCCCCACACTGCCCACACCTGACCTGTACCTCCTCAAAAATTCTACTCATCCGGGCCACAGTCATATGAGCCCTGTGGACCACCTTGAACTGGATCAGGCTGAGCCTGGCACACGACGAGGATGCATTGACTCTCCTCAGGGCATTCTCCCATAGCCCGACTTCCAACTCTCCTCCCAACTCTTCCTCCCACTTCCTCTTCACCTCCCCAATTGGGACCCCTTCCCACTCCATCAGTTCCTTGTATATTTCCAAGGCGCTCCCTTCCCCAACCCCTGTTTTTGACATCACCTACTCCTGTAGTCCCCTTAGTGGGAGGTGAGGAAAGCTCGGGACCTGCCTCCGAACAAAATCCCGTACCTGCAGGTACCGGAACCCATTCCCACCCGGCAACTCAAACTCCTCCTCTAGCTCCTCCAGGCTCGGGAACCCCTCCTCAATGAAGAGATCCCCAAATCTCTCAATCCCTGCCCGCTGCCATCTTTTGAAGCACCTGTCCAACCCTCCTGGAGCGAACCAGTAATTGTCACAGATTGGTGGCCACACCGACGCCCCCTCCAGTCTCATGGGCTGCCTGCATTGCCCCCACACACTCAGGGCTGCCCACTACCACTGGGCTTGTAGAGTACCGAGCCGGTGAGAACGGCAGAGGTGCCGTTAACAAAGCCTTCAGACTCGTGCTCTAGCAAGATGCTGCCTCCACTTGCTCCACATCAACCACTCCCCTACTACCCATTTCTTAACCATCAATATATTAGCTGCCCAGTAATAATTAATAAAGTTCGGAAGGGCCAAGCCCCCCTCCACACACCCCTGCTCAAGAAGGACCTTATTCCTAAATAATGCCTTTGGGATGAAGATTGGAAGACACTGAAACACGAACAGCAATCTCGGGAGGACTGTCATTTTCACAGTCTGTACCCTACCCGCCAATGACAGTGGGAGCACGTCCCACCTACGGAAGTCCCCTTTCATTTGCTCAATCAACCTGCCCAAATTTAGTTTATGAAGCTGACCCAAGTCCCTTGCCACTTGAATCCCCAGGTACCTAAAACTCCCTCCCACCACTTTGAACGGCATCTCCCTCAGTCTCCTCTCCTGCCCCCTTGCCTGGATCGCAAAAACCTCACTCTTGCCCATATTCAGTTTGTAACCTGAGAACCGGCCAAATTCCTCCAGTATCCCCATAATTCCTGCAACTTCCCCCAACGGGTCTGTTATATAAAGTAGCAAATTGTCTGCATAGAGCGAGGCCCTATGTTCCACTCCTGTCTCGTCCTCCGACATAGACTAAAATATTCTGATCGAACCCGGTTGGTCCTTACATTCACCACCTGTGCCTGATATAGCAACCGGACCCAATCCACAAATCTCTGCCCAAACCCAAACCTTCCCAGGACATCCCACAAATACTTCCACTGCACCCGTTCAAAGGCCTTTTCTGCATCCATGGCCACCACCATCTCAGCCTCACGCCCCTCCGCAGGCATCATTGTCACATTTAGGGGCCACCTAATGTTGGAGGTCAGGTGTCATCCCTTAACAAATCCCCTCTGGCCTTCCCCTATTACCCCCGGAACACAGTCCTCTATTTGTGTGGCCAAGACCTTTGCTGGCAATTTTGCATCCACATTTAGCAGGGAGATTGGTCTATACGAACCACAGCTCTCCGGATCTTTATCCCACTTCAGAATAAGGGAAATCGATGCCTGCAATTATGTTGGGGGAGCACTCACAGCTCCTTTGACGCATTAAAAGCCTTTCCGGCCCCAACAACCCAGAAAACTATTTATAAAACTCATCCGATTGCATTGCCCCCAACCCGTCTATAACATCCCCAAGCCCAATTTGGGCTCCCAAATCCTCCACCAACTCCTCATCTATCCTCGGGAACTCCAGGCCCCCCAAAAATCGTTTCATCTCCTCCTCCCCGGCTGGGGGTTCCGATTTATACAGTTTACGATAAAACTCCCGAAACACATCATTCACCCTTGCCGGATCCAGAATGACCTTTCCCCCTGTATCCCTCACTTTCCCGATCTCTCTCGCTGTCTCCTGTTTCCTCAGCTGGTGCACCAACAACCTGCTGGCTTTTACCCCATATTCATCAACTGCCCCCTTTTCCCTCTGTGGTAAACCACTGTTGCACCTGTATTAGGTGATGTACGGTAGGACCTGTACTACAGGTTCGCCAGTAGACCCTGCCTGCTGGCTCTGCCCAGGAGGCGGGGTATAAATATGCGTGTCCTCCAGCCAGCAGATATTTCACCAGCTGCTGTGGGAGGCCACACAGATGATAGCAATAAAGCCACAGTTGGATTCAACTATCGTCTTTCGTCCAATTGATCGTGCCTCAATTTATTGCTATCAGTTTCTAAGAATGAACCTCTGTATCAAATCGGATCATCTGCAGCTGGATCCGCACTCAAGCGACACCAGAAAGGACTTCCAGCACTGGCTAACTTGCTTCGAAGCGTATATTAAAGTGGCACCAACCCCTGTTCCGGAGGCTCAGAAGATTCAGATTTTATATTCCAGGTTGAGCTCCAAAGTCTTTCCGTTAATCCAGGACACGCCGAACTACGCCGAAGCCATGACTCTACTCAAGGAAACTACGCACAGAAAACGAACACGCTCTTCACCAGGCACGCATTCACCACTCGCTCTCAACTCCCTGGTGAGTCCATAGCAGACTTCTGGCGGGACCTAATCCCACTGGTCCGGGACTGTGACTGTCAGGCCTTTACGGCCACGGAACACTCAGACCTCCTTATACGGGACGCTTTTGTGACTGGAATTGGGTCAGATCTCATATGCCAGCGGCTCCTAGAAGGGGCCACGCGCAGAGACTAAAACGCTAGCGCTCTCCATGATGGTTGCCCTGCACAACAGTGGCCGTTGGACTTCTTTGTTCTGGTCTCCTCTGGCGCCGGGGATGGCTCATTAGTATGGTAATAGCTTTGCAGTTTCAGTCTTGTCTGGGAGCTGCGGCTCCAATCAACAAACCATGCACCTGCTTGCTTTTTCAGAATTGTCCATTTTCCCTGCAATTTTTGCAAAGTGTCCATTTTGTAATCAGGGAGTGGCCAACCTAGATGGCTACACACCCTCCTTGTGATCCTCAACGCGAAGTGTGAAGTAGTAGGGCTCTACACTGCCCTATCCTATGAAATGCAGTTTTGACCTAAAATCATTTTACTTACATACATCAGTATAAAACTCTACGGGGCGCTATGACATTCAGGCATGCATTACAAAATTTAAAAACTGGAACCTCTAACTATCCTAAATAAACTATTATCACTCAAACAATCAACAATAATTCTACAACATTTTAAATGTACAAATAGCAGCAACACAAGTTTCTCTGGCTTGGCAGTCAAGCACAGAGGTTTACATTTCTTTATTGAATAAAACACACATAAAGAGAAGCGGATGCACTTTAATTCACTCAAGGAATTGGGGGGTTTGGTGAAATCCAAAAATAGGGGACCTAAATGTGTATACCGGGCTGTGAGAGCGGTAGGCTCTCATTCGCCATTTTCTGAGTCTAAGTGTCTGCACGACACTGCAGAGTATCGCCAGCACTAAGAGTGATTCTACTATGTACAATATTGAATACCAGGTTATGAACTTGTCACACCAGGTCAGGGTGTCGTCAACTATCTCGGGGTTAACTATCTCGGGGTACAGTGTATGGTAGGGGTGGGAATCATTCACAGACTGTGTGGTAGGGGTCAGGGGGGTAGCGTCCGCGTGCAACTGAAGGGATCCCGCTAAGATCCAGGTAAACATGAAGGTTGTCTTTGTCTTTCTGTCTTCTTCTTTTTCTTCCTCTGGGGTTCCTGAGGTTCCGGAGTTCTATGGACACAAGCATAATATGTGTTATTATCTTGCTTACGATCTCATATGTCTGTCTGTCTGTCCTTTGTTGCCAATTACCCATTCACATTCTGTGACTCCCTCATTTTTAAAAAAAACCAAACCTTTGGACAAGACATCCGAGAAAATTACTGACACAGTGCAAGCCGTCTTGCAGCCTGTGCGAGCTACCATCCTAGTGTTTTAGGATGTAAATAGCATATGGAAGCAACCTAAGGGTCACCAAAAACAAACAAAAGAATTTTGAACGTAACGAGCCAAAATGGGGCGCGTATGGGCCGCGGTGGGTAAGAAATGGGTGGAATCCCCGGGTAGGATGGTGATCAGTGCCGTAGGTGCTCTACCCGAGCGTAGCTGACCAGAGGGGGGGTCCTCAGGCAGGGCGGGGACCAATGCCGTTTCTCCACTGCCTGAGCAACTGGCAAGAACGGGTAAGAAGGTAGTCGTCATGGGGGTTGCCTTGGTGTCTGCTGACAAACTTGTACCTCTAAACTGGTTTCTGTTGACAAACTAGTTCCTCTGAACGGTTGTCTGTGGACAAACTTGTTCCATTAACTGCCAGGGGGCGTTAAAGGAGTGGTGACGTGGGGCCGTGAAAAACTTTCAAGTTTACAAACAACACTTAACATTAACACTAGCGAACAAACATACAACAAACATGGTGCATGTAGAGGGTGCCATCTCCGCTACTCCACTACTGGGCCGATATCTGGGGTTTGAATATCTGTGTGTGTCTCTCTCCAGCTGGCACTGAAACTTCAGAGGCCAGGGGATGTCGCGCTGGGACACTTCCACTGAAGAGAGCACTGATTCAAGCCTGCCGTTTATTCCTAACCGACAGCCTGAGACTTATATCACACAGATCTCCAGACCCCTACCAATACCCAGGTGATTCTCTCTCTTGCCGGTGGTGCAACACTCACCCGGTTCCTACTCCACTAGAGTAGCTTTCCCAAGAGAGAGAATAGGACACTGCTGTTTATTCCCTAACCAGCTGTCTGTCCTGAGTGAATCGCTCAAGATGACCCTCGATTCCTGAACCCGGAATTAAGGTGAGGAGTATTTTAACAATGACTTGGTCAGAGATCGCTGGTGAAAGATTGAAGAATTTAAACGACTCCAATTATCATCAAATCAAGGTTTATTGCAAAACCCAGGTCAAAATCATCAACAGAAGAAACACAATAAAATCTTATGCTCTAATACAACTAAGTCTATTCAAAAGTAATACAGCGGACACAACGAAAATTCTTATGATTACACAGTTTTTAGCAATATCACAAGGCACAAAACAAGTTCCCTTCCCCAAAGCCTCAACCACTATTAAAGTCAAGGGAGTTTCGTAAGCTGCTGCAGGGTACTTATGGTCACAGGCTGCAGAGGTCAAGTCAGGGGTGCAGAGGTCGAGCCAAGAACCAAGAGACCCCCAATCGAAAACACAGCCCCTTTTATATTGTTTTACCTGGCTTTGTCCTGTGATCGGCCAGCCCCTTTTGCATTGAAAAAGGTAAGATTTAAAGTTCCCGCTGGTCCTGCCCCCTTTGAGCCGGTCAGACCTGTCGAGATGGGAGTACCTCCCCTAGGTCCGCCTCCAGTCTGTTTTTTTGAGATAACGAGGTTGAGCTCCCTTGAAGATTTTCAAAGACTTCCATCTGCTCCGGAGATAGCTGCTATGTTGATGGGGTGTTGATTGGATTCTGCTCTGGTGGAGGCCAGGTCATTTACATCTGCATGGGGCTATGACCATCCCATTGTCCTGCTTGCAGGCAGGCCCCCTGTGTATTCCCGTGCCCCTTGGTCTGTGTTTTGATCTTATCTCGTTGTCTGGCTCCTTCTTCCTTGTAGCTCCTAGGGGGGGGTTTGTAAATACTTATGTACTTATGTCCCTACTCAGCTCAGCGGGCCAAGCCTGCTGGGAAAACTGGTTCCGTTCTCTTGGCTGAAAAGTCAGTTTACAGTCTCTGAGTTTTTATTCTTGGGCAGTTCCAAAAAGGCCGAATTGCCCGAAAACCTTACAGATGCCCCTTCGATACGTCCCTACCTGCTTGGACCGTATCGACACAGGTGAAGGGCAATTATTTCCTTTTGTGTGGACCGTAGGCCCCCCCCTCAACAACATGCGAAACTACAAGTCCCAAGACAGTTCCCTTAATCTAGGCTACCCCTGATTTCAATGAAAGGGAAAGACAAGACCATACTTAATTCAAGCAGACAGTAACATATACACATTTCACCGGAACCCCAAACGTAAGGGTCCCTGTACATATATCACAATCAAGTAACTGAAACCCGCGAATCCATACAACTATTTACAATTGCATCTGTTTATTTCACCAAGGATCCTCCTTTCTTGGCTGCACTTCGCTTCTTCCCGTTGAGGGCTCTTCATTTATCCTCCATCGTCGATACCTGCAGCTGAGAGGTTTAGTCCAACTGAGGCGACAGCATAATGTACCCCCTGTACAACATTTCCTTTGTGGGGGCAAACACTAAACCATTCTCAGGCCCCCCCCTGGTGGTGATCGGACAGTTGTGAGGGTCGATCGGTTGGGCTGTGGGCAGGGGTCGCTTTACCTGAACCAGCAGTTCGGTAGCTTTTACAGTCATCCCTTCCCTGGGCGTTACACATCCCTCCCCAGTGCGGTCAATTTATCCCGTTCCCTGGGTTCTGCCACCACCTTACAAAAGTGATTAATGCCCCTTGTGGACATGCCTTGGTAGATCCCCATAAACACAAATAAATGCCCTGGTCAGAAGCCTACCCCTTATCCCCGCAAACGGTGATCCTACCCGGTGACCCCGTGATGGTCCGTTAGGTGTTGGTGTCCAGGCGTTCCCAGTCCGAGGACCGATCCCTCATGTCCAGCCTCAGCTTCCTGGGCCACCACCATCTCCCCAAAGGAACGTCCCCCTCACAGGTTAAACACACCCGCCTGCCCTCAGTCACCCTAACCCGGTCAGTCGAAGGACTCTTCTGTCTCGCCTCTGGTCCCACCATCGCCAAGATCATCAAACTCCACATCGTCAGGTGCCCCATCTGTAAAAAACAAAACACATCCTTGCCTCCACAGAACTACCTACCTTAAAGTGCATGGGTTCTATCCAGCGGCAGCAGCAGCTCCCGCTTTGAAGTTGCCGCAGCCTGTCTGTGATTCTGTGTTTACAGCCCGGCTGCACCAGGGTCCTAGTGCCTGGTGCTTCATCATTTTACCATTGCACCAGGCGCTTCTGTGTTCCCACGATCCTAAATACTTCACACACAACTACACACTAATTAGAACTAACAGGGGGGGAAATGCTATATACAATGCCACCCGTCTCCGGGTGGCCAAATTAAAACTGTGCCCCACTGAACTGGGGCAGTTCACCTGTTT
This sequence comes from Scyliorhinus torazame, assembly GCF_047496885.1. Classification (NCBI taxonomy): domain Eukaryota; kingdom Metazoa; phylum Chordata; class Chondrichthyes; order Carcharhiniformes; family Scyliorhinidae; genus Scyliorhinus; species Scyliorhinus torazame. Next base: position 76,497,082 of record NC_092719.1, read on the forward strand.
GGTCCAACGGCTCGGGCCAGACCGTCCCCTCCCGGGGGTTCGGGCTGCCCCTTGCCTCTCCTTCCCCAACAGGGTTCGGGGATCCCTCAGCGTTCCCTTCTACTCGGGCCCCCTTACTGCGGGACCGGGTTCTAGGGAGGTGTGATGGGGACCATCTTAGAGGGGGCTTGGAGACCCGATTGCTCCTTCGTCCCCTGACTGGTTCCCAAACCCAAGGTGATACCTCCACTTCCTCCGCCTCCTTAGCCTCTATACTAAGGCAGGCCACCTGACCCACAGGTAAGGGCTTGGGAATCGTTACTGTCCCTGGGCTGGGTGCTTGCAGCACTGTCGGTCTCTTTGGGACTGCCCCTTCGGGACAGCACCTTGTCACCGGTTGTGTGACCGTGGAGTCAGGGACCTCCCCCACCGTCGTTAATTCTACGGGGGGTTTCTCCACTACCACCCCCCGTCTTCCCCCCACCTTGCTCTTTCTTGTCCTTATGGGGTGGAACAATTTAAATTGGCTGATGTGGCGTTCGCATGGGTCCCACCTTAAGGGATTTAAACTGCAAATAGCCGCTGGGGCAGCCTCCAGAATGGGACCCTGCACCTGGACCGGACCAGGGTCTGGGGCTAGAACTACCCCTGCGCTCCCTTTTTCCTGAGGCTGCTCCCTGGGTAGTCATACGGGTTCTTGTGGTGTGAGTGCGGGCAGGCCCTGGCCCGTTGCCATTGCCACCTGTCCCGACCCAGCTGCTAGGCTCTGCAAAAAGGCTAAAAGTTTCTTTACCTCGAAGGTTTCCGGGGCAGCTGCTCCTGCCGCCGGGGTCTGACTCTCTACTGCGGGAGCCCTCTCCTCCTTGCTAGGGTTTTTACATTCCCTCTTGAAATGCCCGGCCTTCCCACACCCGTAGCATAAGTATTCCTCATGCTTCCACTCTCTCTTAGGGGCTGCTGGCGCGATTTCATGCACCCTACCCTTAAGGGGCTTGTCCTCACCCCTCTCCCCATTACGATATGCGAGGGTAAGTTTCCTAAGGACCTCTTCCTCATTAAGGGCCGGGGTCTGCGGGTCGAACCAGTGTTCGGCTTTTGCCCTAACGTTAGGGAGACAGTTGGCAACTAGGGTCTTCAGCCAGTGGGCGGTTCTTTCCCCTAAATTCCGTCTATCCGCGGGAACCCCGCATGCCTCCATATAGACAGTCCACAGTCTGTCTGCGAACATGGTGGGAGATTCCCCTGGTTGCTGCTTGGTTTCCCCCACCCTCATGAAAGGGCTCCCCAGATTCAAGCCCATCGCCTCCAGAACAGCAGTCTGTGCTGCCGCCCATGTGTCAGGTCTTCCCCCATTCCCAGAGGTCACTGTCCTGCATAGCTGTGCATCTAGGGTCATCAGGAGCATCCTTATTTGCTCCCCTTCGTCGCAGTCATTGATGCTGGCTGCCTGTTCCACCTCCATAAAATGAAGCGACGGATCCCCTTTTGGAGTTAGTCTGGGAACGTGGGCCACCATCCCCCTGAGCGCGGATGCCCCATGAGGAACGATAATGTCGCCCTCAACCGGTCCCCTATTTGCCATCCCCGCCGGGGGACCATACCTCCTTTGCCTGACAGGGCACATCTGCCCTACCTGGGGTTCCTGCTCCTCCTCCCACTGTCCAGCTCTCCTGCCCCGTTGGGTAGCCCCCCTGTCCCCGGGCTAACTACCCATATAGGAGACGCCGCTATCTGGGGATACACCACTGACCCCCCTTGGACCTGCCCCTGACCGGGCGGTCCAAACCCTACCTGCTGACCCGGCCCCGTCACCGGCATCCCAGGCAGTGGTCTGTCCTCATCCCATGGGGACCCACATACGAAACCAGGCGGACACGCCTCCAGCTGGGGGTACCCTGCCGACCCCCCTTGGACTTGCCCTTGAACGTGCAGTCCGTTCCCCGCCTGCCGACCCGGGCACGATCCCGGTGCCTCAGGAGGCGGTCTATTCCCCTTGGCCTGTGGGGAATCATCCGCTGCGAGGAGCACCTTGCCCCTTGGGGACCCCCCTGGACCTACCAGGTGTATCTGTCCCCTGACCTTGGACAAGGCCTCCTCCAACTCCGTTATTCGTGCCTGGCACAGTCCCCTACTTCCTCGCGAGCCACTCGGTACGCTGCCTGGATGTCCCGGAACTTCCCCTCCAGCTTCCTACACTGCTCTGTACTCCGAGCATAGAGTTCCTGGAGCCTCCGTTCCTTTTCTTTACCCTCCACTATCTGGCAGTGGAGATAGTCCTTCTCACACCGGTTAGACTCGCTTTCCTGTTTCATTTCTGCCATTTCTTCCCGCAGTCGTTCCGCTGCGCTAGCGCTGTCCCCTGCGCTGGCCCTCACTTCTCTCAACTCCTGCTCTAACTCTTCGACCCTATCCTCTGTCTTGACTACCTGCTCGGACAGGCAAACCAGCCAAACTGCCTTCTCCAAGTGCCTTTTGTGCGCCTTGCTTTCTGTCCATGCAGCCGCTGCCATTACCGGTTGCTCCGCATTGATCAATTCTGAAACCCAAGGTTTGGTGAGGTTGACCTTTTGCCACAAATACGAGGATATTCTCTCCTCCATTTTGCTTCGTTCCCTCACCCCCTCTGCCAAGTCACATACTCCAAACCACCGGGCTCTTGCCGCGGTCGCCATTGTAGAGGGTGCCATCTCCGCTACTCCACTACTGGGCCGATATCTGGGGTTTGAATATCTGTGTGTGTCTCTCTCCAGCTGGCACTGAAACTTCAGAGGCCAGGGGATGTCGCGCTGGGACACTTCCACTGAAGAGAGCACTGATTCAAGCCTGCCGTTTATTCCTAACCGACAGCCTGAGACTTATATCACACAGATCTCCAGACCCCTACCAATACCCAGGTGATTCTCTCTCTTGCCGGTGGTGCAACACTCACCCGGTTCCTACTCCACTAGAGTAGCTTTCCCAAGAGAGAGAATAGGACACTGCTGTTTATTCCCTAACCAGCAGTCTGTCCTGAGTGAATCGCTCAAGATGACCCTCGATTCCTGAACCCGGAATTAAGGTGAGGAGTATTTTAACAATGACTTGGTCAGAGATCGCTGGTGAAAGATTGAAGAATTTAAACGACTCCAATTATCATCAAATCAAGGTTTATTGCAAAACCCAGGTCAAAATCATCAACAGAAGAAACACAATAAAATCTTATGCTCTAATACAACTAAGTCTATTCAAAAGTAATACAGCGGACACAACGAAAATTCTTATGATTACACAGTTTTTAGCAATATCACAAGGCACAAAACAAGTTCCCTTCCCCAAAGCCTCAACCACTATTAAAGTCAAGGGAGTTTCGTAAGCTGCTGCAGGGTACTTACGGTCACAGGCTGCAGAGGTCAAGTCAGGGGTGCAGAGGTCGAGCCAAGAACCAAGAGACCCCCAATCGAAAACACAGCCCCTTTTATATTGTTTTACCTGGCTTTGTCCTGTGATCGGCCAGCCCCTTTTGCATTGAAAAAGGTAAGATTTAAAGTTCCCGCTGGTCCCGCCCCCTTTGAGCCGGTCAGACCTGTCGAGATGGGAGTACCTCCCCTAGGTCCGCCTCCAGTCTGTTTTTTTGAGATAACGAGGTTGAGCTCCCTTGAAGATTTTCAAAGACTTCCATCTGCTCCGGAGATAGCTGCTATGTTGATGGGGTGTTGATTGGATTCTGCTCTGGTGGAGGCCAGGTCATTTACATCTGCATGGGGCTATGACCATCCCATTGTCCTGCTTGCAGGCAGGCCCCCTGTGTATTCCCGTGCCCCTTGGTCTGTGTTTTGATCTTATCTCGTTGTCTGGCTCCTTCTTCCTTGTAGCTCCTAGGGGGGGGTTTGTAAATACTTATGTACTTATGTCCCTACTCAGCTCAGCGGGCCAAGCCTGCTGGGAAAACTGGTTCCGTTCTCTTGGCTGAAAAGTCAGTTTACAGTCTCTGAGTTTTTATTCTTGGGCAGTTCCAAAAAGGCCGAATTGCCCGAAAACCTTACATGCAGGTTCCATCAGAAAGGACATCATAAATCACATTTGGACAGGGGTGTAACTAGCATATGGAGGCAGTGTAGTGTGACCGAAGAAGAGAGGAAGGAGGAGCGAAACAAAAATGAAGTGGCATTGCTGAGGTATCACTGCCATGAGAAGTGGTGGGTAAGCGCTCACAGATTGCATGGAGCAGCTGGGACCTTGCAGCTGCTATGGGTGGTGTTCACTTTCATATCCGGCTAGACTAGCTGGTGATGGGGGTCTCCTGCAATCTCGGGCGAAGTGACCTGACTGCCCACAGTTGTGTAACATGACCCCTGGGGCACATAAGGTGGAGCAGGCTCTCTGCTGCATTGTTCCCTTGGGTATGATTCCCTGGGTGGGGGGTCGGGGCTGTTGGTGTCGTTGCTGGTTCGGGGGCTGATTCCGTTGTTGTTTCAGGGGGGCTTGAAATTCTCATGCGTAATGTCCTAACTGTCCACAATTGTAGCATTCCTGGGATTTAGGTTGTGGTGGGCTGTTCCTGCCCTCATTTATCCATGCGGGGTTCTGGTGCACTTTAACTGGATTCATGTCTGCCTGCTCTTCCTTGGGTTTTATACATGCGGTTTTGCCTTGGACTGATTGTTCCCAAGCGCGAGACAACCTTTTCAAAACCCATTTTTCATTGTGGGCCTCGTCTGAGGGGTCATAATTTGCGCAAGCTTTCTGACCTGCGTCTGTCGCGTGAGAGGCTAGGATTCGAGTCCATTTGGCCATATTATCTGGGGACAAATGGGCGCGGGCTAACTCTCCGAAAACTGCTGTGAAGTGTATCCACAAGTGTCCAGCAAATGCTGTGGGGTGCTCTGTTTTCTTTTGCCTACACTTGTTTAGGCCTTCTACGGGGTCTTCTCTGTTATAGCCGATCGCATCAAGGATCACTGTGTGCATTTCTTGGAATGTGCCTCCTCCTACATTCTGTGGGTCGGAAGGGCTGCCACGACTGAAGGATCGAGGCTTAAAACTTTGAGCTTCACTTGCTGCTTCTCGTCCAGGCCGTACATGGTAGCCTGCTGTTTGACTTTCACGAAAAATTGGTGGGGGTCTGATGTGGGAAGGAACGGTGTAATTTTTCCACACGTGTCCCGTAATTGGGTCACGGTTAACGGGGTTGTATAAAGGAAATCTGCATCTCATTCTGCTGCGGCCCTGCGGTGTGTGGTTACAGGGTTTATGGGGGTGTGTCCTGCCTGTTCGGTTGGGGGTTGGGGCGCTTTCCTTTTCTGGGGCTTTTCCTGCGTACATGTCCCATGTACGTATCTATGGGCAGTCTCATTCAATTCCTGCCAATCGGGGCCATTTTCCTGATCTAACTGGGGTCCAAATGTGCTTTGAAACCCATTTTGAACGGAAAGCAGAGATTGCAATTTGCTTCCGGCACTTTGCGTGGTCTACGGAGCTCTGCCTTTGTTCCGTTGCGCAAGTATGGAGTGCTCGTAGGGCTGCTTTCAAATCATTGCACTGTTTCTGCAATTTCTCAACTTGTTGCTCGGTCTCTTGTCTTACCAAGACCGCACGTTGCGTGTCCTGGTAGGCCTTATCATATTGCGTTTGGAAGCTACTCAAATGCGCGAGACAAGACTGGTGTGCCCTCTTGGCATCATCCACCTCTTTGTCCCTTGCTGCTAACTGCTCTCTCAAATCTCTATTCTCCTTTTCTACTTCGCTTACGTCTACCTCACTACTTCTATCTCTCTCCTCTATCTCTCTACGGAGCGTCCTAACGACCTCCTCTGTGCCTCGCAATTGTGCCAAGCAGGACACGATTGCCATCGGCTTGCGAGCTTTACCCAAGCTCTTCTTGTGTATCTCTGACAGGTTCTCCCACCAAGTATGTCTATACTCCCGGGACCTGTTTCATCATTGGCACAGAATTCACTCCAAAGGGGCCATCCTTTCCCTTTGAGATATTTCCTGATCTCATCTTCCCAAATGGGACACTGTCCTACTCTACTGGTCGCTGCGACCTCGAATTCCTGGAGGTTCATAAGGCGTTCCATTGCCTTCATTGCCATTTTCTCTATCTAGGTTCTCTACTGAATTTGGAACAGGGGGTGAAAAAGTGGTGATGTAAACATGGGTACGGCTTACGCTAATTTCCGGCCGACAAAACTCCCGATAGTTTTACACAACAAAATCTTTCAGGTTTACCTTATATCCCTATTAGTGTGCATGCATTAACACACTTCCGAATCTCGGAGGGTTGATCAATACTGTTCTTACACTTGTGGTTTTTCTGTTTCCAATTGGATTCTCAATTCAAATTTGGGTTCTCTCGGAGTGGTTAGGCCCCTTCTAAGTTGAGTACCGTCAGATGTCGCCAGTAAATGTTACTAATTTGCTGTTGTTTCTTAATTTGGCTTTGTTTAGCTTGCTCAAGAGTCGCCAGGTATCTTTCGATACCGCCACAAGGTTCAAAACCAAATACTGATCAAAGACTCGATACAGCAGTTAGTAAGTTCAAAAGCAATGCTCATTTATTTACACAGTCAAATATACCCATGCATAAAACTCTACAACCTAAACTATCACTATTACTAAAAGCCTATACTTAGCTTCGGGTGCCCACTCAGTCAGAGGAACAATGGCCGTTGCTCGGTTCTGAGGCTGCTGGGTTGAGCTGTTTACAGGATAGCAACTAGGAGCGTCTATCTCGTAGCGTGCGTTGACTTGGAACTTACTTGGTCTGGAGCAGCTTTGGCATGTCTCTCCTCGCTGAGAGCCAAGGCCAAGAGAGCGATTCTCTTTTGGGGAGTCCTTTTTATACTCGAAAGGGCTTCGCCTGCTTTTGGGTGGGCCTTGAACTTGGCCCCAATTAATTGGGCCGTTTCTCAATCGTTCCTATCGATTTCCTCCAATAAAGGAGTGGGTGCCCTGATGGCTGAGCGTGTCCTAAGTGGCCATTGGCCTGCTTTGTTCTGGTCTCCTCTGGTGCCGGGGTGTCTGCCTTGGTAAATGTTGCTTATTGTGTTCTCTCTTAATTTGGCTCTGTTTAATTACGTTTGCTCAAGAGTCGCCAGGTATCTTTCGATACCGCCACAAGGTTCAAAACCGAATACTGATCAAAGACTCGATACACCAGTTAGTAAATATGCGTCGACCTCGCAGAGACTAAAACGCTAGCGCTCTCCATGACGGTCGCCCTGCGCAACGTCCAGTCCTACACCCCCAGCCACACGGCCCACCCCTCCTACGATTCGTGGACCCCACAGACAGCCGCCCCAGCGGGGGCGCTGCCCACCCAATACGCCTGCGCTGCACGCCAGCCGGCGAACCACGGGGGCCCCCGATGCTGTTTTTGCAGCCACCAGAAGCACCCCCGCCAACGCTGCCCGGCCCGCACTGCCCTTTGTAAAGCCTGTGGGAAGAGGGGCCACTTCGCCGCGGTGTGCAAGGCTCGCTTAGTAGCCGCTATCGCCCCCACCCCCCTCGGTCACGGACAATGGGCGCCGCCACCCCCCCATGTACTGACCATGTGCGGCCAGTAGGCGTCGCCATCTTCTCCTCCGCGCAACACGTGCGTTTCATGGGCGCCGCCATCTTGTTCCTTCCCTGCAACGTGCGTCCATGGGCACCGCCATTTTGTAACCCTCAAGATCTTCGGGTGCCGCTATCTTGTCTACCCCTCAACACATGGGGTTTTCACACCAGCTTTCCAGGACCCGGGCTCACCAGCCGCCCCATTACCTGACGACCAACCAGGACTCGCCTCCATGTCAATCGACCAGTCTCGTCCACATAACCTGACCAACGCATCCACCAGTGTGAAAGTCGACGGACATGTAACCTCCTGCCTGCTGGACTCCGGGAGCACCGAAAGCTTCATACACCCGGATACGGTAAGGCGCTGCTCGCTCACGATATACCCCGCCAAACAAAAAATCCCCCTGGCCTCCGGATCCCATTGTGTAGCGATCCGGGGGTACTGTACGGTCACGCTCATGATCCAGGGCGTAGAATTCAGCGGCTTCCGCCTCTACGTCCTCCCTAACCTCTGCGCTGCACTAATCCTCGGCCTGGACTTCCACCGGACATCAAAGGACATTTGTTTGCTCAAATCTTGTAAATATTAACTCATTGTTGTATATAGTTATCCACCACCCCCGTCGGACTCAATTTTTAACAGGGGGTGAATATGGTAAACCACTGTTGCACCTGTATTAGGTGATGTACGGTAGGACCTGTACTACAGGTTCACTGGTAGTCCCTGCCTGCTGGCTCCGCCCAGGAGGCGGGGTATAAATATGCGTGTCCTCCAGCCAGCAACCATTTCGCCAGCTGCTGTGGGTGGCCACACATCTGATAGCATTAAAGCCTTAGTTGGATTCAACTATCGTCTTTTGTCCAATTGATCGTGCCTCACACATCCCAGCTGTCCCTCCGCCTTACCTGTGGGCAGGAGCCCAAATTCCAGCTCTGACACTCCTTCAAAAGCCCGTCATCCCAAGACTCCGCATACCAACTGTCCACCTGTAAGATTTCACCTACCAATCTGTCCAACTCCGTCCACTCAATCTTCTCCCAATGGGCCCGTATAGTGATGAGTTCCCCTCTAATAATCGCCTTCAGTGCCTCCTGAACCACCCCCGTCGAAACCTCACCCATGTCATTGATCCTTATATATCCCCGGATGGCCTCCCTCACCCGCTCACATGAATGAAATGAAATAAAATGAAAATCGCTTATTGTCACAAGTAGGCTTCAAATGAAGTTACTGTGAAAAGCCCCTAGTCGCCACATTCCGGCGCCTGTTCGGGGAGGCTGGTACGGGAATTGAATCGTTCTGCTGGCCTGCCTTGGTCTGCTTTCAAAGCCAACGATTTAGCCCTGTGCTAAACAGCCCCAGTTGTCTCCTCCTCCGATAGCAGCCTCACATCCAACCTCCATTGCGGGCGCTGGGCCTTTCCTTTGCTAACTTGCAAATCCACCCAGTGCGGGACATGGTCTGACACCACTATTGCTGAATATTCAGCATCTATCACCTCAGCCAGCAGCGTCTTATCCAACAAAGTCTATCCGGGAATACACCTTATGCACATGGGAGTAAAATTAAAATTTCTTACTCCTCGGTCTCCCAAATCTACACGGATCGACACACCCCATGCACTCCATGAACCCCTGGAGCTCCTTCGCCAAAGCTGATACTTCCCAGACCTAGAACTCGACCGACCCAATCTTGGATCCAGGACCGTATTGAAATCTCCCCCCATAATCAGTCGATGTGAATCTAGGTCCGGGATCTTCCCCAGAACCTGCCTAACAAACTCAATTTCATCCCATTTCGGGGCACATATATTTACCAATACCACGGCCATTCCCTCCAGCTTCCCACTAACCATAACATATCTACCCCCCGGGTCCGCTTCTATATTCCCCACCTCGAATGCCACCCGCTTATTAACCAAGATCGCCACCCCCCTCGTTTTAAAGACCAACCCCGAATGGAACACCTGTCCAACCCATCCCTCCCTTAACATAATCTGATCTCCCACCTTCAGATGTGTCTCCTGCAACATGGCCACGTCTGCCTTCAGTCGCCTTAAATGCGCGAATACACGGGCCCTTTTGACTGGCCCAATCAGTCCTCGAACGTTGCACGTGATCAGTCTGGTAGGAGTGCACCCTGCCCCCCTCCCCTGCCGATCAACCATAACCTCTCCTAGGCCAGTCTGCGGCCCATGCCCTGCACCTCCTCTGGCCCACGCTCGGATAGCTACTGTCATCAATCCTCCTTCTCCTCCACTTTGAAAGTCCCCTCTCCGTCAGCAGTATAATCCCCCCCCAACCAACCCCCCCCCCCCCCCACTCCCAGTCCCCCTCCAATCCCCCCCCCCACATTGGTCTTCAGTTCACCCCCCACTTTGCTTCCATGAAGTAGCCCACACAGCTAGCCTGGCAGCCGCCGCCCATGACGCCTGGCATCCTACCCCCCACTGAATCACCTCTCCCCGCGCTTAGTGCAAACAGTCAAAGCAAAGGCAAGAAGCAAAAACAAACAAACAATCCCTCCCAAGGTCCGAACACATGGACCCACCCCTCATCCCTTAACAAAGCACTGCAAACCGACCTAACCCCGAACAGAACCGAAAAACGGGAAAAATGAAAGAAACCCAAACAACAAAAACCCAAAGCTTTTCACAACATAGTTCAGTTCTACTCACCAAAGTTCAAGGTCCTCCTTCCCCTGCCAGTCCATTCTCCTTCATGAAGTCCACTGCCTCCTCCGCCAAGCCAAAGTGCAGCTCCCGACTCCCATATGTCACCCATAGGCGAGCCGGGTACAGTAAACCAAACTTAACACCCTTTTTGTACTGGGCCGACTTGACCCTATTAAAGCTCTCCCTCCTCTTCGTGAGCTCTGCTCCCAGGTCCTGGTATACCCGAATCTCAATGTCTTCCCAAGTGCATCGTCTGCCTGGTCCACCTCATGATGCGTTTCTTGTCCAGGAACCAATGCAATTGTACCACCATCACCCTCAGCAGCTCACCCCCCTGGGGTTTGCCTGTCAGTGCCCTGTGCGCCCGATCCACCTCCAATGGCCTGTCAAACGCACCTTCCCCAAACAGCTTCTCCAGCGCCTTCCCAAAATATGCACCCGCATCTGATCCTTCAATTCCCTCCGGCAGACCCACGATCCTGATGTTCTGCCTCTGAGAACGGTTCTCCAGGTCCTCCACTTTCTCCAGCAGTTGTTTCTGCTGGTCACGCATCTGCCCAATCTCTGCTGCCACCGAGGTGGATTTTGTCCTCCTGCTCCCCTGCCAGCTCCTCCAAACTCTGGACCGCCTGTCCCTGGGCTGCCAGTTTTGTCTCCATGCGGTTAACCACCGCCTTAATAAGAGTCCACCGCCCGGGCCAGGTTCTCCGAATTTTCCTTCCGCTGTTGGGTGAACTTCTCATTTAGGAAGCTCACCAACTAATCCATCGACCACTGAGCCAGCAGGGCCAGACCCTGCCCGCTCGCCATCTCCACGTGCGTTGTTTGCTTCTTGCTCACCTCAACCAACTGGTTCACTTTTTTCCGGGCACTTCTGGACCACAGCTCCATAAACTAGGGGTTACTCTCTTCTGCTCTCACTTCTGCATCTTCTTTTTCCCAAATTCCTGTGACAAACCGGCGTAAAGGCTATAAAAAGACCACCATGAGCAGGAGCTGCCAAATATGCGACCACTCTCTCCATGGCTGCCACTGGATGTCCGCTCGAAGCATTTCATGATAACAGATGTCAGGACCACCGGTCGGTAGTCGTTGAGGCATGCTACCTTGTTCTTGTTTGGTACTGGTATTATGGTGGTCTTCTTGAAGGAGGTAGGGACCTCAGAGCGGAGAAGTGAGGTGTTGAAGATATCTGCGAGTACACTCGTCAGGTGGTCTGCACAGGCGCTGAGTGCTCGCCCAGGGACTTCGTCGGAGCCCATCGCTTTTTGCGGATTCACTTTCGAAGAATCCCTCAGAATTCAAACATCTCCACCGTCTCATGGTGACCTCCCAAAATTGGGAGAAGGTTCCTTTGGGAAGGCACCAAACACAGAACGACCTTGTTGCGAAAATACAGAAGCAGTCCAGGTAGCAGAGAGAGTGCAAAAACCACGGCCAAACTCACTCCAAACAACCCACCTGAATGACCTTCTAAGCAACATCTTCCCCTTGTGGCAGAGTCTGCAGATCGAACGTTCAACTTAACACCCATCTCAGAAACCATTGATTGGACGTGTAAGCAAGTCATCCTCATACCCAAGGGGCTCGCTAAGCAAAAAGGGAGACTGTTGAGTGTTATCAAGTCTGAATTGATTCAGTATTTCTTTTATATTTAGCAATTTTGGTCTATTTTGCAAGTTATGCACAATACTACACATGTACGATATAGTATTTCAACGTGTACATTCATTTTATTTTCAGCCGGGAACTGTCCGAAGGAACCCAACTCTAGTTTCAACATTGATTCCTAGAGGAACCTATTATGTGGCTACAATTGTTTCACTTAAAGTTGGCATTTTCACTGCGTTAAGTGAGGACTTATTGTATTCTTATTAAATAGTGAATAAATATTGGAGTGTTCTCAGCTAATCCCATTGGTAAGTGGTGAACCTGACCCTAAAACTCCTCAACCACTTATCCATCTCCTGAAAGATCAATGTCAATTCCCAGAGGCATCTCCATATTCATCATTTATAGTCCAATGGAATTCAGAACTGTTAAAGGATAACATTAAGATCAATCCAAGTGACGGGTAACAAGCTAACGAAAGTGGAAGGGAAAGGAAGGGTTAAAAGGTCCTAAAGTGAGCTTTTATAAACCATTTCTGTCAGCATTAATAATCCCTCTGGCGGAATTGATTAACCTCTAAAGGCAGACCCATAGTTCATTGCATCACGAGCCCCAGGATGTGAAGGGCACTCACCCCTCCCCCAACTTGCCCTAAACGCATGTTGCACTGCAGCGGGTGGAGCAATGCAAGTCTCCCATACGTCCCGCACAGGCCCATGAGACAACCTAGGGCACGCAGCACATTGAGCACGAGATGTCGGACGATTAACTCTGCACCTGCTGTGCGCAAGTGCTCAGGCGCAAAACCTCAGGCTCTGCCCTTGGTCATTTAGAAAGCCTATCCAGTCATCTGATGTGATTAATGGGCAGAGGCTCTTTCAGTTCTTATTTAAATACTTATTTAACATTCCATTAATCAGCAAATAATCGCAGGCATCTGTTCACACACTCAGTTCCAGCAAAAACCTCTGCAACCATTGGCTCCAAGCAATGTAGCTTTCCTTTTAATTCCCAGATATACACAATGCCTAATACGGCCTGAGAGCTTCTAGAATCATCCAGTGGGGTGTTTATATATGTCAGTTAGTTGGGGGGGCAGATCACACAAAAGGGAACAAGACGTCCTGGCAAATTCATTCTTCGTACATCAGGATTCAGCTGCAGCGAGTTTCAGCACAGGGTGGCCACACAAAAACCGTCATGTTCTTGTAATGATGAGCCTGCTCGCTATTTGATTGTGTAATTAGGTAGAAAACAGATGTTTACCTCAATCTGTTAAGTCTTATATTTCATGGGAGGCAGTGGAAGACAACTTGCCTTCTGAAAAAGAAAAGACCTTGACGATCATGTTACCCTAACTGCGGGAGTCTGTGTGCTGAAAGAAGAGATGTGTCTCGGTGGGGGTATGCATGGGGTGGGGGGGTTGGCAAAATAGATTGAAGCAGCATTTAAAAATATAATACTGGAGCTCAGCACCTGAATGCTTCGTGCCAAATAAAACCAGCTGTTGTGATTTAAATTGACCCAACAAAAATAGGTAATTGTTCACACCTGCGTTTCAAAGTTTTGTCCAATGCTGTCACAATGAATCACTCCCACACCTGAAATGGATTATTACAGTGCTTTCTTCCCTCTTTATCCTCGCAAATGGCATTTAAAAAAACTAGTGGCAGTGATTCACTACCTTGTTTAGTACGCAGCAGTAGCTTTATTTCTTTGCACTGAAACAAAAGCAAAATACTGGAGATCTGGAATGCAAACAGAAAGTGCCGGAAAAGCACGGCAGGTCTGGCAGCACCTGTGGCGAGAGAAACAGAGCGAGGGGCGCTATTTAATGGCCGCGGTGCGCTTAAGTGAGAGCGCAATGAGGCTGTTAAACAGCAGGAGCGGCCAGAATCAGGAACCGTACCAGGCGCCTATTTGGTTGCGATCTAACCGGCCCATTCCCGTTGACGAAATCAGCATCTCGCCCTCAACTTGGCTAGAAACCGATAATCACCACTTAAGCCCAATCTCCATACAATTAACGGAAGCGACCCCATATCTAATGGCCTCCCGTGATCTAACCACCTCCCCAGCAAGTGGTCATGCAGGCACTGATTAATATTCCTTCTTAAAAATGTGAAGCTGGCGGCAAGGTTTCTGCCTGAGGACTTGGATAGCCATCTTTGCTCACAGGCAAAGAATCTGAGGCACTGGGTCGTATAGGCCCATATTGTTACTGAATGTAGACACCAAGATACTGGCGAAGGTGCTAACGGCTAGGCTGGAGGGGTGCCTCCCGAAGATGATAGGGGAGGACCAGACAGGGTTTGTGAAAGGAAGGCAGCTATTTTCGAATGTCAGAAGGTTATTAAACGTGATCATGATGCCGGCCGAGGGAAAGGAGACGGAGGTGGTGATGGCGCTAGATGCAGAAAAGGTGTTTGATCGGGTAGAGTGGGGGTACTTGATGGCAGTCCTCGAGAGATTCGGGATTGGGCCGAGATTAACGGAATGGGTCTGGTTATTATTTAGGGAACCGGTGGCTAGTGTCCGCACAAATAATATGAGCTCAGGATACTTTGCTCTGCACCGGGGTACCAGGCAGGGGGTCCTCTGTCCCCTCTGCTATTTGTAATATTGATAGAGGCATTGGCCATCGCTTTAAGGAGTTCGGGACTGTGGAAAGGGATAGCGCGAGGGAAATTGGAACATGGGTATCCTGGTATGTGGACGATTTATTGCAGTACATTTCAAAGCCAAGTATGTCAGTGAGGAACATAATGGGACATCTCCAAATATTCGGGACGTTTGCAGGGTGTAAACTAAATTTAGAGAGGAGTGAGTATTTTATTTTGGCCCAGCCAGGAGTGGGGGCGGGGGTGGGCGGTCTGCCATTTTGCAGGGTGGCAACCCACTTCAGGGCCCTTGGGGGTAAAGATGGCGCGGGACTGGGGGGGGCTCCGGAAGTACAATTTTATTAGCTTGGTGGGGAGGCTGAAGGCCAACTTGGCAAGGTGGGACAATCTTCCTCTGTCATTGGCAGGTCGGGTGCAGGCGATTAAAATGAATGTGTTGCCGCGATTTTTGTTTTTCTTCCAGTGCCTGCTGGTTATTTACCCGAGTCATTTTTAGGGAAGTGGGCAAAGTGGTCACCTCGTTCATTTGGAGGGAAAAGGTAGCCAGGGTTAGGAAGGTGGTCCTGCAGAGAGGGCGGCAGGCGGGATGGCTGGGCTTCCCAAACGTATTATGCAGGAAGTAGGCGCTGGCAACTTCCGTTGGCACCGGGCAAGTACTCTGGGAGTCCGGTTCTGGTGGCAACGCTGAGGGTTTGGAGGTAACTGAGGCAGCACTTTAAGCTGGGGGCTGGGTCAAGGGAGATGCCGATTCGGGAGAATCATAGGCTTGAGCCGGGGATGTTGGGCGGCAGATTTCCGAGATGGGAGGCGAGGGGACCAAGTTCCTTGGGGTGGAGGCGGCGGCGTTTTGCAAGGTTGGAGGAATTGGGGAAGAAGTACGGACTGGCACAAGGGGAAGGGGTCAGGTACCTGCAACTCCAAAACTTTGTAAGAAAGGAATTTCCGAGCTTCCCGATAGCATCGCCCCCCTTGATGTTGGAGGAGGTACTGGCTACAGGGAGATTGGAGAAGGGGGTGGTGTCGGCGACTGAGGTGCTGAAGATGCTGGAGGAGGTCAGGGTGTCCATGGAAGGGATTAAGGCCAAGTGGGAAGAAGGGTTGAGGGGGGTCAAGGATGTCTGTGAGAGGTGCGGGAGAGGCCATATGTTTTGGTCCTGCCCGAAATTGGAGAGGTATTGGAGGGAGGGCTTTAGCACCATCTACTTGTGGACTTGGAACCGGGTCCCCTCAAGGCCATTTTCGGGGTGTCGGACTAGCCTGAGCTGCAGGCAGGTGTAGGGCACATGTTTTAGCCTTCGCCTCACTGATTGTCCGGAGGCAGGTCCAGTTGGGGTGGGGTCAGCTTCTCCACCTTGTGCCTCGGCATGGCGGGGGTCCGACTAGAAGTTTTGACCCTGGAGAAGGTGACATTTGAGCTAAGGGGTTCCACAATTCATGGGGATTGTTTATCATGTACGAATGGATGTATCAGACTGTATATTGATTGGGCTGTTTTTTGTGTTTGTTATTTTGTTTGTTTTTCTTTTGTTGTTTGTTTGATGAATTATTTTTTTTAAGTGCCGCTGTCACTTGTTAGCAGGGGGCTGGCGAGTGTGGTCCTGGGCGAATCAGCCGGCAAACCATGATTTGTGGTGTGAATCCCGCGGGCCCTCGTTAAGTGGACCAATTAACATTTCATAGTGGTGACGGCCGAGAGTCGGGGACCTCGTGGCATTTCCTGCTCGCTACCCAATGTTTCCAATCCAATGTGTTTCTTCAAGACTCTGAATTTCCTTTTAAAAAAAATTTAGAGTGCCCAATTCACTTTTCCAATTAAGGGGCAATTTAGCGAGGCCAATCCACCTAACCTGCACATCTTTTCGGTTGTGGGGGTGAAACCCACGCAAACATGGGAAGAATGTTCAAACTCCACACGGACAGTGGCCCAGAGCCGGGATCGAACCTGGGGGACCTCGGTGCCGTGAGGCAGCAGGGCTAACCCACTGCACCACCGTGTCGCCCCAAGACTCAGAATTTCCAAGGGGAGGCTATGAGGTAGAGGTATTGACACTGGACTAATAATCCAGACACGCAAGGTAATGGCCTGGGGAGCCGAGTTTGAAACCCACCACGGTAGATGGTTTTCCGGCACTCTTTGTCTTTATAACATTTCTTAACACTCTTGTTGACTATGAAGACTCAGGGGCCTGAATAGTTGAGTAAACAGTGGTTTATTCAAGGTCAAAGGAAACAGCCGCTATGGCAGCACACACACACACAAACACACTATAAGTCTCACGGTGAGATTGATTAGGGTACCCCTGTGGGCCTGGTGAGGTTTATTACATTGAGGAATCAAATTTATAGTCCAAGCAAGTTCGAGGGGTTGTGCCCCTGTTCGGGTGGTTTCAGCTGCAACATGTAATGATTGCCCAGCTCAGGCAGGGATGGACTGTCTGACCCTGAACACCAGCCTATCCCGGAGAGAACTCTGAGAGACGAAGCCGCTGATCGTAGCTTCCCTGGAGTAAGAGAGGGCATGGGGAGGTCAGAATCTGAGCAATGAACAGTGGCAGAATCTAAACTCTTTTGTGAATGTTTCTGACCATCGTTGCACAGTGGAATATTGGTCCCTAGCTGACTTTTACATATTGTCTCCGAAGGGTCTGAGGATCAAGCTCCAAGTGACTTAATGGAGTTAAAGAAGGACTCAAACCGAACCATATTTTTATTTTTCAGCATCAACTTGCATATATATAGCACCCCTTTTTGTAGTAAAGTATCCCAGGGAGCTTTACGGGAGCATTATGAAAAGAAAGTCCACATAAAGAGATATTAAGACTAGTGATCAAAAACTTGGCAAAAGATGTGTGTTTTAAAGAGTGTCTTAAAGGAGGCGTAACGGTTAAGAAGGGAATTCAGAGCTTAAGGGCTCAATGGCTGAAGGCATGTCCACCAATGGAGGAGCAATGGAAATCATGGGCTGGATTCATCCGTCCCGCAGCCCCAGATTTTTGTTTCAGCACGCCGGCGGGATGCTCCGTTTCGCTGGCTAGTCAATGGGGTTTTCCATTGTGAGGCAGCCCCATGCCTTCGGGAACCCCCCCGGGCTGCCGGCAAAATGGCGCTTCCCGACTGTGGAGAATCCAGCTCCATGTTTGCTCAATGGGCCAGATTGGAAGAGCACAAATCTCAAGTGAAAAGGGTGGAGAAGGTTACTAGAGAGGGAGGGGAAAGACCACAGAAGGATTTGAAATTTTGCCTTTAGTTATTTCATGGGAGGTCAGGCTTGTTGGTTAGGTCAGTACTTATTGCCCATTCGCAATTGCTTTGGAGAAGATGGTGGTGAGCTGCCTCTTGGAATGCTGCATATGGGTGAGAATTTTAAAACTGAGGTGTTGTTACTCCTGCAACCAATGTAGCCAGAACAGGGCAATGGGCGAATCCAACTTGGTGAAAGTTAGGGTACAGGAAGCAAAATGAGCTGAAGTCTATGGATGGCACAAGATGAGGCCACCCAGGAAGCAATGGAGTAGTCAAGTCCGTGGGTAACAATGGCATGGATGAGGATTCCTTTGGCTGAGGGGGAGATTTAATTGTTCTGTAAAAAAATAATGAGGAGCCTCGAAAGACACAATGGGCTGTATGATTTCCTTCTGAGCTGTAGATTTTCTGTGTTTCTATACTTCTGACAGAATATGTCCTGGGACAGGGCTGTGGACTGGAGATGTTACGGAGTTGGAAGTGGTTGATAGAGAAGGCGTGAGACTTTTGAGCATTTTGAGTATTCTTAAGTTCAATGATGCACTTAGCTGCTGTCAAATTAAAGTATTTTATAAGAAACAAAACCAAATAAAGTGCATTGTGTTAATTAAAGAATTGTAACATTCGGACTTCCAGCGGCAGCTATGAGGGAGTAGGTCGCACATTTGGTGGCTCCCGTTTCGGTCGGACTTTTGGACCTTTCCCCTGACTTTTTTGCGCTTTTGTGCGCGGAACTGGAAAGCGATAGTACTCAGGAACAGGACCCATACAGAATTGTATGGACCTAAGAAGCCGGAGGGTCCGTAAACAGCAGAAGAAGTGGTCGAGTAAGGGCACAGTGGAGGCTGTGAGAGAGACCAACATGGCTGGTGTTCAGAGCAAGGCGCCGACAGCCCAGCCCACAATGGAGCAGCTGCTGCAGGTTATGCAGGAGGGCTTTTTGGCTCTGAAGCATGACAATTTGGAGCCGCTACAGAAGTCGATTGACCGGATGGAAAAAAGGCTGGATGATCAGGCTGAGAAGCTCCAGCAGTTGGAGAAGTCAGTGGAGGAGCAGGTTGACTTTCAAACGGTGGCGGATGTGGAGATTCGGAGGTTGAGGGACCAGCAAAAAGTGCTTCTGGAAAGGCTGGAGGACCTGGTCAACAGATCTCGTCGGCAGAACATGAGAATCGTGGGCCTCCCGGAGGGGGCAAAGGGGCTGGACGCTGCCGTGTATGTGGAGGGTATATTTCAGAAGTTGCTGGGGAACGAGGTGTTCCCGCACCTGCCGGTGGTGGACAGGGCACAAAGAGTGCAGGTGAGGCAGCCACGACGAGGGAGTCCCCCACGAGCGATGGTGGTACACTTTCTAAGGTGCCTGGACAAGAACGGGTGCTGCAATGGGCAAAGAGCACACAAAGCTGTATTTGGGACAATACCACCCTTCGTGTGTACCAAGATTTGAGTGCTGAGGTGGCCAGGAGGAGGGGAGGCTACAGGCAGGTGAAGGAGATACTGTATAAAAACAAGGTGAAATTCGGGCTGTTTTTTCCGGCGCGACAGTGGGTTACGTATGAGGGTCAGCACCACTATTTCGAGGAACCCGAAGAGGCCATGGAGTTTGTTAAGCAGCAAGGGCTGGCCCTGAGCTGAGGACGTTTGGATTCATGTTAGAACTTTTAAGTATATTGTCATGTGAGAGTACTTTTAAGACATGGATGTTTAAGCAATGTACCTTTAAGAGAACAGTGATGTCAGAGAGTGGGTTGGGCTCAGCTCAGTTCAGCCATTTTGCAGTCTGTTTTTTGCAGGTTTTTAGTTTCAGTTTTGGAAAGAACCTGGCTGGTTTTGCTGAGAGCTGCTAAAAAAAGAACCTGGCTGGTTTTGCTGAGAACAGTTTAAAAGTGCCTGGCTGTTTTGCTGTGAGCTGATTAAAAAGCAGAAAGCCAGGTTTGAGAAAGCAGTTTGGGTGTGTCTGTGTGTTTGCAGAGAGCTGCATGAAGAAAAGCAAGGTGCTGGAGATGAAATCAACCAAGTTAATATATCTCTGCCATTCAACAGAAAATATATATATACTTTAACCTGATGTGATACTGTTTAAAGGTCTCTTGGCAGTTTGAAGGAACATTTTAAGGAAGTATTTACTGTTGCAATATTTTCTGAGTTATCTTTGAAGTAAGGGGTGTTTAGCTCAGTGGACTAAACAGCTGGCTTGTAAAGCAGAGCAAGGCCAGCAGCGCGGGTTCAATTCCCGTACCAGCCTCCCCGAACAGGCACCGGAATGTGGCGACTAGGGGCTTTTCACAGTAATTTCATTGAAGCCTACTTATGACAATAAGCGATTTTCATTTCATTTTCAATGTTTATTTAAGATGTTAAGTTGAGTTCATGGAATAAACAGTGTTTTATCTTTAAAAACCTATGTGTCCATAATTGTAATCCCACACCTCGGGAGAAAGCCATGTGCTCAGAAAAGCAACAAATCCATTAAAGGGAGAGGTTGGTTGAACTCCATGATACATTTTGGGGTTCTGAAAAGCCTTGCCCATGACAATAGGGGCTGTTTAGCACAGGGCTAAATCGCTGGCTTTGAAAGCAGACCAAGGCAGGCCAGCAGCATGGTTCAATTCCTGTAACAGCCTCCCCGAACAGGCGCTGGAATGTGGCGACTCGGGGCTTTTCACAGTAACTTTATTTGAAGCCTACTTGTGTCAATAAGCGATTTTCATTTAATTTCATTAAATATGTAGTGTCTCTCCCGTTTTGAAAATTACCTGCATGTTTGGGTCCGTTTTTGTCGTTTCTTTTTTCGACCCTTTTAGGGTGTTGGAAGGTGGTAGGGATGTGTTTCTTTTGCGTGCTTTTTTCATGGTTTACCTGAATGTTTCCTTATTGGCTATTTGATTAGTTAGAGTCTGGTTGGGGGGAAAATAATAAAGAAAACAGTTAAAAGGGTTGGGTTAAGATAGATGCTTCAGGGGAACTTTGTGCAATCTTTCTCTGTGTCTGTATGGTAAAGACTGAGAGTGCCTGTTATTTCTTATCTCTTTTTTTTCTTGTTTAACTTGAATTGTGCTATTGTGGGGGTTGTTTATGACTTGTATAGAGTGTTTGCTTAAGTAGGGCTGATCTGGGGAAGTGGTATGGATGGGTCGGGGGAGGGGTGACTGGGAACAATGGGTGGGAGACGCCCTGGCGCCGAGGCTGGGAGCCCCAGGCTAGCTGAGTGCAGCTAGTCAACGGAAGCCGGGGTTGGGGTTGGGCATATAGTTAGATTAGAGCAGGGGTTAGATGATAGATGGGGTTGCTGGGGGGGGGGGGGGGAGAGTCATTCTGCTGACAGGGATGGAAACTGGGCATGGCAACAGTGAGGAGGTCATGGGTGGAGCCGGCCAGGAGGCGGGCCAGATGAAGCGCAACACATGGCTGGGGGGCTGGCCAAGGAAAGGGGATGGCTGATCGGCAAAGGAGGGGGGGGCGAAGTGCCCCTCAACTAGGCTCACCTGGAATGTTAGAGGGTTAAATGGGCCAGTGAAGAGGGCGCGAGTGTTTGCGGGTTCTGAAGGCGCACATAGTCACGCTGCAGGAGATGCACCTGAAAGTGGCAAACCAGGAAGGGTTGGGTCAGTCAGGTCTTTCATTCAGGGCTTGATTCGGTAGCATTGTGGATAGCACAATTTCTTCACAGCTCCAGGGTCCCAGGTTCGATTCCGGCTTGGGTCACTGTCTGTGCGGAGTCTGCACATCCTCCCCCTGTGTGCGTGGGTTTCCTCCGGGTGCTCCGGTTTCCTCCCACAGTCCAAAGATGTGCAGCTTAGGTGGATTGGCCATGATAAATTGCCCTTAGTGTCCAAAATTGCCCTTAGTGTTGGGTGGGGTTACTGGGTTATGGGGATAGGGTGGAGGTGTTGCCCTTGGGTAGGGTGCTCTTTCCAAGAGCCGGTGCAGACTCGATGGGCCGAATGGCCTCCTTCTGCACTGTAAAAAAAACATTAAAAAAAAAAAATTCTATGATTCTAAGACGAGGGGGTTGCGATCCTGGTTAATAAAAGGGTACAATTTGAGGCGGAGGGCACCGTCGTGGATGGGGGTGGCAGGTTCGTTATGGTGAGGGGCAAGCTCGAAGGGGTGAGAGTAGTCCTGGTCAGCGTGTATGCCCCTAATTGGGACGATGTGGATTTTATTAGGAGGATGCTGGGGAAGATCCCCAACTTGGACTCGCGTAACTTGATCATGGGCGGGGACTTTAATACAGTCCTGGACCCGGGCCTGGACCGGTCATGTTCAAGAACGGGCAGGTTACCAGTGATGGCAAAGGAACTGAGAGGGTTCATGGAGCAAACGGGGGAGCAGATCCTTGAGATTTAGCCGGCCGATGGCGAGGGAGTTCTTGTACTACTCCCACGTCCACAAGGTGTATTCCCAAATTTACTACTTTGTTGTGAGTAGGGACCTGCTGGCCGGAATGGTGGGGGCAGAATATTCAGCAATTGCCATATCGGACCATGCTCCGCACTGGGTAGACCTGCAGTTTTGTAAGGACAGCTTTCAGCACCCACCATGGAGGCTGGAAGTTGGACTATTCGCGGACGAGGAGGTGTGTGAGAGGCTGAGGAAGTGCATGCAGAATTACCTGCAGGTGAACGATACTGGAGAAGTCTCAGCAGCGGTGCTCTGGGAGGCACTGAAGGCAGTGGTGAGAGGGGAGCTGATTTCAATCCGGGCGTACAGGGACAGGACAGACAGGGCAGAGACGGACCGACTGATTAAGGAAATTCTACGGACAGACAGGAGTTACGCGGAATCCCCGAGGCCAGAGTTACTCAGGAAACGACAGAGGCTGCAGGCCGAATTTGGGGTGCTGACTACAGGCAAGGCTGTAGAGCAGCTTAGAAAGGTAAAAGGCGCGATTTATGAGCATGGGGAGAAGGCCAGTAGAAATCTTGCGCAACAACTAAGGAAGAGGGAAGCAGCTAAGGAAATAGGGAGGGTAGTGGATGGAGAGGGTAATCTAGTGGGTGACCTGGCAGGGCTGAACAAGGTCTTTAGGGACTTTTATGGGAAGCTGTACACTTCGGAACCCCCTGCGTGACCGGGGGAGATAAGGCGATTCCTGGACCGACTGACCTTCCCAAGAGTGGGGAGGGGGTTGGTGGACGGACTGGGGGCCCTGGTCAGGATCAAAGAGGTGTTGGGGGGCCTGAAGGTCATGCAGTCGGGTAAAGCCCCGGGGCCGGACGGGTATCCGGTGGAGTTTTACAAAACATTTGCCGGGATAGTGGGGCCGGTGCTGGTCAGGGTCTTTAACGAGGCAAAAGACAGAGGGAGTTTACCCCCGACGATGTCGCAGGCCACCATCTCGCTCATTCTGAAACGTGATAAGGACCCGGAGGCTTGTGGGTCATACAGGCCGATCTCTTTGATCAACGTAGACGCCAAGTTACTGGCCAAGATCTTGGTGACTAGAATTGAGGATTGTGTCCCGGATGTAATTGGGGAGGACCAAACCGGGTTTGTAAAGGGGAGGCAGCTGGTGGCCAACATAAGAAGGCTGCTCAACGTGATTATGATGCCCCCCGGAGAGTAGGGAGGTAGAGATAGTGGTAGCCATGGATGCGGAAAAGGCTTTTGACCGGGTCGAGTGGGAGTATCTGTGGGAGGTACTAGGAGGTTCGGGTTCGGGGCGGGGTTCATCGACTGGCTATTATATCAGGCCCCGGAGGCGAGTGTTAGGACGACATCGGACTACTTTAGACTACACCGTGGGACAAGTCAGTGCTGCCCTCTCTCCCCACTGCTATTTGCGCTGGCCATACAGCCGCTGGCAATTGCACTGAGAGCTTCTCGGGGCTGGAAAGGGCTGGTCCGGGGGGGGAGTGGAACATAGAACCTCGTTATACGCGGATGATCTGCTGTTATATGTATCGGACCCAATGGGTGGGGTGGACGGTATTATGGCAACCCTGAGGGAATTTGGCCGGATACAAACTGAACATGGCTAAGAGCATGTTGTTTGTAATTCAGGCGAGAGGGCAGGAGAGTAGGCTGAAGGGGTTGCCGTTCAGGCTACTGGGGGAAAGTTTCCGATATTTGGGGATTCAGGTAGCACGGGACTGGGGCAAGTTGCATAAGCTCAACCTGTCCCGACTGGTGGAACGAGAGAGGGAGGAGGTCCGGAGGTGGATGCGCTCCCTCTGTCATTGGCGGGGAGGGTGCAGACTGTTAAGTTGACGATTCTCCCGCGGTTCTTGTTTGTTTTTCAGTGTCTCCCCATCTTTATCCCGCGGTCCTTTAAGAGGCTGAATAAAATTATTCTGGGATTTGTATGGGCAGGGAAGTCCCCGCAGGTGAAGATGGTGATGCTTGAAATGAACAGAGGAGAAGGGGGGCTGGCGTTGCCGAACTTCACCAACTATTACTGGGCGGCCAACATAGCGATGATAAGGAAATGGATGGTGGGTGCGGGGTCGGTTTGGGAGCGGATGGAGGCTGCTTCGTGCAGGGGCTCTAGCTTAGCAGCTCTGGTCACGGCGCATCTGCCGCTTCCGCCGGCACGCTACTCCACCAGCCCGATAGTGGTGGCGGCTCTTCGGATCTGGGGCCAGTGGAGGAGGCATGTATGGGAGGTAAGAGCATCGGTGTGGACCCCAATCTGCGGCAACCACCGATTTGACCCGGGGAACATGGACAGGGGATATCGACTGTGGAGGATCGTGACGATGGGGGATCTGTTCCTGGAATAGAGCTTTCAGAGCATGAGGGCGCTGGAGGAGAAGTTTGGGCTGGCGAGAGGGAACGACTTTAGATACTTACAGGTGCGGGATTTTGTATACAGACTGGTGCTGTCCTTCCCACGTCTCCCGCCGAAGGGGAGGCAGGGCAGGGTAGTTTCTAGGGGAGAGGTGGGAAAGGGTAGAGTCTCGGACGTCTACAATGAACTAATGGGAGCTGAGGATACGCAGACCGAGGACCTGAAGCTTAAGTGGGAGGAGGAGCTCGGGGGGGAGATGGAGGACGGTATCTGGGCAGAAGCCCTGAGCAGAGTAAACACAACCGTAACATGCACCAGGCTCAGCCAGATCCAGTTTAAGGTCGTGCACCGGGCCCACGTGACGGTGGCCCGGATGAGCAAATTCTTCGGGCTGGAGGACAAGTGCGCTAGATGTGCCGGAGGGCCGGCTAACCATGTACACATGTTCTGGTCGTGCCCTAAACTCAGGGGGTATTGGCAGGGATTCGCAGATGTCAAGTCCCGGGTGTTGAAATCTGGGGTGGTAATGAGCCCGGAGGTGGAAATCTTTGTGGTTTCGGTGAACCCGGGAGTCCAGGAAGAGAGAGTGGCCGACGTTCTGGCCTTTGCTTCCCTGGTAGCCCGGCGTCGAATATTGTTAGCATGGAGGGACTCAAAGCCCCCGAGGGCTGAGGTAGTGCTATTGGACATGGCACACTTTCTTGGCCTAGAGAAAGTCAAGTTCGCCTTGAGAGGTTCGCTATTAGGTTTTGCCCGAAGGTGGCAGCCATTTATTGACTTCTTCGCAGAGGAGTAAGCGTCAGCAGGGCGGGGGGCGGGGGGGGGGGGGGGGGGGAGGTGCTAGGGCAGAGTAGAGTAGAGTAGGGGGATATTGAGGCAGGTCCTTGTGTGAACAGAGCCGTTGTTTGCATTATGTTTAATTTGTGTCTTGACTTCTTTTATTTGTACTGTACAATGTCACTTTTTCTATATACCTAAAATACCTCAATAAAATTGTTTGTTCAAAAAAAAAGAATTGTAACATTCATGCTCCTCAATTGATATATAGAAGATTCCATTTTTCCTCTTCTCAATTCATGATTAAAGTTTTTTAAATGGTAGAAGTATTGAATACAGCTCAGTTATTGTTGAAAACAGAGACATGCCTGTCTAAGCTTTTTGTCTTACACTCAACAGGAGAGATCATAAGATACCAACAGCAAAGACAACGATAATTTATACTGCATGAGAAGAGAGTGCTGATTGGTTGGCAAGCGGACTCTGATTGGTAGAGACATTGCCATGGAGAATGCACCAGGGCACTATTAACTGACAAGCCTTTGTTTAAATTCCAACCAAGCAGGTCGACTCTGATTAGTCAAGATATTGTCATGGGGAATGAACCAGGGAATGGCTGTCCCCCAAGCTTTTTTTTAGTTGGAAAAGACGCAATGTGTGGACATGTTCCTTCTGTCTGCAACGTTTGGCTCCAGTTATACCTTTCACCAACTGGGTTTCTGAAATATATCAAAACTAACCAGTGAAGACCAATGAAACTAATAAAAATGGTTTGGTTTAGTTTGTAAGGTCGTTTTCAGCAATTTGAAACCAAGTTACTCACAGACTAAGGACTGGGCTCGCTTATTAAAACTAATTTCAGCTGTATTAATAAAACTGCACCAAGTTACCACTCTTAAATGAATAGGTCTTAATGCAATAAAAAATTATTTGTTCCGTTATGCTGTCTGATTGCCCTGGTCCATGGAAGAGTTTATGATGATGTAAGTGAGTTTACGCAGAAAATTGAATCATAATTTCACGAGAATAGCAAGCAATTTTGAGCACGGTTTGCGGCCCAGAGTGCCAATTGTTCCCAAAGTGGAAAGTTTGCCCTTAGTCATTACAGCTCTTTTAAAGAGGAACTTGACTAGCCCCTGAGAGAAGAGGACATTTTCATTTGTAGAGGGTAAGTGGTTCATTAGTGTGATTGTGATGTGTCATGGGAAACCACAAGTTCCTGATTGCTTAATCGGGGAAAGATTGCGAATTGGAGAGGAATTTCCCTGGCATTTCTTCATTGGCTTGGACACTGGTCTTATTTTTGGTCCGTCTCATAAATACTGTCAGTAGAGGGTGTGATGCCTGAATAAACACTCGAATTGATGCGGTAATAACCAGCTGCTTGTATTTCCCAGATGTCCTCGCACATTCCCACCAAAGAATAGCAAAGTGTGACAGGAGAAGTAGAATTGCTACAATGTGGTTACTCCAGTCAGAGATCCACCTAGTGTTGAGGTCTCGACATGGTGACACAGTGGTTAGCACTGCTGCTTCACAGTGCCAGGGACCTGGGCTCAATTCCAGACTTGGGTGTCTATGTGTTTACACGTTCTCCCCGTGTCTGCGTGGGTTTCCTCTGGGTGCTCCAGTTTCCTCCCACAGTCCAAGGGCATGCGGGTTAGGTGGCTTGGTCAGGTTAAAATGCCCCTCAGTGTCCAAAGATGTGCAGGTTAGACGGGGTTACGGGGATAGGGTGGGGAAGTGGACCTATGTAGGGTGCTCTTTCAGAGGATCGAGGCAGACTCGATGGGCCAAATGGCCTCCTTCTGCACTGTAGGGATTTAATGGATTCTATGGAATGCAAGTACCTTACCTACCAGAGGAGCAAGTGAAGAGTGTGGGAGGTTTCATTGTTTTAAAAATATATAAATATGGAGTATCCAATTCATTTTTTCCAATTAATGGGCAATTTAGCGTGGACAATCCACCTAGCCTGCACATCTTTGGGTTGTGGGGGCGAAACTCACGCAAACACGGGGAGAATGTGCAAACTTCACACAGAAAGTGACCCAGAGCCGGGATCGAACCTGGGACCTTGGCGCCATGAGGCAGCAGGGCTAACCCACTGCGCCACCGTGCTGCCCCGGTTTCATTGTTTATTGTCATATATTTTCATATAATTTGTATGCCAATATACATGATTTTGTGAGTAAAGCCCTACAAAATCAATGTGGAAAAATCAATTTCTGCTTGTAACTGAGAATTATTATTATTGTTAAGAAACATGGGCTGGATTCTCCGCATCCCGACGTGGAAATTGCGTCCGGTGCCGGCGCGGAGAATCCATTTCCGCGCATGGAATCGGGACCGGCATCTGTTCCACAATTCTCCCACTCCCGGAAAGAGTACGCTGCGCCCTGTATCCCCTACCTGCGGCCATTGGCAGAGGCCCGCCCCGCTATTCTGTGCCCCTGACCGACCGAAGTCCCGACGGCGTGGATCTAATGTGGTCCTGCTGTTCAGGATACCTGCAGACTCATTCCGCGGACGCCATGGTCGGGGGCGCGCCGATCGGAGTGCAGGGGGGGGCCTCACATGGGACCAGTCTATTTTGGGGCAGGCGATCCGGGTTGGGCGCGCGGCCACTCAGGTGCACTATTTAGGAGGTCCAGCTCCGCGGTCTGAGTTCCCCATGGAGCATGGCGCGGTCGCTGGAGGCCGCCACCGTGCGCCTGTGCAGCCCCTGACCCTGAAGTGTGGGGGCCCGTACAGAACATAGAACAGTACAGCACAGAACAGGCCCTTTGGCTGTCAATGTTGTGCCGAGCTTTGTCCGAAACCAAGATCAAGCTACCCCACTCCCTGCCATTGTGGTGTGCTCCATGTCCCTATCCAATAACCGCTTGAGAGTTCCAAAAGTGTCCGACTCCACTATCACAGCAGGCAGTCCATTCCACACCCTAACCACTCTCTGAGTAAAGAACCTACCTCGGACATCCCCCCGATATCTCCCACCCTGAACCTTATAGTTATGCCCCCTTGTAACAGCTACATCCACCCGAGGAAATGGTCTCTGAACGTCCACTCTATCTAACCCCCTCATCATCTTATAAACCTCTATTAAGTCGCCTCTCATCCTCCTCTGCTCCAAAGAGAAAAGGCCTAGCTCCCTCAATCTTTCCTCATAAGATCTACCTTCCAAACCAGGCAGCATCCTGGTATCTGCAGCAAAAGCTGCTAGTTTCACGCAGCTTTTGCCCTGTTAGCCCCCTGCAGGGCTATGAATATGCGGCCTTTTCACGCCAGTTTTTCTAGCGTGAAAGGCTACTGTTTTTACGACGGCGTTGGGACATAGTCCCTGAAACGGCGAATCCAGCCCCATATGTTTTCTTGCTCTCTGCCCTCTTTTTGTATCAACCATCAGTCTATTTGCTGGAGCCCAGATGACCTGGGACCCCCAATAAGACTGAATGACATGCCAAGGCGCTGGCTATTCCAAGCACACATTGCAGCTCATCAACATGAGGGATCTAACTCTAATTCATTGAACCAAAGATAAGAGCAATAATTTCACCATATATTGTAGGCCTCGTCAAAAAGAAAAAGGAGGCATTTGACAGGGCTAGAAGGCTGGGAACAGACAAAGCCTTTGTGGAATAGAAGGAAAGTAGGAAGGAACTTAACCAAGGAGTCAGGAGGGCTAGAAGGGGTCACGAAAAGTCATTGGTAAATAGGGTAATAGTAAAATCCCAAGGTTTTTACACGTACATAAAAAGCAAGAGGGTAGCCAGGGAAAGGGTTGGCCCACTGAAGGATAGGCAAGGGAATCTATGTGTGGAGCCAGAGGAAATGGGTGAGGTACTAAATTAATACTTTGCATCAGTATTCATCAAAGAGAAGGAATTGGTGGATTTTGAGTCTGGAGAAGGGTGTGTAGATTGCCTGGGTCACACTGAGATCCAAAAAGACGAGGTGTTGGGCGTCTTGAAAAATATTAAGGTAGGTAAGTCCCCAGGGCCTGATGGGATCTACCCCAGAATACTGAAGGAGACAGGAGAGGAAATTGCTGAGGCCTTGACAGAAATCTTTGGATCCTCACTGTCTTCAGGTGATGTCCCGGAAGACTGGAGAATAGCCAATGTTGTTCCTTTGTTTAAGAAGGGTAGCAAGGATAATCCAGGGAACTACAGGCCAGTGAGCCTTATGTCAGTGGTAGGAAAATTACTGGAGAAAATTCTTCGAGACAGGATCTACTCCCATTTGGAAGCAAATGGACGTATCAGTGAGAGACAGCATGGTTTTGTGAAGGGGAGGTCGTGTCTCACTAACTTGATAGAGTTTTTCGAGGAGGTCACTAAGATGATTGATGCAGGTAGGGCAGTGGATGTTGTCTATATGGACAAGGTCCCTCATGGTAAACTAGTACAAAAGGTGAAGTCACACGGGATCAGGGGTGAGCTGGCAAGGTGGATAGATAACTGGCTAGGTCATAGAAGGCAGAGAGTAGCAATGGAAGGGTGCTTTTCTAATTGGCGAGCTGTGACTAGTGGTGTTCCGCAGGGATCAGTGCTGGGACCTTTGCTGCTCGTAGTATATATAAATGATTTGGAGGAAAATGTAACTGCTCTGATTAGCGAGTTTGCAGATGACACAAAGGTTGGTGGAATTGAGGATAGCGATGAGGAATGTCAAAGGATACAGTAGGATTTAGATCAGTTGGAGACTTGGGCGGAGGGATGGCAGATGGAGTTTAATCCGGACAAATGTGAGGTAATGCATTTTGGAAGGTCTAATGCAGGTAGGGAAAATACAGTGAATGGTAGAACCCTCAAGAGTATTGAAAGTCAGAGAGATCTCAGTGTACAGGTCCACAGGTCACTGAAAGGGGCAACACAGGTGGAGAAGGTAGTCAAGTAGGCATACGGCATGCTTGCCTTCATTGGCCGGGGCATTGAGTATAAGAATTGGCAAGTCATGTTGCAGCTGTATAGAACCTTAGTTAGGCCACACTTGGAGTATAGTGTTCCAATTCTGGTCGCCACTCTACCAGAAGGATGTGGAGACTTTAGAGAGGGTGGAGAAGAGATTTACCAGGATGTTGCCTGGTATGGAGGGCATTATCTATGAGGAGCGGTTGAATAAACTCGGTTTGTTCTCACTGGAAAAACCTCGACGGAGGTTGAGGGGCAACCTGATAGAGGTCTACAAAATTATGAGGGGCATAGACAGAGTGGATAGTCAGAGGCTTTTCCCCAGGGCAGAGGGGTCAATTGCTAGGGGGCATAGGTTTAAGGTGCGAGGGGCAAGGTTTAGAGGAGATGTATGAGGCAAGTTTTTTACACAGAGGGTAATGGGTGCCTGGAACCCGCTGCAGGAGGAGGTGGTGGAAGCAGGGACGATAGTGACATTTAAGGGACATCTTGACAAATACATGAATAGGATGGGAATAGAGGGATACGGACCCAGGAAGTGTAGAAGATTGTAGTTTAGTCGGGCAGCATGGTCGGCACGGGCTTGGAGGGCCGAAGGACCTGTTCCTGTGCAGTACTTTTCTTTGTTCTTTGTTCCCACTTCTGCTTCTGATTGGCGGGCTAATGAACTGATCAGCAGCAAATGAAGGAGAGAAACTATGTCTAATTGGAGGAGCAGTGAACACTGCATTGGTGAATGTGCTGAGGGCTGCCTGGCCAAGGAAAGCAAAGGAAAGGCGCGCTTGGAGCTCAGAGAGCCAGGTACACCTGACCCAAGGTCCTGTCGGGGCCTGGGAAGCTGAGGTCAAGTTGGGGCCTGGGAGACTGAGGTTGAGTTGGGGCCTGGGAGGCTGAGGTCACGTTGGGGCCTAGGAGGCTGAGGTCCCTTTGGGGTCTGAGAGCCTGAGGTTGAGTTGGGGCTTGGGAAGCCAAGATTGAGTCAGGGCCTGGGAGACTGAGGTTGAGTTGGGGCCTGGGAGACTGAGGTCGCGTTGGGTCCCAGGAGGCTGAGGTCCCTTTGGGGTCTAGGAGCCTGACGTTGAGTTGGGGCTTGGGAGGCCAAGATTGAGTTAGGGCCTGGGAGACTGAGATTGACTTGGGGCCCAGGAGGCTGAGGTCGAGTTGTGGTCTGGGAGGCCAAGATCGAGTCAGGGCCTGGGAGACTGAGGTTGAGTTGGGGCCCAGGAGGCTGAGGTCAAGTTGGGGCCTGGGAGGCTGAGGTCAAGTTGGGGCCCGGGAGGCTGAGGTCAAGTTGGGGCCCGGGAGGCTGAGGTCAAGTTGGGGCCCAGGAGGCTGAGGTGGAGTTGTGGCCTGGGAGGCCAAGATCGAGTTGGGAACTGGGAGACTGAGGTTGAATTTGGGGCCCAGGAGACTGAGGCCAAGTTGGGGCTTGGGAGGCTGAGGTCAAGTTGGGGCCCAGGAGGCTGAGGTCGAGTTGGAGTCTGGGTGGCTGAGGTCAAGTTGGGGCTGGGAGGCTGAGGTCAAGTAAGGGCCTGAGGTTGTGATGCAGCCCTGGAGGCTGAGATCGAGTTGGAGTCCGGGAGGCTGAGGTCGTGATGGAGCCCAGGAGGCTGAGGTCATGATGGGGCCCAGGAGGATGATGTCAAGTTAGAACCTGGGATGTAGAGGTTGTGTTGGGCCCAGGAGGCTGAGCTCGTGATGGGGCCCAGGAGGCTGAGGTCATGATGGGGCCCAGGAGGCTGAGGTTGTGATGGGCCCAGGAGGCTGAGGCTGAGTTTGGGCCTGGACGGCTGAGATCGAGTTGGGTCCTGTGCAGCTGAGGTTATGATGGAGCCCAGGAGGCTGAGGTTGTGATGGGGCCCAGGAGGCTGAAGTCGAGTTGGGGCCTGGGAGGCTTTGGTCGTGATGGGGCCCAGGAGGCTGAGGTTGTGATGGGGCCCAGGAGGCTGAGGTCGTGATGGGGCCCAGGAGGCTGAGGTCAAATTGGAGCCTGGGAGGCTGGGGTCGCGATGGGGCCCAGGAGATTGAGGTCGAGTTGGGGCCCAGGAGGCTGAGGTTATGATGGGGCCCAGGAGGCTGAGGCTGAGTTTGGGCCTGGACGGCTGAGATTGAGTTGGGTCCTGTGCGGCTGAGGTTGTGATGGAGCCCAGGAGGCTGAGGTCATGATGGGGCCGAGGAGGCTGAGGTCGAATTGGAACCTGGGAGGCTGTGGTCGTGATGGGGCCCAGGAGATTGAGGTCGAGTTGGGGCCCAGGAGGGTGAGGTCATGATGGGGCCCAGGAGGCAGAATTTTGATGGACCAGGGAAAGTGACGGTGCCATGGTGAATATGTGGGAGTGAGTGAATGAGAGGGAGTGAGTGAGGGTGTGTGTGGGGGGAGCGAGTCGGTGTAGATAGTAATGGATGGATGGATGAGTGTGAGAGACAGGGTGGGTGGTGGGTTTGGGAGGCTGAGTGAGTGAGGGGGGTGAATGCAAGAGACTGAGTGAGTGTGTGGGGGTGAGTGTGAGTCTGTCTTAGGCCCATTCTGTTTGTTCCCTCACTCTCACCACCATACACCAACACATGCACACATGCCCACTCACACTCATTCACCCCCAGAGACTGACACTCTCACGCTCTGGTTATTTTTATTACTTCCTATTTTTAATGTAAGAATTTATTGCTATGACGTTGCTGTACTTTTGCTCAGTAATTGTTTCTTTCATTAAAACCTCAACTTTTTTTGCAATAGTTTATTTATGTGTCAAACCTTTTTTTTCAGAAATGTGCTCATCAGTCCCTTGGGTGTGAAAAAGATGCAAATGAGCCCTCCCCCCACCCCGCTCCCGAGCGGACAGGTTGGAGACAAGCCTGATCGAGATGGTAGTGCTCACGGGTTTGGAGGTGCTGCCTAAGAAGTCTAGCTGAGTTCCTGCAGTGCATTTTGTGGATGGTACACACTGCTGTGTGTACTTTGGCCACGTGTTTGTGGATGGGGTGCCAATCAAGCGGGCTGTTTTGTCCTGGATGGTGTCGAGCTTCTTGAGTGTTGTTGGAGCTGCACTCATCCAGGCAAGTGGAGAGTATTCCATCACATTCCTGACTTCTACCTTTTAGATGGTAGACAGCCTTTGGCAAGTCAGGAGGTGAGTTACTCGCCGCAAGATTCCTAGCCTATGACATGCTTTGTAACCATGGTATTTATATACTCGTCCCATTCCAGTTTATAGACCATGGTAGATCCCAGGATGTTGGTTGATAGTGGGGGATTCAGTGATGGCAATGCCTTTGAATGTCAAGGGGCATTGGTTAGATTCTCCTTTGTTAGAGCTGGTCATGCCTGGCACTTGTGTGGTGTGACTGTTACTTGCCACTTGTCAGCCCGAGCCTGGATATTGTCCAGGTCTTGCTGCATTTGCACGTGGACTGCTTCAGTGTCTGAGGAGTCATAAATGTGCTGAACATCGCGCAGTCCCCTGCGAACATTCCCACTTCTGACCTAATGTTGGAAAGAAGGCCATTGATGAAACACCTAATGATGGTTGGGGCTAGGACACTACCCTGAGGAACTCCTGCAGTGAGATCATGGAACTGAGATGATTGACCTACAACAACCACAACCATCTTCCTTTGTGTTAGGTGTGACTCCAACCAGGGGAGAATTTTTCCCCTGATTCCCACTGACTCCAGTTTTACCAGGGCTTCTTGATGCCATGCTCAGTCAAATGTTGCCATGATGTCAAGGACAGTCACTCTCACCTCACCTTTTAAAAAAAATTTAGAGTACCTAATTATATTTTTTATAATTAAGGGGCAATTTAGTGTGGCCAATCCACCTACTCTGCACACCTTTGGGTTGTGGGGGTGAGACCCACTCAGACACGTGGAGAATGCGCAAATTTCACACAGATAGTGACCCGGAGTCGGGATCGAACTTGAGTCCTCAGTTCCATGAGGCAGCAGTTCTAACTACAGCACCACCGTGCCAACCCTAACTCTCACCTCACCTCTGGCATTCAACTCTTTCGTCCACGTTTTGAACCAAGGCTGTCATGACTTCAGGAGCTGAGTCACCCTGGCGGAACCCAAACTAAGCGCCCATGAGCAGGTTATTGCTGAGTAAGTGCCACTTGATAGCACTGTTGATGAACCCTTCCATCACTTTGCTGATGATTGAGAGCAGACTGATAGATCGGTAATTTGGATTTGTTCTGTTTCTTGTGTACAGACACACTTGAGGCAATTTTCCACATTGCCGGGTAGATGTCAGTGTTGTAGTTGTACTGGAACAGCTTGGCCAGGGGCGGCCAAGTTATGGAGCAGAAGCCTTCAGTACTATTGCTGGAATATTATCAGGACCCATAGCCTTTGCAGCATCCAGTGCCTTCAGCAGTTTCTTCATATCACGTGGAACCAAATTGGCTGCAGACTGCCATCTGTGATGCTGGGGACCTCTGGAGGAGACCGAGATGGTCATCCAATTGGCACTTCTGGCTGAAGATTGTTGCAAATTCTTCAACCTTATCTTTGCACAGATATTCTGGGCTCCCCCATCATTGAGGATGGGAATATTTATGGAACCTCCTCCTCTAGTGAGTTGTTTAATTTTCTACCACCACCCACAACTGGATGTAGCAGGACGGCAAAGTTGATATCTGATCCGTTTGTTGTGGAATCGCTTAGCCCTGTCTATTACTTGCTACTTATGCAGTTTGGTGCAAAAGTAGTCCTGTATTGTAGCTTCACCATGTTGACACCTCATTTTTAGGTATGCCTGATGTTGCTCTTGACTTACTCTCCTGCACTCTTCATTGAACCAGGGTTGATATCCTGGCTTAGTGGTAATGATAGAATGGGGGATGTGCCCCTACTTGAGGTTACAGGTAGTGATTGAGTACAATTCTGCTGCTGCTGATGGCCTATAGTGCCTCATGGATGATCAGTGCCACTATGCCACTGCCTCCCTGTGCTTAGATAAACAGCAAGCAGCATTTTTCAAATCTGAGTCTATTCAATTGACTCTAATATATGTCCAACAATGTTTGGTGGACCCAGTCTAGAAGGGTGGTGGGACACAATCTGGCCCTTAGGCCAGTGGCTGGGCAAGCCACACTTCAAAAGGACATAGACAAGCTGGTTGAATGGGCAGACAAGTGGCAGATGAAATTCAATGCAAAGTAATGTGAAGTGATTAATTTTGATAGAAAGAACACGGAGAGACAATATGAAATAAAGTGTACAGCTCAAAAGGGGGTGCAGGAGCAGAGGGACCTGTGCATATATGTGCATGTCATTAAAGTTGGCAGGACAGGTGGAGAGCAGTTAATAAATGTAGTTTCCTGGGCTTTATTAACAGGGGTATAGAGTACAAGAACAAGGAGGTTGTGCTGAATTTGTACAAGACACTAGTTAGATCTAAGCTGGAGTATTGTGTACAGTTCTGGACGTCGCACTATAGGAAAGATGTGACGGCATTGGGGAGAGTGAAGAAAATATTCATGAGAACAGTTCCAGGGATGAGGAACTTCGGTTATGAAGATAGATTGGAGAAGTTCGGATTGTTTTCCTTAGAGAAATGGAGGCTGAGACGGTATTTGATAGGGGTATTCAAAATCACGAGGGGTGTGGACAGAGTAGACGGGGAGAAACTGTTCCCACTTGTGAAAGGATTGGGAACTAGAGGGTACAGATTTAAAATAATTGGCAAACAAAGCAAAAGCTACATGAGGGAAAAGCTTTTTCACACAGCGAGGGGTTAAGGTCTAAGAGTGTGGTGGAAGCAGATTCAGTTGAAACATTCAAAAGGGAATTAGACAGTTTTCTGAAAGGGCAGGATGTTCAAGGTTATGGGGAGAAGGTGAGAGAATGGCACTGAGTGAATAGCTCTCTCTGAGAGCTTGTGCAGAGACGATGGGCTGATTGGCCTCTTTCTTTGCTGTATCAATGCTGCAATTTGATGTTGGTCCAGACCCTTATCATACTGTAGCATTGTTGAGTCACCTTGAAAGATGTTAGATGTCTTACTCTTAGTCAGAGATCTGGCTGGAGGCCGAGAGCTTTTTTCAGAGTAACCTTTATTTACATACTTTAGTACCTTGAGGAAGCGGGTGAAAATTGAACATTTTAACTATATACAGAGTTCTACGTAAAGCAGCATTCTCGCTCCCAGTACAATCCTTGCCGGGAGGACTAGTCTATCCAGGCCCTGCGTTGGGCCAGCTTTTATATCAGCAAATAACGAGCCCCAGGGGTGGCCTCCACCCCCTATCTGGGAAACTCGTACTCCACGAGTCCCACGGGAGGATCAATGATGGTTTCAGCGTGGGGGTTATGACACATTCTCAGCCACGTACAAGATTACAAAGTACTGGGACAGAGCACCTGCTCATCTTTCAAAGCTGCCTTCATTCTCTTGTATATGGCATTATTTTTGCATAGCCCCTTACAGACATGCTCAATAACTTTAGTTAGGGTAGTATAGAATCATAGAATTTACAGTACAAAGGAGGCCATTCAGCCCATCAAGTCAGCACCGGCCCTTGGAAAGGGCACTCTACTTAAACCCACCCCTCCACCCTATCCCCGTAACCCAGTAACCCCACCTAACCTTTTTGGACACTAAGGGCAATTTAGCATGGCCAATCCACCTAACTGCACATCTTTGGGCTGTGGGAGGAAATCGGAGAACCCGGAGGAAACCCATGCAGACACAGGGAGAACGTGCAGACTCCGCACAGACAGTCAGCCGAGGTCGGATTTGAACCCGGGACCCAAGAGCTGTGAGACAGCAGTGCTAACCACTGTGCCACCGTTCCGCCCACGCTTTACTCTACACAAGTACATTGTGTCTTTTAGAAAGTTGTTGCGGCTACATAGCAAGACTGTGGTTGTGGCCCAGGAAGGATAAACTCACCAATTTGCATCCAGTTCCTTCTGAACAGGCCATTCTTGAGTTTTAATCAATTTAGTTGCATTTTACTTTGAACTCTTTGTAAAATTGAAGACCATTTTATTACTGGAACACAGAAAATAATACACACACACGCAATAAATGATGCTGACCCAAATTGCCACTTGTTTTCATGGTTTGGAAGGTGTGCCTGAGAACTCAATGAGCTGTGGTCAACTCAGGTCAAAGAGAATTGGGTTGACTCCAATGTAACGTCCAATCATTTCCTCCTAATATTTGTTAAAGACTCACCAATATCCTTCTTAGTTTCCTCCAACACTCCGGGATAAATGCCAAAAACGTCTGGAGGTTTCTTGTTTTCGAGTCCTTTGTGTAGGTCTAGGATTTCCACCACAATTATACTGATGTCATTAACGTCCCCTGGGATAGGTCTGTTTGGAGATGGCACATGGCCAGTACCTTGCCTTGGGCTGATGCCAATCGGGAACCTCACACCTGTTTTAGGACCCCGCTGTCAAATTCAGCAGGACACAGGTGACACGGGTGGGTTGGGGAGGTGGGGGGGATCGGCCGTCATTGATAGTGGGCCGCCCCTGGTCTGGGAGTGTGAGGGACTCAGTGCCTGCGGTTCAGACATGGCACACCCGTGTACCCATACCAGGGGCAACATCAGCTTCTGCCTGTCCGTCCCACCAGATACCTCCAGGACAGAGCCCCATCTCTCTTTTAAAAAAATAATATTTTAATTTTTTTTTCGAGTACCCAATTATTTTTTCCCATTAAGAGGCAATTTAGCGTGGCCAATCCACCTATCCTGCACATTTTTGGGTTGTGGGGGTGAGACACGCAGACACGGGGAGAATGTGCAAACTCCACATGGACAGTGACCCAGGACCGGGATTCGAACCCGGGTCCTCAGCGCCGCAGTCCCAGTGCTAACCACTGCGCCGCCGTGCTGCCCCTAGAGCCCTATCTCTGGTAATATCGTGAAGGTCACGATATTCAGGCAGCATGGTAGCACAAGTGGATAGCACTGTGGCTTCACCGCGCCAGGGTCCCAGGTTCCATTCCCCAGGGTTCAGGCAAAGTATCCAGGCCTCACAGTCTGATTGGAATGCTAAGCAATAACACTCGGCTGTCGTGTGGCGTGTCTACCCACGGGAATCCACTTGAGAGCTGTGAAGTATTCACATTACTAACATTACCAATTCTCCATAAGCGAAAGCCTTCAAGCTGTGTGACCAGAGGCTGCCAGGGTTGGTGGGGGTTAAAGTGACATAGAACATAGAACATACACTGCAGAAAGAGGCCATTCGGCCCATCATGTCTGCACCGACCCATTTAAGCCCTCACTTCCACCCTATCCCCGTAACCCAATAGCCCCTCCTGGTCACTGAGGGCAATTTATCATGGCCAATCCACCTAAGCTGCACATCTTTGGACTGTGGGAGGAAACAGGGGCACCCGGAGGAAACCCACGCAGACACGGGGAGAACGTGTAGACTCCACACAGACAGTGACCCAGCGGGGAATCAAACCTGGGACCCTGGCACTGTGAAGCAACTGTGCTATCCACGGTGCTACCGTGCTGCTCACGTCTCATAGGACGTTGCATCTCATCACATTTCCCCTTCCCACCCACTGTCCCCCCCCACTCATGCCTCCTGCCAACCCGGTCTACCTCACCCCCCCTCACCCCCAACAATTCCCCCCCTCCATTCACCCTGTTCCACCTTTCCAGGGTCTGTGTTACATTTCTCCAGGGTGATGCGCCTGTGTCAACACTGTCATAAGCAGGAGGGTGATGATAACCTGCTGTGAGGTGAGCTCTGGTGCCCCTCAATCTATGCCATAGTCTGACTCCTGTCTATCTGCGGAGTGCTCGCTCACACCCATCAACTGCATGTGTCGTTGGTGGGGGGAGTAGATCCAGTACCCCATGGGGCCTGGGGCACAGGGAGGCCGCAGGCAAATGGGGAAGGAGAGTGCAGGCTGGCTCGCAGTGCGGAATAATGGGACAGAGGTTTTACATGTCTTAGGCGACACTGCCCACCCTGTGGCTGACCCTCCAACCCCCTCGGGGGAACAGGGTATCCTGTCTTGACTCCACTGCGACCAACAGCCGGGCCAGGTCGGCATCGCTTGTCTGTGCGGTGGCTTGGCTGCGTGCTATCTAGGGTTTGCTCTGTAGGATCTGTTTAAGAGCTGCTCCCCTCGTTAGTGGGAACTGCTGAGTGCAGTTCAGGCGAATCAGCTGGTGGGGCAGTCATTTCCAACGTGAAGCCCGTGGGGCATCATTAAATCCCCTATTTAACGTTAGATACCGGTGACAGCCTCACCAGGTCGGCCATTGGGAAACACCCACCACACTTCGAAACCTTTCCGTTAGAACGTGCCCATTGTTTCCTGTGTTCCTTTCTGCGTTGACCTGCAGTTTAATTTGGAATTCTTGGAGATGTTAGGACCATTTGGGAGAGTTGGAGCCCCCAATCGTGCATTCATCTGCATTACAGGATGGAGCCTGGAATCCCCTCCATTAACATAAACTAACCTGAGCTTCTTCACAGGCCTGTCATTTTCTTGTTGGCTCAACCTTAATCCATTCCTTATTCCCAGTGCCCTGGTACAGTACACAACATTCATGTCAAGGGAAATTCATGTTTACCTCAGTGCTTTTAATCAGCAGAAATTAAAACCTTGAGAGAATCAAACAATAATCAGATGCCAGATTTGATCAATCATTAGGGATTAATCAATTACAGTACCATAAACCGTATAGAATATGACATTAAATAGCAAGGTACAGATCCCTTCCCAGACCATGTGCGTATTTTTAAGGCAGGAAATTGAGGGGGAAAATAATATGAAATGGATATTGTTGATTATAGATCCATGAGGATTAAGATTATAATGTTAAATTAGAGAGTATATTAAAAAGTATTAAATATGGCGTGTTACGATATAATGGAAAATAGATTAATGAAGATTAAACATAGTCAATATAAAGGGGATCGGGTAAGATTGTATGGTATGTAGTATAGGAGGGTATTATTATATCAGTAACACAGACGATGTCACTGTGTATGGGAGGAATGAGTGCGCTTGATGCAGTTGCAACATCAGCTTTCATTTTCTGGCAACAATGCCACTGGTTTCAGTTTGCTCCACCTACATTCACTAGATGATTCACTCATGCAGCTGTCCTTTATCACACAGCGGCTGAGTAGCGATATCAAGCAAGCTGCTCACAGGTCTCTACTCTCATGGAGTTACATTGAAAACAGTGGAACCAGGCAAGTTGAGTTTCATCAGATCCTCTGCCTCTGTCAAGTGGAAGGGTATAATATCCACACCACAAATGATCCGGCCTAAGATTTCGACACCACTGCCCTCAAATGGCTAATGCTTCGGCTGGAATGGGGATTCCATCTGCACATTTACCCCGAAGATCGCCTTCTGATCTCTGCTGCATTTCTGCCCACGGGGAGGCATGCTCACCAAGGAACCCCAGCAGTCGGGGGATGGAGACTTTCCTCAGCGGATGAACCATGTGGCCAGTGAGCTGCTTTTTAATACTTTTCACTAAAATGGTGAACATCACATGCACACAGACACACACGCACATGTACTCACACAGACATGCATACGTGTGCACATGCATAGACACAGATACGCAGACGTACTTACACACACATACTTACACACACACACAGACATGCACGCACACACACACTCACATGCAGACATGCAGGCATACACACAGACATGCACACATACTCACACACACAGACATACATGCACACACACACAAACACGTGTGTGACAGGCACACAAACAGACATGCACATACACATGCACACACAAATGCATACAGACACAAACACATGCATAGGTATACACACAGACATGCACACACATGGGAATTTCTAGGATGGTGGAGGCATAACCTCGATAATTCCAACTGCACCGCTGCCATTTTATGCTCCAATGAGCATCGATTGGCATTAGGCCAACACCCACATTTTCAACTGACCCATTGTCACTATCTTCTATTTTGGTAAAGACAGAAGCAAAATACTCATTTAGTTCCACTGCCATACCCTCTGCTTCAGTGAGCAGCTTTCCCTGCTTGTCCCTTATGGGCTCCATTCTATCCTTCACTAATCTTTTACAATGAATACGTTTGAAGAACATTTTTGCGATTTGTTTTAACACAACCTGCCAGTCTTTCCTTATGCTTCCTCTTAGCCTACTTATTTCAACCTCAGCCTCTCCCCTGCATTTGAGGTACTCTTTCTGATTTCTATTGCTATTATCATTCCAGAATGTATCATCTGCCCCTTTTTTCTTCCTTATTCTCGCCCCAATAACCATAGTCATCCAGGGTACTCTAGCTTTGGATACCGCATCTTTATTTCTCATGGGTAGATACCTAGCTTGCACCCCTTGAAAGTCTCCCATTTTTCATCCGCTGCTTTATCCACCAAAATGCGTTACCTATATACCTGCCCCAGTTCACTTTTGGACCCCTAAAATTTGCCCTTTTCCAGTTTGGAACTTAATCCGGGACTGATTTTTATCCTTTCCCAACTTAATATTGAACATTATATTATGATCACTATTTCCCACTGCCCTCCACTCTGACGTTCTCCTGCCTCATTTCCTAGGACCAGATCCAGCACAGCTTGCTTCCTGGTAGGACTGGAAATGTACTGATGAAGG
Organism: Scyliorhinus torazame; assembly: GCF_047496885.1. NCBI lineage: Eukaryota > Metazoa > Chordata > Chondrichthyes > Carcharhiniformes > Scyliorhinidae > Scyliorhinus > Scyliorhinus torazame. Next base: position 76,538,787 of record NC_092719.1, read on the forward strand.
AAGTTCTCCTGCAGGAATTTCTCTCCTTCCGTGCCTCACACTCTACCTTAGGGTAACTGAAATCTCTATTATCACAACCCTGCTTTTCCTGCAGCTTTCCATAATCCACATACAAATGCTCTCTTCTACTTCCTCCCCACTATTTGGAGATCCATAATAAATATCCAACAAGGTCACCGCTCCCTTACTGTTTCTCACCTCGCAACCATATAAATTCTGCTTCAGGAACTGCATCTCATCAAAGGGCTATGATTTGACCAAGACTGCTACCTCTCCTCCATTTTTACCCACCCTGTTTCTACTAAAAACCTTATAACCCGGGATGTTAAGTATCCAGTCTTGATCTGGTTCGACCCACGTTTCTGTCAGTGCTACCATGTCATATCCTCCAGATCAATTTCTGTTTCCAGTTCCCCAATTTTATTCACTATACTCGTGCATTAACATACACACAATTCAACCCTGTCCTTATCACTTTCTTGCCCTTTGGGAGGCGACCATTTCTTTGCTCATTGTCAACACTCAAGCCTTCCCCGACTTCCTTTTCCCTATTCTCCATCATCTCTCTTTTGCCCTCACTGGTACTTCCAAAACTAGGCCCATTAGTCAACCCAACCCCTGCCTTACAAGTTTAAATCCACCCCCACTACACTATTTACTCTCTCAGCTAGGAGATTAGTCTCATTTTGGCTCAGGTGAACAGCTTGCTCCTTTCCCAAAAATGATCCCAATGTCCCAAAAATCTAAACCCCTCCCTTCTACAGCATCCCTCAAGCCGCACATTTACTTCCCTGATCTGCCTTTGCCTAAATGGTGAAGCTCGTGGCACTGGCAGTATTTCTGAGATTGCTACCTTGGAGGTACTGCGTTTCAAGCTACTCCCGAAATCCTGAAATTGGTCCTGCAAGACCTCCAAGCTGTCCCTCCATATGTTGTTGATTCTCACATGGACCACAACCTCTGGTTGTTCACCCTCTCTTTCCAAAAGTGTGTCCAGCCGATCCGCTATGTCCTGAACCATTGCACCCGGGGGCAACAGATCACACGGGACTCATGATCTTGGCTGCAAACTAGATTGTCTATCCCTAGAACTATTGAGTCACCCACTACTATCACTTTTCTATTCTGCCTACCAGCCTCCCTCTCTTTTCCCAGAGTAGCTTCGGGCACCAGATTGCTGTAGTTTTCCCTCGATTCATTTACCCAGACTCAATCGTGTTTCTCACTTCATAGGCATTTAAAATTTCCTACCTGTTAGAAAACTCCAAGGAGCCCTTGGGTTTCCTAGACCTATTGTCTCTTTTCCATTCGATGAATGGTCACCCACTCTCCTGCTATCCCTATACTCCTCCTTGCCTGCCTATCACAATATGGAGTGACCACCCTCTGATACAAATGTTCCGGAAACCTCTCTCCTTCTTGTATGGTGCGCAGTGAAGAGGCTCGCACTTCCAAATCAGCCACATTATTGTTTAAGGACTGCTACCCTCTGGCTCCTCATGCAGATGTGACTGCCCTGGATGCCTTGTGGATCCAAACCCCTCCCACATCTTGCATGCCACACACATCACAAACTTTCCCAGAGTCCCTGCCATCTTTACTGGTAAAGATGATGCACGCTGCTGAGGCTCTGCTGTTTCTAAGCTACAAACAATTATCTAACAGCCTCTTTCTCTGTCTCGTTTTGGTTTGAGGAGGAGGGCGGGTGGGGGGGGGGGGGGGGGGGTGGGGGGGGGGGGGAGGGAAACACTACAGCAATGCAATGTTTGGGGCTTCACCTTTCTTTGACTTTGGGTCCTCCGCGATTCCCTCCCCAGTTGTGGTGAGCGAGCCGACTCCTCCCAGAATCCTCCTCAGTCACTTCCATGACCACCCTCTCCGTGAAAGGTAGTTTGCAATATCGAAGAAACACTGTGCTTATCAATTGGAATTTCCACCTTTTCTAGACCAGGTTTTACACCCCCATCTGTCAGCAGATGACCCATCCACACCTAATTTACCCTGAATTGGCACTTTGCAGTGTTGAGCTCCAAATTGAGATCCCTGACCTTGTTTAGGACATGATAAAAATGCTCGTCATGTTCAGCTGCAGTTAGACTCCAGATTAGAATGTCACCAACTATGATTTCACATGGTTGATCTGCAAAGAGCTGTTCCATACAGCACTGAAAAGCCTCATTGCCCGCAGAAATACCATATGGCACTTGGAGAAGACGGTATCTGCCGACTGGGGACAATTTCCCAATTAAGGGGTAATTTAGCTTGGCCAATCCACTTACTCTGCACATCTTTTGAGTTGTGGGGGTGAGGCCCATGCAAACACGTGGCAGGGATCGAACCTGGGGCCTCGGCACCATGAGGCAGCAGTGATAACCACTGCACCACCGTGCAAATGTGTCCAATCTTGAGGAGCCCGATCCAGTGGGATTTGCCAAAATCCGTATTTTGCATCAAACACACTTGTGGCGTTCTGAGATGACCTGCTCCACGGTCCTCATGGGGTGATGTGGTCTGAGTAGTGCTTTGTTTAAATGTACAGGGTTGGTACATATCCTGACCATGCCATCCTTTTTCACTGGGCCTACCATTGCCGAAACCCATTCTGTGGCCTCTTCCACTGGGGTAAATACGCCCATTTCTGTCAGAAAACCCCACCCATCGTCTATCCTGTCAAACTGTTTTGCCATCTTAAAGACAGCCGTTAGTGATCAACCTTCTCTTTTTCGGGATTACCGCAATCTTTTCTTCCGACAAATGAAAGCACACAAAAGTAAATTGAATACCAAAGGTCTCATCACCTATTTCAATGATGGAAGGGGAGGTGATGGCGTAGTTGTACTGTCACGGGATTAGTGACCTAGGGTAATGGCCTGGGCTCAAATCCCATCAGGGCAGATGGTGAAATTAGAATTCAATAAAAATCTGGAATTTAAAGTCTAATGATGACTAATAAACCATTGTTGATTGTTGTAAAAATCCAACAGGTTCGCTAATGTTCTTTCGGGAAGGAAACCTGCCATCCTTTTTTAAAAATAAATTTAGAATACCAAATTCATTTTTTGCAATTAAGGGGCAATTTAGCGTGGCCAATCCACCAACCCTGCATATCTTTGGGTTGTGGGGGCAAAACCCACGCAAACACGGGGAGAATGTGCAAACTCCACACGGACAGTGACCCAAGGCCGCGATCGAACCTGGGACCTCAACACCATGAGGCAGCAATGCTAAGCACTTCACCACCGTGCTGCCCTGGAAAACTGACATCCTACCCAGTCTGGCCTACATGTGACTCCAGACCCACAGCAATGTCATTGACTCTTAAATGCAATAAATGCCCACATCCCATGAATGAAGTTTAGAAAAAGTATGCTATTGCCAAATCAACCATTGGTAAATAATCTCCATGCCAAGCTACAAAATAGTTGCTTTAATTGGAGTGGCTGAGCCCATACCATATTGCTTGTTACATAGCGAAAACCTTGTGCAGCAACAGTTTGGGAGAATAAAGCTGCGCTGCATTCCTTGATTGCAAGACTACCTTTCTTTTGGTTGTATCAGCTTTTCATGTTGAGTTTCATGTTTCATGAATAAAAAGCTTAATGGGAAATGAGATTGCCACGTTGTCTGTCATCACCTGTTTGTTTTTAACCTCCCAGATCACAGGGGCTTGACAGACACCCATTATGTAAGTTATAAAAACACTAGAGACGTGGATTCTTGGACAAGTAGAGCATTCACGGCTTGACTCGACAGGTTTTTCTTAGGTAAGAGTATCATAGAACATGAAGCAGAGGTGAGTAAATGGAGTTTGAGACACATGTTGAGGCATGATTGATGGAGCAGACCTGAGGGGCTGAATGGTCTCTTTCTGTTCATAGGTTCCAAATCACATTTAAAAAATAAATCCATTTAAGGCCTGAGATTTGACTAATAAATTGCAGTGATGGTTTTCAGCCTTTGTCCATTCCAGTTCCCCTTAGAAACTAAGAGAAATGCTTATCTTTTCACCAGGCACCTTTATGATACCGCCACGACGTTCAAGTCCAGATAATGATCAATAACTCAATACACCGATTAGTAAGATTCAAATCAAAGCACATTTATTATACACAGTAATCGCTACTCATGCACAAATTCTACGTCTAAGCTACTTCTACAACTAACAGGCCTATACTTAACTTCGGACTGGCCCACCAGGTCAGGGGAACAAATGGCCTTTCGTTCGGGTTCTGAGTCTGCGGGATTCGAAGTTGGTGCGGATTGGTAGCTAGGAGCGCCTATCTCGTAGCGAGCGTTGAATTAAGACTTACGGTCTTTCAGCGGGCACTGCACCGGTCACGGTCAAGGTTGGTTCGCGTTACTGGTTGACCCGGGCAGGAAGAAGAGAGCGAGGTGAACTTGGGGGATTAACTTTATAGTCCCCAGGGGCTTCCCGCCTTTCGGGGCGGACCCTGTACCTGGTTCTAGGTGATTGGACTTTGTTCCAATTGCTTGGTTCGATTTCTCCAATACTGGAGCGGTTCACTGATCGATGGGCGGTCTTGAGGTGTCCGTTAACCTCTTTTGTGTTGGCTCCTGCTGGCGCCGGGGAGTCTGGCTTTGCTTTGTTTATCCCAAATGTTTCAATTGCACCCGGAGATTGCGCATTAGTATGTAGATGGCTGCTACATTATTATGCTGATGGTTGCTGGTATCGATGCTGTCTGGGCTTTTGCAGAGTTTTAATACACAGCAAACCGTCACCTGCTGGTTTCTGTCTGTGTTGGCTGAATTTCCCTCAACCTTTGCCGTTCGCCATTTTAAATCGGGAGTTGGCCAACTTAGGTGGCTACACTCTCTCCTTGTGATCCTAACGTGAAGCGTGAAGAATCACATAACTGCATTATCTTCATTCCCTGACCCGGTGAGCACTTCTTTCATGGCCTCTACACTGACCATAACTCTGTAAAACATTTTTAACTGACAATTCTAAGGGGCGCTATGTCAAACAGGGACATGCATTACAAAACAAGAAAATGGGAACCTCTAACTATCCTTAATACATTACACTCACTTAAACATTTAATCACTCTAACTTCCTCAACCACACAAACAAAATCATAGCAGTTTATACACATTTTTCCTGGCTTGGCAGTCAAGCTCAGGATCGTACAATTGCTCATGAACATTTCTTTATTTACGCAAATGAATGCTCTTTATTATAGATCGCGGGGGTCGGGGGTCTGGTGGTATCTGAAAATAGAGGCTCTGATCCTATATACCGGGGTTCGAGCGCGGTAGGCTCTCGTTCTCCATTTTCTCAGACGCATAGTCTGCACGATGCAGCAGAGTATCGCCAATACCAATAGGGATTCTATCAAGTAGGACAGGTTATAAACCTGTCACACCAAGATGGTGCGGTGTCGCTGGTGACTGGGCTCTGGGTACTGTGGGGAAGTGAATCATTAACGGCTGGGGGGCTTGAAGTCATGGGGTTCGCGTTCGCGCGCAACCAAATGCCCATTATAACGATGAACCACGCGGAGGATGTCCTCATGGTTCTTCTTCTTTCACTTCTCTTCTCTTCTCTTCTCTTCTCCGGTCCTGGAGCTTCTGGAGTTCTGTGTGATCAAGCAAAGTGTCTGTTACTACCTTGGTTTATGACAAATAATGAACCAGTGCGAGCCGTCTCGCAGGCTGTGCGATTTACCATCCAAATGTTTGAGGATGTAAATAGCATAAGGTTGGCAACCTAAGGGTTACCTGAAACAAAACAGAACTTTTTGAACTAAAACTTTCCAAAATGAGGGGCGTATGGGCCGCGACGGGTAAGAGTTGGATGGAGTCCCCGGGTAGGACGGCGACCAATGCCGTGTGTCCCCTACCGGAGCGTAGCTGACCAGAGGGGGGTTCCCAGGCAGGGCGGGTCCCAAGCCGTTTCTCCACTGTCTGAGCAACCGACAAGAACGGGCAAGAAATGTAGTCATCGTGTGGGGTTGCCGTATTGGTTCTACCTTCGAACCAGAAGGGCAGTTACGAACGGGCGTCTGTCGACAGACGAGTTCCTCTGAACTGGCGTCTGGGACAGTAGCATGTCTCTGTGGGCAAGTCCTCAGAGGTTTCGGCCGAAAGGCGTGGGGCTGTGGGAAAAAAAATTTCCGGTCTAACATACAACATGTAACAAAACGCTACAAGCAACATAAAACATGCTGCAGGTTCCATCAGAAAGGACGCCGTTTTCTCCCAAGCGGTTCCTTTAAAACATCATCTGGACACCTTGGTTATCGGTTGCGAACAGGGTCGCAAAGGGGTTCGCGTTTTGGGAGTCTGACTCAAGGTTGTCATCTTCTCCTGGATGCCAAACTCTCGAGTGTATCAGGGCTGAAAGGGCTGCATGGTGTGACCTGGGATCGCTCTCGTCATTCTGGACGAGTCTGTACGAATTATCTCTGTGCCAATAGGTGGTGTCTAGTTGTGTGGGGACGGAATCGGGGTCATCATTGTTGGTCGGTGGTCGGTGGTGGGGTTTGTTTAGGAAAGTGATCATGAAGGGATCACTCGAATTGTGGTCAGATTCGCTGGGTGTGGGTCCTGTTGCATGGGGATAGGAGGGTGGTGTGCTGTGGCTATCGTCCGAGTCACAGTCGCTGCTACTGCAGTCTGTGGGCGTTCCGGGGCGGAGTGTATATTTCGGGGGTGGAGTCGAGGTTGAGTCCGTGGCTGGGCTGGACATGTTTCATAGATTATCATAGAATTTACAGTGCAGAAGGAGGCCATTCGGCCCATCGAGTCTGCACCGGCTCTTGGAAAGAGCACCCTACCCAAGATCCACACCTCCACCCTATCCCCATAACCCAGTAACCCCACCCTACACAAAGGGCAATTTTGGACACTATGGGCAATTTAGCATGGCCAATCCACCTAACCCGCACATCTTTGGACTGTGGGAGGAAACCGGAGCACCCGGAGGAAACCCACGCACACACGGGGAGGATGTGCAGACTCCGCACAGACAGTGACCCAAGCCGGAATCGAACCTGGGACCCTGGAGCTGTGAAGCATTTGTGCTATCCACAATGCTACCGTGCTGCCCTGTTGGGGGAGGGTAGGGTTACGTTGGCTGTGGGGGGGACGTGGTCTGCTGCGCCGAGCATGACGTGGTGTGCGTGGTTAGACTGTGTTCCATATGCCTTCAGCTGGTTGACATGGAACCACGCAGTCTTTCCATTGGGGTACTTTATTTTGTAGACGGAAGGGCTTACTTTGTCCGCAATGGAGTACGGACCCGAGTACTTTGGTGACAGGAATATGCTGGGGTTGTATACGGAGAGCATGGGTTGCTGTCCTACACTGAACTCAGTCGCGTGCACTGTCTAATCGAAACAGGCCTTGCTTTGTTTCTTTCTTGTGCCCAATTTCACTGCGGCTGCTAGCTGAGCCGTTTTAACATTCTCCACTAATTGTTTGACTGCGTTCTCATGTGTGAGGGCCGTCACTTCGGGACTGGTCAAGTCTAAACCTAATAAAAATTCTGTGCCTTTCATGGGGCGTCCGGTCATGAGAGTGTGTGGGGTGTAACCTGTGGATGTGGAAACTGCATGTCGCAAAAACATCAGCGCAAAAGGGAGGACTGGGTCCCAAGTGGAGTTGTTTTGCTGGACCATTTTTCTGAGGGTGGATTTTAGGGTCCGATTCATGCGTTCCACGATACCACTCGACTGTGGGTGGTATGCTATGTGGAATTTTTGGGTAATTCCAAATATCGTGAGGACGTTCTTCATGACAAGTCCCGTAAAATGGGAACCTTGGTCGGATTCAATGCTACGGGGGAGTCCCCATCTTGTAAAGATGTGGTGGGTCAAAATCTTGGCTGTGGTCTCTGCCGTGTTAGTTCTGGATGGGAATGCTTCCACCCATTTTGTAAACGTGTCTATCACCACGAGAACATATTTATAACCATTCCTGCAAGGGGGGCAATGGTCCTATAAAATCAATCTGGAAGTTAGTCCAGGGGCCATTAACGGGTCAGGTGTGACTGAGCTGAGCCTTTTTGGCATATCTGTCCGGATTATTCTGGGCACAGATAAGACAATTCTCGATGTAGTGATTTACATTGTCCTTTAAATTCGGCCACCAACAAAGCTGCCTGAGGTGGGCTGTAGTGGGATCGATTCCCTGATGTCCATGACCGTCATGGAACAAACAAATCAGTTGATTCCTGTCCTGTTCAGGTACCACATAAAGGGTGTCTTTTAACACCATACCGTCATGTGTGGTCAGAGCATTTTTAAATCTCTCGTAGGGTGCTGGATAGTTTCCTTTTAAAATCTCCCTGAGATTGCTGTCCTGATTCTGGGCCTCCACTAAATCCTCGATCCTAGTCTGTAGACCTGAACTGCATTCACTGGTGCGCTTTCGGGGGTGTCCAAAAATATCCATGCCTGGAACCTGCTTTAGCCAGTGCGTCGGCTTTTACATTTCCGGGGGGGAGGAACGATGGTGACTTCGAACTTTGACTATCCCAAAAGTCCTGTTCTGTGCTCTCTCTAAAATGTGACGGAGCAATGGGGCTGAAGGGAGGGGTTTTCCGTCTGCGGAAACAAATCCTCTTGCTTTCCACAGGGGTAGGAATTACGTAAGGCTGTTGCAGACATAGAGGCTGTCCGAGTATATGTCTGCTGGACTGAGGAAGGAAACTGGGTGTTCCACTATGTATGCAATGGCCTCAAGTTCTGCTGCCTGCGCGCCTAAGTGTCCTGGAGGTTTTATTGCTATTTCTTCGAGGGCACGTCCCTGCGCGTCCTCGACATAAATACCGCATCGTGTTATGCGCTTCCCTTCTAATATTGTGGAAGATCCATCCACATATATCTTTATGGGTTCGCACGTGTCTGTGTGCTTGGGGCTGTGGGGTGAACTACCTATCTTTCTGGGGGGTGTTTTTGCAATAAAGGGGCCTGTGTTGTGGTGTGGAGAGATAATTTCACATTCATGGGGGGTTCCGGGGTACTGTTGGCTGTCGGCTAAAAAAGTGTGGGTCTTTGTCCTTTTAACAGTGATGTCCCATCCCTGCAAAAGAAGGGTCCATCTAGCTGCTCTAATCTGACTGACTGTACCGTCCTTGAGTCGTCCGTCCAGTAAAAAGTGGGTGGGGGTGTGTTCGGTGAGAATTGTGATGGGGTTGAGTCCGGTAATGTCCGAAAAATACTGAACTGCCCAGAATACTGCGAGCAGGTGCCTCTCACAGGCTGAAAATCCCTGCTCCACAGCATCTAAAACTCTGGAGGTGTAAGCCACGGGCCTTAACTGTTCGTGCCGTTCCTGAAGGAGCACGGCCGAAAGGGTGCGGTCTGTGGTTGCTACCTCTATAGTGTAAGGGGAAAGCGGGTCTGGAACTTGGAGTGCGGGGGCTTCTATGAGTGCTTGTTTGAACGCATCCACAGCATCTGTATGCTGCGGAAGCCATTCCCAGGGGGCTCCTTTCTTTAGGAGGTCTGAGAGGGGTGCTGCCTTGCTGACAAAACCGTCAATGTGGTTTTGGCAGTAGCCAACCAGTCCTAAAAACGACCGGAGGGCTGAAACGTTCTGGGCAAGGGGCAATTTAGCAATCGAGTCAATCCTTTTATGCTCGATCTCGCGTTTACCATGTGTGATAATTGTTCCCAAATATATCACCTTATCTTCCAAAATCTGGGCCTTTTGGGGGTTAACTTTACAACCAATTGAATGTAAGAGTTCCAGGAGTTCGGACAGAAGCTCGATGTGCTCTTCCTTGGTGTCTGTCTGCAGTAGTAGGTCGTCTACGTACTGGACCAGACATTCGGGGCGAGAAAATTTGGCTAAACCATTTGCCAGCTGTCGGTGGAAAATGGAGGGAGAGTTGCGGAATCCTTGTGAAAGGCATGTCCACGTGTACTGTTGATTTTTAAAGGTGAAGGCAAATTTGTACTGGCACGCCTTTGCCAATGGAATGGACCAGAATCCATTACTGACATCCAAAACCGTGAAGTATCGGGAATTGAGTCCCTGCTTGAGCATGGTCTCGGGACTTGTGGCTACTGTGGGGGCTGCTGCGGGGGTGATTTTGTTGAGTTCCCGGTAATTGATGGTCAGTCGCCATGATCCATCGGGCTTTCTCACTGGCCAAATTGGGGCATTATTAGTGGAGGCTACTGATCTAAGTACTCCCTGCTCTAATAAGCTGTCTATTACTTTTGCGGTTTCTCCCTCTGCCTCTTGGGGAAATCCATACTGCTTTTGGAGTCTAGGTTCAGGTCCTGTGATTTGTACGGAACCAGCCATCTGGCCACAGTCGTGTTTGTGGGTCGCCAATGCTGCCCTGTTCTTTTGCAGAACTGCCCTAACCTGCTTGTCCGTGCTAAGCGTGGTCGGGTTGAACCAAAATTTGCCTACTGCGCTAATTTTGTTGCCGTATTCTCCTATGTTGAGCGTTGCAGGGGCTCTTGCAGATTTTGCCATTTTCCAGGCACACTGGTTGACTGGATCGAATGATAGGTTGTGAGAATTCATAAAATCGATTCCCAGAATGTGCTCTGCTGTGTGGGGTAGGTCAACTAAAACCACGGGGTGCTTTGTGGTGATGTTACCGATTTGAATGGGTACAGGGGCTGTGATGTGTCCCTGCTGTGAGTGGCCTGTAAAGCCGCTGAGGGTGATAGTGGCTGTAGTGGGCCACGTGTCTTTCTGGAACACGGTGGAGGAATTTATTCCTGTGTCCCATAGAAATTCGATGGGCTGTCCCCGAATCTTTGCTGCAACTACCGGTCGTCCAGACCTATCCCAAAGGGTGTCACAGACCCAACTGGGGGAGCCCGAACACCGTCAGTCCGTTCCGGTCAGGTCCGTCTGATCTGAACGGGTGCTAACACTATGAATGGGCTCTGTTTTCTTCTTGCTCAGAGTGCCCGTCTGCCGGTGCAGTTGTAACACTCCTGTGACTTGGGTGGGGGGCTGTTCTTTCCTTCATTCACCCATGCGGGGTTCTGGTGTGTTGTAACTGCTTGTATGTCTGCGTCGGCCTGCTTTTCTTCGGGATTTTTAACTGCGGGTTTGTTTTGTACAGACTGCTCCCAGGCGTGGGACAATCTTTTTACGACCCATTTCTCGTTATGAGCCTCCTCTGAGGGATCATAATTCGCGCAAGCTTTTTGTCCTGTTTCTGTGGCATGGGAGATAAGGGTGCGGGTCCATTTGGCCATGTTGTCTGGGGACAAATGGGCGCGGTCTAAGTCTCCAAAAACTGCTGCAAAATGGATCCACAGGCGTCCAGCAAACGCTGTGGGGTGGTTGGTTTTCTTTTGCCTGCACTTATTGAGGCCTTCTATGGGGTCACCCCTGTTATACCCGATCGCGTCTAGGATTTCTGCATTTCTGCAAGGGTGCCCCCTCCTACATTCTGTGGGTCGGGAAGGGCTGCTACGACCAAAGGGTCTAAACTTAAAACTGTGAGCTTTACATGCTCTCGCTCATCCAGGCCGTACATGGTCGCCTGCTGCTTTACTCTGGCAAAGAAATGGTGGGGGTCTGAGGTGGGGAGGAACGGTATGATTTTCTCGCACACGTCCCGTAATTGGGTCACTGTTAAGGGGGTGGTGTACAGAAATTCTGTGTCGTCCGATGTGGCTGTGCGGTGGGTGGTGACTGGGTTCATTGGAGCCTGAACTATCTGCTCTGTGCAGGGTTGGGGCGCTTTCCTCTTTTGGGGCTTTCCCTGCGCACATGTTCCCTGAACATATCTCTGCGCTGTCTCATTTAATTCTTCCCAATCAGGGCCGTCTTCCTCATCTAACTTTGCTCCGAAGGTTTCCTGGAATCCTTTTTGAACTGAAAGCAGAGATTGCAGCTCGGCAATCTGCTTCCGGCACTTTGCGTGGTCTAGCGAGCTTTGTCTTTGCTCTGTGGTGGCAGCATGGAGTGCTCTTAACGCTGCCTTCAGGTCACTACACTGCCTCTGCAATGCTTCTACCTGCTTCTCGGTTTCTTCTCATACCAGGACTGCACGTTGCGTGTCCTGATAGGCCTTTTCATACTGGGACTGGAAGCTGCTTAAGTGCGCCAGACAAGACTGGTGTGCCCTTTTGGCGTCATCCACCTCTCCGTCTTTTGCTGCCAACTTCCTCCTCAACTCTAAGTTCTCTCTCTCTACCTCGCTTACATCAACCTTACTCATTCGATGTATGCCTTCTACCTCTTTCCGGAGCGTCCTAACGACCTCCTCTGTGCCTCGCAACTGTGCCAAGCAGGTCACGATTGCCATCGGCTTGCGAGCTTTTCCTAAGCTCTTCTTGTGGATCTCGCTCAGGGTCTTCCACCAAGTATGTCCTATACTCCCGGGGCCTGATTCCTCATTGTCACAGAATTCACTCCAAAGGGGCCATCCCTTCCCTTTGAGATATTTCCTGATCTCCTCTTCCCAAATGGGACATTGTCCCACTCTACTGGTCGCTGCGACCGCGAATTCCTCGGGGTTCATGAGGCGTTGCATTGCCTGCATTGCCATCTTTCCTATCCGAATGCTGCTCTTCAAATTTGGGACAGGGATATTAAGGCGGCGCTGTAAATACGGGTACGGCTTTCGCTACTTTCCGAAATACAAACTTCCGACAGTTTTGTCGCAACAAAAATCTATCAGTTTTACCTTAGCGCCCTGGCAGTTACGCATGCATACACACACTTCCGAATTATGAGGATTGATCAGAACTACTTGAACGCTTGCGGTTTTCTGTTCTCAATTGGATCTCTAATTCAAATTCTGGGTTCTGCCGGAGTGGTTATGCCACTTCTAGATCGGGTCCCGGCGGAGTCTCCAAATAATGTTGCTAACTTTTCGGTTGGTTCAATTGCTCTGTTTTATTACCTTTGCTCTCGAGTCGCCAGGTATCTTTATGATACCGCCAGGAGGTTCAAGTCCAAGTAATGATCAATAACTCAATACACCGATTAGTAAGATTCAAATCAAAGCACATTTATTATACACAGTAATCGCTTCTCATGCACAAATTCTACGTCTAAGCTTCTTCTACAACTAACAGGCCTATACTTAACTTCGGACTGGCCCACCAGGTCAGGGGAACAAATGGCCTTTCGTTCGGGTTCTGAGTCTGCGGGATTCGAAGTTGGTATGGATTGGTAGCTAGGAGCGCCTATCTCGTAGCGAGCGTTGAATTAAGACTTCCGGTCTTTCGGCGGTCACTGCACCGGTCACGGTCAAGATTGGTTCGCGTTTCTGAGTGACCCGGGCAGGAAGAAGAGAGCGAGTTGAACTTGGGGGCTTAACTTTATAGTCGCCAGGGGCTTCTCGCCTTTCGGGGCGGACCCTGTACCTGGTTCTAGGTGATTGGACTTTGTTCCAATCGCTTGGTTCGCTTTTTCCAATACTGGAGCGGTTCCCTGATCGATGGGCGGTCTTGAGGTGTCCGTTAACCTCTTTTGTGTTGGCTCCTGCTGGCGCCGGGGAGTCTGGCTTTGCTTTGTTTATCCCAAATGTTTCAATTGCACCCGGGGATTACGCATTAGAATGTAGATGGCTGCTACATTATTATGCTGATGGTTGCTGGTATCGATGCTGTCTGGGCTTTTGCAGAGTTTTAATACACAGCAAACCTGCACCTGCCAATTTCTGCCTGTGTTGGCTGAATTTCCCTTCAGCCTTTGCCATTCACCATTTTAAATCGGGACTTGGCCAACTTAGGTGGCTACAGTAGCGTAGAACATGAATCAAAGGTGAGTAAATGTAGTTTGAGACACATGTTCAGGCATGATTGATTGAGCAGACCTGAGGGGCTGAATGGTCTCTTTCTGTTCATAGGCTCCGAATCATATTTAAAAAATAAATCCATTTAAGACCTGGGGCGAGATTCTCCGACCCCCCGCCGGGTCGAAGAATCGCCGGGGACTGGCGTGAATCCCGCCCCCGCCGGACACCGGATATTAGGCGGGGGTGGGAATCACGCCGCGCCGGTTGGCGGCCCCCCCCCCCCCGCTCGATTCTACGGCCCGGATGGACCGAAGTCCCGCCGCTAAAATGCCTGTCCCACCGGCGTAAATTAAACCACCTACCTTACCGGCGGGACAAGGCGGCGCGGGCGGGCTCCAGGGTCCTGGGGGGGGCGCGGTGCGATCTGGCCCCGGGGGGTGCCCCCACGGTGGCCTGGCCCGCCTTCCGCCTTCGCCACGCTCTCCACCATGGCGGAGGCGGAAGAGACTCCCTCCACTGCGCATGCGCGGGAATGCCGTCAGCGGCCGCTAACGCTCCCGCGCATGCGCCGCCCGGAGATGTCATTTCCGCGCCAGCTGGCGGGGCACCAAAGGCCTTTTCCGCCAGCTGGCGGGGTGGAAAATCATCCGGCGCCAGCCTAGCCCCTTAAGGTTGGGGCTCGGCCCCCAAAGATGCCCCCAGAGATTGAAGTATTTTTTTCTTTCCATCCCACTTGGTTGAATGTAAGTCGGAAATTGTAAAAAGGTAAAGTCGCCATACTCCCAGATGACCATCGGCTGCTCACCTCTTTGAGGGGGAGAGCTGACTGGTGGTGATTTAACCTGAGGATCACCGTACCTCAAGCTAGGGTCAAGGTTGAGAAGTTGGGGCCATCTTGAATAACCTCAGATGGGAAGGGAATTGAACCCATGCTGCTGGCTTTGCTCTGCATCGCGGACGTGCTGTCTAGCTAACTGAGCCAAACCGAGCCCCGCTGGATGCAATTGTCTGGGCAATCTCCATTGGCTTTCGAGGTTTTCAGTTTCTTTGAACCCAGCCTGAAAGAGAAAAATTAGGAATTGTACCTTGTATTAAAAAAAGGACATCCTCGTTAGAGAGATAACAAATTACAAGCATCCAGCCATGGCAAACTGCAGTATTGATCCTTGAACAATTGCTTAAGAAGCTAATGAACCACTAAACTGCCATTGAACTTGGGTTAGCTGTGACTTAAGGGCAGACTTAAGACCAACGTGAGACTTGAACACAAAATTTGTGTTGGTGACAGCACAGTGGAGCAGTGGTTAGCACTGCTGCCTCACGGCGGCAAGGACCCCGGTTCGATCCAAGTCCCGGGTCACTGTCCGTGTGGAGTTTGCTCATTCTTCCTGTGTCTACGTGGGTCTCACCCGCACAAAAAGATGTGCAGGGTAGGTGGATTGTCCATGCTAAATTGCCCCTTCATTGGAAAAAAATAATTGGGTACTTGGGTAATTGGTAATTTGTTTTTTAAGATTCCCGTTGATGCTTCAGGTCAATGTCAAGGCAGTGCTTCACTGTAGGAACTGCTCTCTATTGAATGAGATGTTAAGACAAGATTTCTGCCCTCTGACATGAATGTGAAAGATCCCACAACACAACTTCCCCAGACAATTAGGGAAAAGGATTGTCTCTGAGGGCCATTCAAATTTAGCCCTCAGTCAACATCTAAAAACAGATTATTTGCTCATTTACACCTTGCTAATTGCGCAACCCTGCTCTGCATGAATAGGTTGCTGCACTTTCTGTATTACCACAGTTTTACATTTAAAAGTACGTCATTGACTGTGATTTGGGAGGCCTTCAGCTGGTGAACGGCATTCTTCTTCAGTTCTCCACCTGAAAGCAACTCTGGCCCACAGCGTCACAACCTGGGCAGGATAAGGTACCAAATTCACCCCAGCCAGAACAGGATCAAACAGGCACTAATCTGATCCACACCAGCCAACTACCAAATCCCTCCCTCCCCCCCCGTCCCCAAGAGACCCGGGTTGCTGTGGCAACATGGACTTCTACGTGCATGTTGTAGCCCAAAACTATGAACAGTGTGAAGGGCACAGAGGGTGCAAAATTCTTGAACTGCAGTCAAAAGAACTTTTTTTAGCAAGCAGTAACAGGCCCAACAAGAGATGGCTCAA
This sequence comes from Scyliorhinus torazame, assembly GCF_047496885.1. Classification (NCBI taxonomy): domain Eukaryota; kingdom Metazoa; phylum Chordata; class Chondrichthyes; order Carcharhiniformes; family Scyliorhinidae; genus Scyliorhinus; species Scyliorhinus torazame. The sequence continues at coordinate 76,554,660 of NC_092719.1, forward strand.
TTCTAAGTTTAGTTGTAGGAAATGAAGCTGGGCAAATGGATGAAGTAGCAGTGGAGGACCGTTTTGGAAATAGTGACCACAATATAGTTAGATTTAACATAATTTTGGAACAGGCCAAAGGTAGAACAGGAGTAAAAGTTTTAAATCGTGAGGAAGATAATTTTTACAAATCTAAGAGGTGAGCTGGCGAGTATGGACTTGATACAGCTATTAGAAGGAAAAACTGTTTCAAATCAGTGAAATTCTATGGGCATGGTGTCAACATGTCCCCACAAAGAAAAAAAAAGGTACTGCCAAATCTAGAACCTCCTGATTATCCAGATACATATAGGCAAAAATAAAATGGAAAAAAAAGTTTGGACTGGATTCTCTGGGAGGGATTCTCCGACTCCCCGCCGGCCGGAGAAACGCCGGGGGGAGGCGTGAATCCCGTCCGGCCGCCCCAACTCCGGCTGCCGAATTCTCCGTTCAAAAGGCCACAGATTCACAGCCTTGCGGGGGGCTAGCAGGCAGCTGTCATGGAGCTCGCAGCTCCAGATACGCCCCCCCCCGCACTTCTGGGTCAGAGGCCGCGCATGCGCATGGCGGCGGCCTCCAGAGGCCATGGCGCGGACCTGGACCACGGAAATAGTGCCCACGAACGGCCGCTCGCCCAACCCCGACCGCCCGCACAAAATGAGGCCCCCCTGAACTGTGGCAGCTGCGAACCGAGTCCGCAGCCGCCTCTCAAGTTTCCCGAACGGCAGGACCAGATTAGACCCACACCGTCGGGAACTCGGCAGGTTGGCGGCAGAGAATAGCGGGTTGGGCCTCTGGCAATGGCCTCAGGTGGTGGATACGCGGCAGGCGGAGAATCGCTGAACCGGCGCCGGTCCCGATTTCATGCGTGAAACTGTATTCTCCGCCCCGTCGCCGAACGTGATTTTGGCGTTGGGGTGCGGATAATTCAGCCCCTTATGATAGTCACTAAAGACTTAATAGTAATCTTTATTAGTGTCACAAGTAGGCTTACTTAACACTTCAATGAAGTTACTGTGAAAATCCCCGAGTCGCCTGTTCAGATACACAGAGGGAGAATTCAGAATGTCCAATTCATCTAACAAGCACGTCTTTCAGGACTTGTGGCAGGAAACCGGAGCACCCGGAGGAAACCCACGCAGACATGGGGAGGACGTGTAGACTCCGCACAGACAGTGACCCAAGCGGGAATCGAACCTGGGACCCTGGAGCTGTGAAGCTACTGTGCTAACCACTGTGCTACCGTGCTGCCACTAATACTGTAGAAAGCATGGAGGAGTATAGAACGTACAGGCTAGGGTTGTGTTCTTTAGAACAGTGGATGCTAAGGAGTAACCTAATTGAGATATACAAAATTATGAGGGGCTTTGACAGAGCAGCCAGGAAGGTTTATTTCCCCCAGCTGATGGGCCAATTACTAGGGGGCATAGCTTTAAGGTGATTGGTAGAAGGATTAGAGGGAACATGAGGGAAAATCTTTTCACCCAGAGGGTGGTGGGTGTCTGCAATTCGCGGCCTAAGTTGGTGGTCGAAGCTGAAACCCTCAGCTCAGTTAAAAGGTACTTGGATCTTCATCCGAAATGCTGTAACCTGCAAGGCTATGGACCGGGTGCTGGAAAATGGGATTAAAACGAGCAGCTAGTTTATTTTTTATTTGGCCGGTACAGGCATAATGGGCTGAACGGCCTCTTCTGCACTGTAACTTTCCCATGGATAGTGATCACATGGCTGAGCAGGAATCCCTCCCACTCTACCACCCCTGGGGTAGGACTTAAAACTTGGAGCTTCTGGCTCTCGGGCAGGGATCCTACCCAGTGGGCCACAAGAGTTCTTGTGAAAGACACTGCGTAAATCAAGCCTTCCTTTCTTTATTATTGCCAGAACGTTCATTGCTCCAGGTGAAGTGAATGCACAGGCCTTGTGTCACACATTGTAAATAAAACTGAGTGAGTCCTGATGTACCAGCAAGGCCCACTCGAAGAGAAGACTGTGAGGAGAGTTTGGTGTGGCTGGAAAACCAAGCACTCCCTCTGATGTAACGGTTTACGAATCTTAGAAACTCCACCAGCCCATATAAATTAAGAGATCAATCTTTCTGCCCCCATAAAAAAAGCTTTAGTTAAAAAGGCCGGGAGACATTGGGCTGGATTCTTCATTTGGGAGACTAAGGGCAGGATTATCCGAAAATGGTGCTTTGTCCCCACGCCGGCAGAAAAATGGGCAACAACGACTCCGGCGTCAACGGCCACCGAAGGTGAGGGATTCTCACCTTTCTAGGTGACTACGTTGCGGCTGGAGTCGTCACCGCTGCTCCAGCCGGCGCCGAAGAGCTGGCGCAGGTTTGTGCATGCGCGGAACAGCCGGTGTATTTCCACGCATGTGAAGACAGTCCGGCGTATTTCCACGCACGCTGCTCTCTTCTCTGCTCCGGTCCCCGGGCAATATGGTGGAGCCCGACAGGGGCCCGTCGCGGAGGAAAGAAGGCCCCCATGTAAACAGCCCGCCCGCAGGATCGGTAGGCCCCGATCGCGGCCAAGGCCACCGTGGTGGCCGCCCCCCCCCCCCCCGCAGGGTCGGATCCCCCCACCCCCCCCCCCCCCCCCCCTCCAGGATGGCCCCTGGATACACATCTGCCAGGTCCCACCGTGCGTGAGGTGAGTAAGTTACGCCGGTGGGACTAGCCAAAACTGGACGGCCACTCGGCCCATCGGGGCCCGGAGAATCGCAGGGGGGGGGGGGGGCGCTGTCATCAGCCACCGACCAGGGAATCCCGCAGCCACCCGAAAAACAGCGCCGGAGAATAGATCAGCCGGCGGCGGGGCGGGATTAGCGCCCCCCCCCCCCCCCCGGGGATTCTCCGACCCAGCGGGGGGGGGTTAGAGAATCCCTTGGTCCCCACGCCGGCGTGAAAACAGTGGTGTTTAAGGCTGGAATACTGGTGCAAAACGGCCACTGATTCCCTCCTCCGGGGCGGGGTGGGGGGTGGGGGGGTGGGGGGGGGCGCAAGCAGCCAGGCAGCGTAGAACTCCCGGCTCTAGTTGCCGATATGGCCCGGAGCATTGCCGGGTCCGTGGCCACGCATGCGCATGGCGGGCGGCTGCAATGGCCGCGCTGTGCTGCATGGCGGACGCAGCCCCCTGACCGCAAAAATAGTCCCCCCCCTTCGGCAGGCTTGCGTGTCCCAGACTGCCCCCCCCCCCACAGTGCCCCCATCCCCGAATGAAGCCCCCCCCTGCCTGCGGATCGGCCCTCCCCCAACTGTGGCGGCGCAGGACTGAGTCCGCACCCGCCTTGCTGAGTTCCTGACGGGTGAGACCATGAGAGTACAATGCCGTCGTGAACTCGGCCAGTCGGGGACGGAGCATCACGGGGCGGGCCTCAGGCAATGGACTCTGTTCAGGAGGCGGTCAGAAGACCAATGTGGAGTAAGCAAGCTTGTACAGCACTTTGAGCTGGGGTATACCTGGCTGTCATGTCCACATGGCATGGGTCTCCCGCACCCCCCACCACCGCCAGCCCTTGCTATTGGTAAAAATCAGAGGTGGGAAGAGACCCTTAAAAGCTGCCCCACAGCTCCCCTGCCACTATGGGCAGCACGGTAACACAAGTGGCTAGCATTGTGGCTTCACAGCGCCAGGGTCCCAGGTTCGATTCCCCGCTGGGACACTGTCTGTGCGGAGTCTGCACGTTCTCCCCGTGTGTGCTTGCGTTTCCTCCGGGTGCTCCGGCTTCCTCCCACAGCCCAAAGATGTGCAGGTTAGATGGATTGACCATGCTAAATTGCCCTTAGTGTCCAAAAAGGTTAGGAGGGGTTATTGGGTTACGGGGATAGGGTGGAAGTGAGGGCTTAAGTGGGTTGGTGCAGACTCGATGGGCCTAATGGCCTCCTTCTGCACTGTATGTTCTATGTTAATCCTATGTATGGTAGAATTCCTGCCAAGGCGAGTAAACAAGAGGCATGGCATCCCCATAGATCCCACCTGATTTTACAATGCCCCTTGTGCCTGGCAGCTCATTCCCAGGGTGGGGAGGGATAAAATTACAGACATTATTTGAATCCAGGGCACTAGAAGAACTCACTTGTCTTCTCTGGATAGTGCATTTTATGTTATGTCCACCTGAGAGGGAAGGCAGGGCATCATCAGAAAGACTGCCTCGCCCAATAGTGCAATGTTCCCTCAGCACTGGACTGAAATGTCAGCCTGGGGTTATGTGCTTCCACCTACGACCTTCTGACTCAGAAACAGGGGTACAATAATTGAGCCAAAGCTGACGCCTACTAGTGATAAATATTTCTCCACATTCTAATGAAATCTGTTCAGCGGGGTGATCATTCTCCACGTTAAGAAATGTTTCTTGAATTTTGAAATCCATCTTTTGCCTGTATGAATTCATGCCTCCCTGTCATGCGGGATTGCTTTGCTCTGAAGTAAAATATTGCAAGTTTACTTTTCATGTACGATTTAAAATGGCAAGCAAAGTCTTCTCTAGTCTTTGCGTATCATAAATGCAGGTCTTTTTTAACACAATTTACAAGTTATGCCCGGCCCAAGACCAGAAATTCCTGGCCGAGGTCAACGGGGCCTGTCAAATTGTCCGTCCCGCCTGTGGCGATTCCTGTCGCAGGCAAGACCAGAAAATGTATCCCCCTCGTGGTCTCCCATTTGGTCTCCATTGGTCTCCATTCACTCACCTTTGCTTGAATAAGATTGCACCGGGCAATTTAGGCTGCAAACATACTGGTTGAATAAAAATCGAAAAAGAAAATTACAAGGACATGAATAGATTGTACGAGAGGAGGGACATGGTCGTCTCCAGCATCACAGCACAAAAACATCATCAGTAAATGATTTGTCATCAGCCTCTGACCGATTCCAATTTACGGTCACACCAGGAACAAGTAGCGAACTGCAAAATGACTCTGTAGTTGAACCCCGAACAGAATAATTTGCCGGTGTCGCAATAGATCTGTTTGGACAGCTTAATCTTTCTGAACTGGAACTCAAGTTAATACACTCCAATGTGGATTCAATACATCAAAAAGATAAGAATAAGAACCTACTGATGAGCCTTACAGGCATGTATTGTCTTCTCCGATAATTCGATTTATATTGGATGGTTGACGGTGCCTCCACCTGATTTTCAGTGTGCTTTAAATTGCCCGGAACCAGGACCTGAGGCAATGCGACCAGGTCAGAGTGTGTGATGTCCCGGGATGGTGGGCCTGTCATTTGAAGAGAGATTGGGCAAAGCTGGCTGTATTCTCTCGAGTTACAAAGAAGGCGAGCTAATCTCATTGAAACTTAAAGGAATAGGAAAGGTAGATGCAGGTAAGATGTTTCCTTAATTGGGGTGTCTCGAATCAGGGGGCACAATTCAAAATAAGGGGCAAGCCACATTGGACCGAGATGAGGAGAAATTTCTTTCCACAGAAGGTTGTGAACCTTTGGAATTCTCGACCCCAGAGGGCTGGGGAAGCTGTCACTGAGTATGTTTGAAGCAGAGATTGATAGATTTCTGGGGCGAAATTCTCCGTTATCGGCGGAAGGTCCGCCGATCGGCGCAAAAAACGGCGCAAATCCGACTTGCGTCACGTCGGAAAAATGGGTCCATAGTCTCCAGCCCGAAATGGGCTAGCAGCGACGTAACGGGATCCGCGCTTGCGCAGTGGTTCACGCCGTGCAGCGTCATACGCGCCGCACGGCGTGACGGCTCATAAGGCCGCGCTGCTCCCCCCCACCCGACCGGAACACCCGACCGCAACACCCGACTGGATGGCTGGCCGCCGCTCAGCCCCGAGGTTCGAGTCACGCGATGTGGAGGCGCTCCTGGACGCGGTGGAGCAGAGGAGGGATGCCCTGTATCCCGGGCACGGCCGCAGAGTTGCCCCACGGCACAGCCGGCGCCTGTGGAGGGAAGTGGCAGAGGCCGTCACCGCTGTGGCCCTGACACCACGGACAGGCACCCAGTGCCACAAGAAGGTGAACAACCTCGTCAGAGCAGGCAGGGTGAGCCTCCCCCATATCCCCCCTCCCCCATATCCCCCCCTCCCCCCATATCCCCCCTCCCCCATATCCCCCCTCCCCCATATCCCCCCTCCCCCATATCCCCCCTCCCCCATATCCCCCCTCCCCCATATCCCCCTCCCCATATACCCCCTCCCCCATATCCCCCCTCCCACATATCCCCCCTCCCCCATATCCCCCCTCCCCCATATCCCCCCTCCCCATATCCCCACTCCCCCATATCCCCCCTCCCCCATATCCCCCTTCCCCCATATCCCCGCTCCCCATATCCCCCCTCCCCCATATCCCCCTCCCCATATCCCCATATCCCCCCTCCCCCATATCTCCCCTCCCCCATATCCCCCCTCCCCTATATCCCCCCTCCCCCATATCCCCCCTCCCCCATATCCCCCCTCCCCCATATCCCCCCTACCCCATATCCCCCATATCCCCCCTCCCCCATATCCCCCTCCCCCATATCCCCCCTCCCCCATATCCCCCCTCCCCCATATCCCCCATATCCCCCCCTCCCCCGTACCCCCAAGTGAATCCAGCCCTAACCTTAACCTCTGCAATCCATGCGCAACCGATGGTGTGCATTCATATACCTGCCTAACAGTGTTGCCTTTTACCCCTGCCACCACCACCCCCCCCCCCCCACAGGAGAAGCGCGCACACAACAATAGGGAGCATGTGAGGACTGGAGGAGGCCCCGCTGATGAGAGGATGAGAGGCCACTGACCGAACACGAGGAAAGGGCCCTGGAACTGGCTGGCGGACCTGAGGACCGGGAGGTTGCTGATGCAGAGGTCGGGGGCGTAGTAGCAAGTGAGCCACCGACAGCCCGTCCCCATATCCCCCCTCCCCTATATCCCCCTCCCCCGTATCACCTGATCACTGCCTGATGTCTAACCATGCATGCTTCATTGTGTATCGCAGGACCAAACGTCCAGGCACCCATCCCCGCAGATGCAGACCGCCCGCAGGATGCCCCTCGGAGGCCACGGGAGACGGAGAGACCCGGACCCTCCAGCATGCGACGCCCGCAGGATGCCCCTCGCACACCACGGGAGACGGAGAGACCTGGAGCAACAGGGAGACGACACCCCCGTCACGTGCGGGAGCGACCACCCAGCGATGAGGGGGGCAGCCACAGGCCCCCGTCACATCCGAGCCAGGACACCACTACCCAGGACACCACTACCCAGGACACCACTACCCAGGACACCACTACCCAGGACACCACTACCCAGGACACCACTACCCGGGACAGCAGTACCCGGGACAGCACTACCCAGGAAGACGAAATACCAGACAGTGACTCAGAGTGGATCGGTGGAGACGAACCCCCACCACAAAGTGCCATGGACTCAGAGTGGGACGAAGAGCACGACACAACGCCACTGCTGTCACCAACACCCTCCACCATCGCAGAAACACTCACCTCGATTGGGCACTTTAGTGATGAGGCGTCTGGTACACTCACTGGTGCGCACAACACAGCCGTCCCGGTACAGCAGGTGGAGGTAGGAGCAGCAGAGAGGCCGGGCGGTCGGAGGGCGGCCCAGCCCAAGCGAACATCTGCCGCCCAGATGGATCCCGGGTTCCTGGAGTTACCACACCCACACATAGATCCGATGCAACCACCGACCCGGAGACAAGCGAAGAGGGTGACGGGCGGCTGCGGTCGCAGGTGGAAGAGTCCACCCGCGTCCAGGAGCTGGGAGTGGTGCCGGTCATGCGTGCCACCCAGGCTGACACCGCACGGGTGGCGTCTGCGGTGGAGGCAATGGGTGCGACGGTGTCAGACATGGGGAACGGTTTGCGAGGCCTGGGGCCTTCCGTGCAGGCGGCGTCTGTGGCCCAGGAAATGGCTGCCCTCTCACAGGAGGCCATGAGCCAGTGCCAGCGCCAGATGGCAGAGGCGCTCAACGCCATAGCCCAGTCTCAGCAGGCCATGGCCCAGTCTCTGCAGGCCATGGCCCAGTCTCAGCAGGCCATGGCACAGTCTCTGCAGGCCATCGCTGAGGGCATCGGCGCCAGTGGCCATGTGCGAGCCGGCGTCGCACTGTCACAGACAGGGTTTGCCAACCCCCTGGGCTCCATGGCTGCAAACCTGCAGACCCCTGTCGATACCAGCACGGGCCTCCAGGACTGGCAGTGCCAGATGTCGGGGGGGCGTCGGATGGACAGTCCGTTCGCATCCCCCACCCATGTAGAGGCCTGGGGGCCATCGGGCACCCCGAGGGAGGAGGAGGTGGTGTGGTCCGTCCCGGCTCCCTCTGTAGGGGAGGTCCCGATACACCGCGACACCTCGGACTCCCCCCCTTCCGTCCCAGGTGCATCGGGTGGGCACCAGGCAGGACAGGCTGGCAGCTCGCCGTCCCAGTCGCCCGGGCCGCAGCCTGGCCCATCTAGGCCAGGACGCCCCAGGAAACGGCCGCCAAAGGGATCCAATGTCAGAGGGCAGGAATCACAGGAGTCCACCTCCAGTTCTGCTGTACCGTCTGGGGAACCACGTAGACGTAGTCAAAGGGCCCGTAAGGCCAAACAATTAGACACTGAGTAAGTTGGCACGGGTGCAGGGCACAGATGAGTTTTAGGGGCTAGGGCACGTGCATGAACTCCTTTGGTTATTAAAGTCAATGTTACACCTACAGAAGCTGCCTTTGTGCTCTGTCCAAAGTGTGCGGGGGTGTCATGTACGTTGAGCGCAAGTGTGTGTGTGAGGGGTGGTCTTACCTCAGCCCCAGGTGAGTCTGCCCCCTTCCCCCTGGGCCGCCATCAACATCCCCCGGGCAGAGGACGGGACCGTGCGCTGCAGTGTCACAGCCGCATGCAGGGATGGTCCGGGTGGATGGTGGTACTGTGGCCATGGGTCAGACATAGTCCAACGATGTAGAGCCAGGAGCTAACCGCAGGGCGGGTTGTCATCATCCTCCATGGCCTGCGATAGACACGCGTCCACCCGCAACTGTGTGAGCCCGGCCCGTTGTGCCGCAGGTGGATCGGCAATGGGGGGGCGGGGGGGGGGTGGTGTGCATGCGGGTGGGGTGGGTGGGGTTGGGGAGGGGGTGAGGGTGCTGGGTGGGTGTATGGGTGGTGTGGGTGGTCGGCTGTTGCCATGGTGTGCGGTCTGTGGCCATACTACCCGATTCCCACGCCCATCTAGTCAGTGAAGCGGGCGTCTATCAGTCTGTCCCGTGCCCGCTGGGCCAGCCGGTAACGGTGGACAGCCACCCGCCTGTGTCTACCCCCTCTGCCCTGACCATTACCCCCATCCCCCCCACCTGGGGAGGACTGCGCCTCTTCCTGCTGCTCCTCCACTCCGCCCTCCTCTGCCTGCGGCACATCGCCCCTCTGTTGGGCTATGTTGTGCAGGACGCAGCACACCACAATGATGCGGCCGACCCTATCTGACCGATACTGGAGGGCGCCCCCAGAGAGGTCCAGGCACCTGAAACGCATCTTCAGCACGCCAAAGCACCTCTCTATCACTCCCCTTGTCGCTACATGGGCATCATTGTAGCGGTTCTCCGCCTCATTGCGTGGCCTCCGTATAGGCGTCATCAGCCACGATCGCAATGGGTAGCCCCTGTCGCCCAGCAACCAGCCCCTCAGCCGGGGATGGCGTCCCTCGTACATGCCGGGGATGGATGACCGCGACAACATGAATGAGTCGTGTACACTGCCTGGGTGACGGGCACAGACGTGCAGGATCATCATGCTGTGGTCGCAGACCACCTGTACGTTCATCGAATAGGTCCCCTTCCTATTAGTGAACACGGCCCTGTTATCTGCAGGTGGCCGCACGGCGACGTGCATCCCATCGATCGCGCCCTGGACCATGGGGAACCCGGCCACGGCAGAGAAGCCCACGGCCCGGGCATCTTGGCTGGCCCGGTCCACGGGGAAGCGGATGTAGCGCTGCGCCATGGATTATAGGGCATCTGTCACTGCCCGGATGCACCGGTGCACCGATGTCTGCGATATGCCGGACAGGTCCCCACTCGGTGCCTGGAATGACCCCGTTGCATAAAAGTTCAGGGCCACCGTAACCTTGACGGACACGGGGAGAGGGTGTCCCCCGCCAGTGCCACGCGGTGACAGGTGTGCCAGCAGGTGGCAGATGTGTGCCACGGTTTCCCGGCTCATCCGGAGTCTCCTCCTGCATTCCCGGTCCGTGAGGTCCTGGTATGACTGCCGGGGCCGGTACACACGGGGCGCCCTCGGGTGCCTCCTTTGCCGTTGGGCCGCGGCGTCCTCCTCCCCCTCCTCGTCCTGTCGGTCGGGTGTCCCTCCAGCCTGGGCGGCTGCCGCCTGCCCCTCTGCAGCAGCCTGCGCCGCCTCTCTGGCACGCTCCTCCTCCTCCTCCTCCTCCTCATCCAGGGCAACATAGACATGAGCGGCTGCCGCCACGGCGGCCAGCATCGCTGGATGATCTGAAAACATGACGGCCTGGTGGGGGAGGGGAACGACGACATGTCATCATTGCCCATATCCCCTTCTCCCCCCAGCCAGGTGGCATGGACCGCATGGGTCCAACTGTTGGAGGCTGGCACCTGGCCAGGTGGACCAACTCACTTGCCCTCCCATCCCCCTCCCCAGCAGGGACCCCCCCCCGGCACGGACCCCCACCCCAACCTCCACACCGGCACGGAACCCCCCATCCCCCTCCCCAGCAGGGACCCCCCCCCAACCTCCACCCCGGCACGGACCCCCCATCCCCCTCCCCAGCAGGGACCCCCCCCCCCCAACCTCCACCCCGGCACGGACCCCCCCCCCAACCTCCACCCCGGCACGGACCCCCCCATCCCCCTCCCCAGCACGGACCCCACCCCCCCGGCACGGACCCCCCCCAACTTCCACCCCGGCACGGACCCCCCCATCCCCCTCCCCGGCACGGACCCCCCCCCAACCTCCACCCCGGCACGGACCCCCCCATCCCCCTCCCCAGCAGGGACCCCCCCCAACCTCCACCCCGGCACGTACATGGGCCCCCCCATCCCCCTCTCCAGCAGGGAGAATGACGCCCCTGATTACCAATAGTGTAAAAGGTTATGGGAATAGTGTGAATAAAAGGCAATGAATGGCAGTGCAGGCTCGATGGGCTGAATGGCCTACTCCCGTTCGTATGTTCCTATGTCTGTGGGATTTATTTCATATTTGCGTTGCCTCAGAGAGAGAGAGAGAGAGAATATATATTCCAGTGTCGAACACCATCCCTATCGATCAACACCCTCTTCTGAATCTGTCCCAGCCTCAACTCATTTTCCTGGATTGGGGCTCATGGTGGGTTTGTGGTTGGGATTATTTTTTATTTTTTATTTTTTAAATAATTATTATGGAAGGTTTTCATAAAATATCAATAACAAAATGAGAAAGAAAAAAGAACCCAACAGGGTTAAGTACAAAACACAATCTAAAAAAGCTACCCCCCCCAACCCCTCCCCCCCTGTACATAAATAATAAATTAACATTAACACCCCGAATTAACACAACAAGTATATACACCCCCTCAGACCCTCCAGTGTAAATAACATAAACAAAAATAAAGTAAACCCCCCCCCCCCGCCCCCGAGCTGCCATTGACCAATGTCTATCGTTCTGCCAGAAAGTCTAAGAACGGTTGCCACCGCCTAAAGAACCCTTGTACCGACCCTCTCAAGGCGAATTTCACCCTCTCCAATTTAATGAACCCTGCCATATCGCTGATCCAGGATTCCACGCTTGGGGGCCTCGCATCTTTCCACTGAAGGAGAATCCTTCACCGGGCTACCAGGGACGCAAAGGCCAGAATTCTGACCTCTTTCGCCTCCTGCACTCCCGGCTCCTCTGCCACACCAAATATTGCGAGCCCCCAGCCCGGTCTGACCCTGGATCCTACCACCCTCGACACTGTCCTCGCTACGCCCTTCCAAAATTCCTCCAGCGCTGGGCATGCCCAGAACATATAGGTGTGATTTGCTGGGCTCCCTGAGCACATAACACACCTGTCCTCATCCCCAAAGAACCTGCTCATCCTTGTCCCGGTCATGTGTGCCCTGTGCAGCACCTTAAACTGTATGAGGCTGAGCCTCGCGCACAAAGAGGAAGAATTCACCCTCCCTAGGGCATCTGCCCACGTCCCTTCCTCGATATCCTCTCCCAACTCCTCCTCCCACTTACCTTTCACCTCCACCACCGAGGCCTCCTCCTCCTCCTGCATCACGTGGTAAGTTTCCGAGATCTTCCCCACTCCCACCCACCCCCCCCCGAGAGCACCCTGTCCTATACTGTGTGTGGCGGTAGCCACGGGAATTCCACCACCTGCCGTCTGGCAAACGCCCTTACCTGTAAGTACCTGAACGTGTTCCCCGGGGGGGAGCCCGTACTTCTCCTCCAGCTCACCCAAGCTCGCGAACTTCCCGTCCACAAACAGGTCCCCCAGCTTTCGTATCCCTGCCCTGTGCCACCCCGAAAACCCTCCACCTGTTCTTCCGGGGGCGAACCGGTGGTTCCCCCGTAATGGGGTCCACGCCGAGGCCCCAACTTCCCCCCTATGCCGCCTCCACTGCCCCCAAATTTTGAGGGCCGCCACCACCACCGGACTCGTGGTATACCTCCTTGGAGGGAGCGGCAGCGGCACCGTTGCCAGCGCCCCCAAACTCGTACCCACACAGGACGCCGTCTCCAGCCTCTTCCATGCAGCCCCCTCCCCCTCCATCACCCACTTGCGCACCATCGTCGCATTGGTGGCCCAGTAGTACCCACAGAGGTTGGGCAGCGCCAGCCCCCCTATCTCTACTCCACTCCAGGAACACCCTTCTCACCCTCGGAGTCCCTCGCGCCCACACAAACCCCATAATACTCCTGTTAACCCGCCTGAAAAAAGTCTTCGGGATAAACACGGGGACGCACTGGAACAGGAACAAAAACCTTGGGAGCACGGTCATTTTGATTGACTGCACCCTACCAGCCAAGGACAGCGGCAACGCGTCCCACCTCTTGAACTCCTCATACATTTGCTCCACCAGCCTTGTAAAGTTAAGCCTATGCAGGGCCCCCCAGCTCCTGGCCACCTGGACCCCCAAATATCTGAAGCTCCTCTCCGCCCTTTTTAGTGGGAGCTAGTCAATCCCCCTCTCCTGGTCCCCTAGCTGAACTACGAACAGCTCGCTCTTCCCCATATTGAGCTTGTACCCCGAAAAGTCCCCGAATTCCCTAAGGATCCTCATTACCTCGGGCATTCCTCCCACCGGGTCCGCCACATACAGCAGCAGGTCGTCCGCATAAAGCGACACCCTATGCTCCCCACCCCCCCCCCCCCCCCCGCACCAACCCCCTCCAGTTCCTCGACTCTCTCAGTGCCATAGCCAGGGGTTCGATCGCCAGTGCGAAGAGCAGGGGGGACAGGGGACACCCCTGTCTCGTCCCTCGGTGCAACCGAAAGTACTCGGACCTCCTCCTATTTGTGGCCACACTCGCCATCGGGACCTCATACAACAGCCTAACCCACCTGACAAACCCCTCCCCAAACCCAAACCTCTTCAGCGCCTCCCACGGGTACCCCCATTCTACCCTATCGAAGGCTTTCTCAGCGTCCATCGCCACCACTATCTCCGCCTCCCCCTCCCTCGCCGGCATCATGATAACGTTCAAAAGCCTCCGCACATTCGCGTTCAACTGTCTCCCCTTCACAACCCCGTCTGGTCTTCATGGATGATCTGCAGCACACAATCCTCAATCCTCGTGGCTAAGACCTTCGCCAGCACCTTGGCATCTACATTTAGCAAGGAAATCGGTCTGTAAGACCCACATTGCAGGGAATCCTTGTCCCGCTTCAGGATCAAGGAGATCAGTGCCTGGGACATCGTCTGGGGTAAAGCCCCGCCCTCCCTTGCCTCATCAAAGGTCCTAACTAACAGCGGGCTCAACAGGTCCATATATTTTTTATAGAAATCGACCGGGAAACCGTCCGGCCCTGGTGCCTTCCCCGCCTGCATGCTTCCTATCCCTTTGATCAGCTCCTCCAGCCCAATCGGGGCCCCCAGTCCCGCCACCAGTCCCTCTTCCACCTTTGGAAACCTCAATTGGTCCAGGAAACGGCCCATCCCTCCCTCCTCCCGTGGGGGCTCGAATCGGTACAATTCCTCGTAGAAGTCCCTGAAGACCCCATTGATGCCAACCCCACTCCACACCACGCTCCCTCCCCTGTCCTTAACTCCCCCGATGTCCCTAGCTGCGTCACGCTTCCGAAGCTGATGCGCCAGCATCCGGCTTGCCTTTTCCCCATACTCGTAGGCCGCCCCCTGGGCCTTCCTCCACTGCACCTCCGCCTTCCTGGTGGTCACCAGGTCGAATTCGGCCTGGAGGCTGCGCCTCTTCCTCAACAATCCTTCCTCAGACTCTTCCGTATACCTCCTGTCTACCCTCACCATCTCCCCCACCAGCCTCTCCCTCTCCCCCCATTCCCTCCTCTCCTTGTGGGCCCTAATGGAGATCAGCTCTCCCCTCACCACCGCCTTCAGTGCCCCCCAAACAATCCCCATTCGGACCTCCCCGTTGTCGTTGGTCTCCAAGTACCTCTCTATACTTCCTCGGACCCGCTCGCTCACCTCCTCGTCCGCCAACAGCCCCACCTCCAAGCGCCACAGTGGGCGCTGGTCCCTCTCCTCCTCCATCTCCAAGTCCACCCAATGCGGGGCGTGGTCCGAAATGGCTATTGCCGAATACTCGGTATCCTCTACTCTCGCTATCAGCGCCCTACTCAAAATGAAAAAGTTGATTCGAGAATAAGCCTTATGGACATGTGAGACGAATGAAAGTTCCCTAGCCCCCGGCCTTGCAAATCTCCAAGGGTCCACCCCTCCCATTTGGTCCATAAATCCCCTCAACACTCTAGCCGCCGCCGGCTTCCTACCCGTCCTAGACCTGGAGCGATCCAGTGCCGGATCCAACACCGTGTTAAAGTCTCCCCCCATTATCAGGCCTCCCTCTTCCAAGTCTGGGATCCGACCCAACATACGCCGCATAAAACCCGCATCGTCCCAGTTTGGAGCATACACATTGACCAGTACCACCCTCTCTCCCTGCAACTTATCACTTACCATTATGTACCTACCGCCATTATCTGCCACAATGCTCGACGCCTCGAATGACACCTTCTTTCCCACCAAGATCGCCACCCCTGGATTTTTGGCATCTAGCCCCAAGTGAAGCACCTGACCTACCCACCCTTTCCTCAGTCTTAGCTGGTCTGCCACCTTCAGGTGTGTCTCCTGGAGCATAACCACATCCGCCTTGAGCCCCTTCAGGTGCGCGAACACGCGGGCCCGCTTAACCGGCCCATTCAGTCCCCTTACATTCCAGGTTATCAGCCGGATCAGGGGGCTGTCCGCCCTCCTCCCCCGCCGACTAGCCATGACCCCTCCTCGGCCAGCCACGCGCCCGCACCCCACACCCGACCCGTTCCCCACAGCAGCATACCCCCGTCTCGACCGCCCCCACTCGCTCCAGCTCCTCCTTGACCTTAGCAGCAGCAACTCGATTCCCCCCCCCCCCCCCCCCCCACCCCCCGGCTAGGACCCATCCTAGCTGGTTTACTCCCCCCATTGCACTTCCGCAAGTCAGCTGACTCCTGCTGACCCCGGCCACTCCCGCCTCCCCTTCGACTCCTCCCATTGTGTGGCACACCCTCTGCTCCCGCTCCCCATCCGCAGGCTCTTCCCCTCCCCCCTCCGTTCTAAGCACGGGAAACAATCCTCGCTTCCCCGCCCCCCCCAGTCTTCAGCGGGGGAAAAAAGCCCGCGCTCCCCACCTACCAGGCCCCGCCACCAACCAAAACAGTGCCCAACCCGCCCCATCCACCCTCCCCAACCCGAAAGAGAAAAACACAGAGAAAAATAAACCCAAAACAATGCAAAGGCCCCCCCCAGCCCGAACCAAAAATAGGCATAACATATCCACCGCAGTCCCCAATCACCCATCCCGACCCTCAGTCTGTGTCCAGCTTCTCGGCCTGAACAAAGGCCCACGCCACCTCCGGAGACTCAAAATAATGGTGCCGGTCCTTGTAGGTAACCCACAGTCGCGCCGGCTGCAGCATGCCAAACTTCACCCCCCTCCTGTACAGCACCGCCTTCACTCGATTGTACCCGGCCCTCCTCTTTGCCACCTCCGCACTCCCGTCCTGGTATATTCGAACCTCTGCATTCTCCCACCTGCTGCTCCTCTCCTTCTTGGCCCACCTGAGCACACACTCCCGATCGACGAAACCGATGGAACCGCACCAGCACCGCCCGCGGAGGCTCGTTAGCTTTGGGCCTCCTCACCAACACTCTATGGGCCCCTTCCAGCTCCAGGGGCCCCTGGAAGGACCCCGCTCCTATCAGCAAGTTCAACATGGTGACCACATAGGCCCCTACGTCCGGCCCCTCCAGCCCGTCCGGGAGGCCCAGAATCCGCAGATTGTTCCGCCTCGACCGATTCTTCATCTCCTCGAACCGCTCCTGCCATTTCTTGTGGAGCGCCTCGTGCTTTTGGGCTCTTATCGGGAGCCCCAACGGCAATTTTCGAAGGCTAAACTCACTGTGAGGCGACATAGAAGGGAGTCCCCCCGGATGTGAATGGACAGAAGAGATAATAGTGGCCAGATTGCGGAGGATCCTCTGGAGCAACGGCAAAGAAGGGAAGTGAGAAGCAAGATGGCGGCGGAGGGAGGCCAGTTGGTACGGGGCCTGGAACAGCAGGAGTTCCTCCGGCGATGTGTGGAGGAGCTCAAGAAAGAAGTGCTGGCACCGATGCTGCAGGCGATTGAGGGGTTAAAGGAGGTGCAGAAGACCCAAGACATGGAGCTACGTGGAGTGAAGGCAAAAGCTGCCGAAAATGAGGACGAGATACAGGGCTTGGTGGTGAAGACGGAGACGCACGAGGCACTGCATAAGAGGTGTATGGAGAGACTGGAAGCCCTGGAAAATAGCTCGAGGCGGAAGAACTTAAGAATCTTGTGTCTTCCCGAAGGGGCAGAGGGAGCCGCACCCGGAAGTCTCGTTGGGATTATTATTAAAGGGGAGGCAGTGGCGTTGTGGTTTTGCCGCTGGACTGGTAATCCAGAGACCCAGAGTCATGCTCTGGGGTCCCAGATTCGCTAAAAATCTGAAATTAAAAGTCTAAAGGTGAGCATAAAACCATTGTCGTAAAAATCCATCTGGTTCACTAATGTTCTTTAGGAAAGGAAATCTGTCATCCTTGCTTGGCCTACATGTGAGTCCAGATCCACAGCAATCTGTTGACTCTTAAATGCCCTCAGGGATGGGCATTAAATGCTGGCTGCCCACATCCCATGAATGAATAAAAATATATATATTGTAGCTGAGAGGCGGAGTGTGAGTGCCTCGTGCCTTTTATAGTGAGATACCACCGCTGAATCTTCTCCAAGATGGCGCCGGAGCGAGGTGACTCTCTGCGAGGTCTCCGCAACAGATCCACTTTTTACTTAACTTATACTTGTTCTAATCTTTTTGTCCTATTATGTATTTTCTTTTATTCCCTTTTCTTCCCATGTACTTAATGATCTGATGAGCTGCTCGCAGAAAAATACTTTTCACTGTACCTCGGTACACGTGACAATAAACAAATCCAATCCAATCCAATGTCCTGCCTGCTCATTGGTCAGGTCCTGTTCTCTGTGTTCATTAGCTGCCTGTCTGTACCTGTCTGTATATCATTATCTGCATGTCTGCATATCATGACATCTCCCCTTTTTAAAAAATGTTTTGTTGGCATATCGGAACGTACTTACATGTGGTGGCATATATTAGCATATTTACAAGCGGTGGCATCCTTGTCGACTGCCAGAGAGGTGGTGGTGGGGACGACAGCACCTTGACAGACGGAATGGAAACCTGACTGTTGGCCTCGTAGTTCGAGGTATCAGGGGGTGGCAAAACAATGGACGGAAACGGAGAAGAAAGCGGTTGCGGGCAGGCAACTTTGCGCAGTGCCCATCTGTTTCGTCACACAACAGAACCATCAGCCATACGTACAACATATGAGCGGGACGCAGCCTGTCGAACAACGATAGCTGGAGCAGATCAGCCACCATCCGGTATCTTGATCCTGACAGTGTCTGACGGGGATAACACGGGCAAATCGGTGGCATTAGCATCATAGTCCTGTTTTTGCCGGTCTCGGAGTTGCTGCACCTTCTGCAGCACCGGGAGGTGATCCAGGTTGGGCAAGTGTATGGCTGGAAGTGTCGTCCGCAGGTCCCTGTTCATCAGGAGTTGAGCCGGTGACATGCCAGTGGACAGTGGGGTCGCCCTGTACGCAAGCAGTGCGAGGTAGATGTCAGAAGGAGAATCCGCGGCCTTGCAGATAAGCTGTTTCACAATGTGCACCCCATTTTCAACCTTCCCATTGGACTGCACATAGTGTGGGCTGGAAGTGGCATGTTTGAAATGGTATGACTTGGCAAACATAGACCACTCGTGGCTGTTGAAGCACGGGCCATTGTCACTCATGACAGTGAGTGGGATACCATGCCTGGAGAACGTCGCCCTCCAGGCCTTGATGACGGTCCGAGATGTGAGGATTATTCACAACCTATTGAAAAGACAGAGGTGGGCAGAGGGGGCGGGGTTGCCTTGTTAATTAGGAATTAAATTAAATCAATAGCACTAAACGACATAGGGTCAGATGATGTTGAGTCTGTGTGGGTAGAGTTGAGGAACCACAAAGGCAAAAAAACCATAATGGGAGTTATGTACAGGCCTCCTAACAGTGGTCAGGACCGGGGGCACAAAATGCACCACAAAATAGAAAGTGCATGTCAGAAAGGCAAGGTCACAGTGATCATGGGGGACTTCAATATGCAGGTGGACTGGGTAAATAATGCTGCCAGTGGACCCAAGGAAAGGGAATTCATTGAATGTTTACAGGAGGGCTTTTTGGAACAGCTTGTGATGGAGCCCACGAGGGAACAGGCCATTCTGGACTTAGTGTTATGTAATGAGCCAGACTTGATTAAAGATCTTAAAGTAAGGGAGCACTTAGGAGGCAGTGATCATAATATGGTCGAATTCAATCTCCAATTTGAAAGAAAGAAGGTAGAATCAGATGTAAAGGTGTTACAGTTAAATAAAGGTAACTACAGGGGCATGAGGGAGGAACTGACGAAAATCGACTGGGAGCAGAGCCTAGTGGGAAAGACAGTAGAACAGCAATGGCAGGAGTTTCTGGGAGTAATTGAGGACACAGTACAGAGGTTCATCCCAAAGAAAAGAAAGGTTATCAGAGGGGGGATTAGGCAGCCATGGCTGACAAAGGAAATTAGGGAATGCATCAAAGCAAAAGAGAAAGCCTATAATGTGGCAAAGAGTAATGGGAAGTCAGAAGATTGGGAAGACTACAAAAACAAACAGAGGATAACAAAGAGAGAAATAAGGAAAGAGAGGATCAAATTTGAAGGTAGGCTAGCCAGTAACATTAGGAATGATAGTAAAAGTTTCTTTAAATACATTAAAAACAAACAGGAGGCAAAAGTTGACATTGGGCCGCTCCAAAATGACGCTGGTAATTTTGTGATGGGAGACAAGGAAATAGCTGAGGAACTAAATAAGTACTTTGCGTCAGTCTTCACAGTAGAAGACATGAGTAATATCCCAACAATTCCGGAGAGTCAGGGGGCAGAGTTGAATATGGTAGCCATCACAAAGGAGAAAGTGCTAGAGAAACTAAGAGGTCTAAAAATTGATAAATCTCCGGGCCCAGATGGGCTACATCCTAGAGTTCTAAAGGAGATAGCTGAAGAAATAGTGGAGGCGTTAGTTATGATCTTTCAAAAGTCACTGGAGTCAGGGAAAGTCCCAGAGGATTGGAAAATCGCTGTTGTAACCCCCCTGTTCAAGAAGGGAACAAGGAAAAAGATGGAAAATTATAGGCCAATTAGCCTAACCTCGGTTGTTGGCAAGATTCTAGAATCCATTGTTAAGGATGAGATTTCTAAATTCTTGGAAGTGCAGGGTCGGATTAGGACAAGTCAGCATGGATTTAGTAAGGGGATGTCGTGCCTGACAAACCTGTTAGAGTTCTTTGAAGAGATAACAAATAGGTTAGACCAAGGAGAGCCAATGGATGTTGTCTAACTTGACTTCCAAAAGGCCTTTGACAAGGTGCCTCACGGGAGACTGCTGAGTATTCGAGGCAAGGTACTAACATGGATTGACGATTTCCTGTCAAGTCCTTGCGGATTATGTGGACCAGAGGCTTATGATCCGTCTCGACAGTAAAAGGCCGTAGACATAGTTGTGAAACTTGAGAATGCCAGTGAGAAGACCCAGGCATTCCTTCTCTATTGCGCATACCTTGTTTCGGTGGGCGTCATTTCCCTCGATGCGTAGGCTACCGGTGCCCAGGATGAAGTGTCACCGTGTTGAAGCAGCACCGCATCGATGCCATCCTGGCTCGCATCTGTCGAGATCTTCGTCTCTGTCTGGGTCGAAAAATGTCAAGACGGGTGCAGTGGTGAGCTTGGCTTTCAGCTCCAACCACTCTGCCTGGTGTGCTGCCTTCCAATCAAAGGCAGTGGACTTTTTCACCAGGCTTCGTAGGGCCGTGGTGTGTGAGGCCAGGTTTGGGATGAACTTGCCCAGAAAATTGACCATGCCCAGAAAGCGCAACACCGCCTTCTTGTCCTCAGGGACCTTCATGGTTTCGATGGCCTTGATCTTTTCTGTGTCGGGGCACAAGCCCTGTTGAGAGGTCTGGTCACCTAGGAACTTGAGTGTCGACATGCCAAAGCAACATTTGGACCTGTTCAGCTTCAGGCCATTGGCATGGACACGGCAGAAGACCTCCTGGAGATGGGAAACATGCTGTCCAGGGGTCGTGGACCATATGATGATGTCGTCCACGTACACACGATCCCCTTCAATGCCCTCCGTCATCTGCTCCATGATACAACGGAAGATCTCTGGTGTCGAGACAATGCCAACGGCATGCGATTATAGCAGTATCTGCCAAACGGTGTGTTGAAGGTGCAGAGCTTTCTGCTGGACTCATCCATGTGACGCATCTAACTTGGTGAAAAAACATGTGTGTACCATCTCACTGGTGAGTTCCTCCTGCTTCAGGGTGGGGTAGTGTTCATGTATTATATTCTTATTGAGATCCTTGGGATCAATGCAGATGCACAGGTCTCCCAAAGGCTTTCTAACACATACTATCAAGCTGACCCAGTCAGTCGGTTCAGTTACCTTGGAAATGATGCCCTGTTGTTGAAGATCCTTGAGCTGTGCCTTCAGGCGCTCCCTCAGCAGTGCCGGGACCCGGCGTGGTGCGTGGACCACTGGCTTGGCATCAGGTCGTAGCAGAATCTTGTATCGCTATGGCAGCGTGCCCATCCCGTCGAACACATCCGGATACTGAACGAGGATGTTGTCAATGCCGGCCTGAAGATCCACATTGGAGGATGTCGTTGTGTAAACCCTCTGCATGAGGTTCAGCTGCTTGCAGGCATGTGAGCCAAGTATGGATGCCCTGTCTGGCTTGACAATTTCAAAACGTAACCGCACATGGGTGCTCCGGTTGGAGATGAGTAGATGGCAGGATCCCAGTGCTGTGATGGCATTTCCGTTGTAGTCCAGGAGCCTGCAGGCTGCTGGTAGGACCTTGGGAGGCTTCTTGATGCGTTTGAAATCTGCCTGTGAGAGGAGGTTGGCAGAAGCAACTGTGTCCAGCTTAAACTGGATGGAGCAGTAGTTGACCTGCAGCACCGCACGCCATTCGTCCGCAGAATCCACAGCGAGGATGGATTGAATTTGTGATGAGTTGGATGTGGCATATTCACATTTGGTAATGATGCCCACACAGCAGGCGGAGTCCAGGCATTCTTCCTCTGGATCCGTTGGGCTGCCAGGATCAGAATCCTGTAATCGTTGTTGCACACTCTGAACGCGCGTTGTCGGAATTGGGAGCGCTGGCCTCTGACTGGTGGTGCAGACCTGCACAAGGCTGCATAGTGTACAGGCTTTCCACAGTTTAAACATCGCCTGCCTCTTGCAGGGCAGTGTCCCTTTAAGTGGACGTTGCTGAAGTTCGAGCACGTCACGACGTCGGTGTCCTGACGCTCCGCGCATCGTCGCACATGCGCAGTGCGGGTGTCGGCCGTTTCGTTATCCCGTTTGCATCGCGCATGCGTGGGGCCCCGGGAAAAGCGCGCGAATTGGCCGCTTTCATCAATGCTGAGGCGCTGCATCCTGGAGATGGCCTGCACACTCTCTGCCTCGTGGGAGGCAAGTTTCTCATTTTCAACCGATTTGTACTGGGCATAGCGATATTTGGCGTGCTCATGCACTGTGCATGTTTCAATGGCGACTGACAGGGTCATATGCTTGATTGTAAGAACTACTCTCTCAGAGGATCAGAGTGAACTCCAAACACGATTTGGTCTCTGATCATGGAGTCATCAATATCACCAAAGTTGCAGGACAGCGCTAGCAGGCGGAGGCTAGTTAAGAAGGAGTTGAAAGATTCATCTTTACCTTGTAGACGCTGTTTGAATATGTAGCGCTCGAAGATTTCATTGGTGTCCACTTCACAGTGACTGTCAAACTTGTCCAGGATGGTCTGAAACTTTGTCTTGTTCTGGCCTTCGGTGAAGTGAAAAGAGTTGAAGAGTTCGATGGCTTGATCACCCGCTGTTGAGAGGAGAAGCACGATCTTCCTTGCATCAGACACACCCACGAGGTCTGAAGCTTCGATGTACAGCAGAAACATTTGCTTGAATGTCCGCCAGTTGGCACTGAGATTGCCAGAAGCCCTGAGCTAGTGAGGAGAGTGAATCTTCTCCATGGTGCCAGGATACATTCGCTGGTCGTCACAGAATGGACTGAGGTAAACCACTTAGATTAAGCAGTCTCCTGGTACCATGTTGTGTTATGTACTCTGGGATAACACAGGCTGCAACTGGATGCAGCTTTAACCAAAAGGTACTCCGTGCCTTGAAGTTAGTTAAATTTTATTTATTTTACCAGTAGCACAGTTAGCACAGTTCTCTATGAGTTTGACTCTCTGCTAACCTAAGTGTGGTTACTCTGTCTGACTGAACCAGACTAGCTCTTAGCCACGTGCTGGAGGTGTGATACTGTAAATACACCCTGACTCACTCTGTAGCTGTTCATCAGTGGCAAGAGGCGGAGTGTGAGTACCTCGTGCCTTTTAAAGTGAGATGCCACCCGTGAGTGTCCTGCCTACTCATTGGTCATGTCCTGGTCTCTGTGTTCATTAGCTGCCTGTCTGTATATCATTATCTGCATGTCTGCATTTCATGACAGTTGCAACTGGGTGTCTTAGAGAGAGCTTCAGTGTGAAGAATAACTAAAAGGCATAAGCATGTGGGCATTTCTTAGCAACTGGAGGTCCTTGTAAGGTAAAAAGCTTTTACTTTTTAGCTTAGGTAATTTGAGAACAGTTGGAGGAAGGATCTTGGGCCGTGCACATCTCTCAACTCTGCCAGAAGAAAGACTGGACAAGACAGGAGCTGCAAAGAGGCAGGCTTCCTAAAGTACAGCTACAGTTTAGATAACCAGGGAATTGGAACAGAAAGAACATTTAAGACATCTGAAGTTAAGAAACAGAGACCAAGGTATTGTAAAAAAGAATTCATTGAAGAGTAAACAAAGTGTTCTGAGGTAAAGAGACAACCGCAGTCACTAGCATTAAAGTGTGACAGTAGACGTCAGAGGTAGTTTGACATCATTTTATTGTAGTCTGAGAATTGTGAGTTAAAAAAATTGTGAGCAGTTTGCACAGCAATCTAGTCCAAGAAATCCTAAAGGGTTTGGTGTGAAATCTTAGATTGGATTCGCTGTTAAAAGTGGAACAGATGCTTTGTTTGAAAATGTCATTGGTAAAACCTGGATTGGATTTCGCAATGCAAACCACGAAGGGAAAGCCTTATTATGATATTAAAGCATGTTACAGAGTGGAGTGGAGTTTTTTGTTTGCAGTACTGGAGAGATTTGAGATTGGGCCTAAGGTTGTGACTTGGGTAAAATTGTTATACAAGGATCCGGCAGCTTGCGTGCGGACGAATGAGACGCAGTCGGAGTACTTTCCACTATTCCGAGAAAGGAGGCAGGGGTACCCCATGTTCCCCCTCTTGTTTGCGTTGGCGATTGAACCTTTGGCTAAGGGGTTTGGGCTTATCCAGGGGGATAGTGAGGGGGGGGGGGGCACAGAGTTTTTCTGTATGCAGATGATTTGCTGTTCTACATTTCGGACTTGGGCTCATCGGCGAGGGTATAAATAGAATTTAGGGAAGAGTGAGTATTTTGTTGTGTTGTCTTCAGGTGCAGAGAAGGGAAAGGGAGGGTTGCCAGTTAGGGTAGCGACAACTCACTTTCGGTACTTAGGGGTGTAGGTTGCGCGGAATTGGGCTTGACTCCGGAAGCTAAATTTACAAGCCTGGTGTGGAAGATGAAGGAGGATTTGGGAAGGTGGGATAGTCTCTCTTGGTCATTGGCTGGTTGGGTGCAGGCCATCAAAATGAATATTTTGCCGCGGTTTCTGTTTTTGTTCCAGTGTCTAAGGTCTTTTTGCCATAGGCATTTTTCCGACTGGTGGATAGTGTGGTCTTGTCGTTTGTGTGGGCAGGGAAGGTTGCGAGGATAAGGAAGGCAGTGCTCCAAAGGGAGTGGCAGTCGGGGGGCTTGGCTCTTCTGAATTTGTTGCACTATTACTGAGCAGCGAATGCGGAGAAGGTGTGGGACTGGAGGAAGGAGTCGGAGACTTTGTGGGTGCGGATGGAGGCGGGGTCCCATAAGGGATGGGGCTGCAGACGCTGACAATGGCGCCGCTGCTGCCGCCCCGGCGAAATATTCCGGGAAGCCGGTAGTAGCCACGCTGAAGATTTGGGGGCAATTTTGACAGCTCAGAGCTGTTGATAAGAGATGATCATGGGTTTGATTCAGGGAAGCTGGATGCGAGGTTCCAGGGATGGGAGGAGAAAGGGGTGAAAGAGATGAAGGTTCTGTTTCCAGAGGGGAGATTTGCAAGTTTGGAGGAGTTGGGGGTGCAGTATGGGCTGCAGCGTGAGGAGGGCTTTAGATACATGCAGGGGCAGAATTTCGCAAGAAAAGCTTTTCCGAGTTTTGCGTGGCACCGTCCTCTTTGTTGTTGGAGGAGGTGCTGTCTGTGGTGTGGTTGGAGAGTGGGGCCATTTCAGCAATCTACAGCAAGATTATGGAGGCGGATAAGGAGTCCGTGGAAGGGATTAAGGCCAAGTGGGAGGAAGAGTTGGAGGTGGGGCTGGGTGAATGATTATGGTGCGAAGTGCTGCGAAGGGTTAATGCCGCGACCTCGTGTGCGAGACTGGGATTGATTCAGCTAAAAGTGGTGTATAGGGGGCACTTAATGAAGGCTAGGATTAGCCAGCTGTTTGAGGGGTGTAGATTAGTTGCGAGTTGTGTTGGAGGGGCCCAGCTAACCATGTCCATATGATCTGGTCCTGCCCGAAGTTGGAGAGATATTGGGGATCATTAGTCAGCACCATGTCCGAGGTTCTGCATATGGGATTGGAGCCGGGTGCTCGAGAGGCCATACTTGGGGTGTCAGAACTGCCGGAGTTGCAGACGGGAGCAGGGACAGACATTCTAGTCTTCGCCTCATTGATTGCTTACAAGTTGGTTTTGTTATGGTGCAGGTCAGCTTCTCCTCGCAAGGCCTCAGCATGTCTGGGGGACCTGTTGGAGTTCCTGTCCTTGGAAAAGGTGAAGTTTGCTCCGAGAGGGGCGGATGAGGGGTTCCACCAGAGATGGGGGTTGTTTATTTTACATTTATGGAGACCTGGCTGCTGTTGGTCCTCCATGTTTTATTTTAAAAATGGATATAAATTATGGGGCTTGTTCATCTGCAAAGAGCCGGTTGCCCTGAAGTTAAGTATAGGTTATTGTAGTTGTTAGGTGTAGTTTAACTTGTAGTGTTTTATGTTGCATGTCGAAGTAATCCTCGTGTGTAAATAAACTATCTTTGAACTTGAACTGACTAACTGGTTGTTTGGTCTTTGATCGATACGGTAAAGCCTTGTGGTGGTATTATTTGATACCTGGTGACTCTGAAAAGCAATATTATCATTAATAACTGCCATATCTAGTTAATTTGGCAACATTATTGGTGCCGATTGGCAACAGGTGGCAAGACAGGTTGGAAGACTCTATGGGATCCTGAACTTTTTAAAGAGGAGCAAGGAGTACAAAAGCAAGGAAGTTACTGTAAACCAATTTAAAACTCTGGTTTGGTCAAATCTGGAGTATTATGTCCAATTCTGGGCACCACTTCAGGGAGTGTGAAGAAAAGATTCACGACTCAATGGTTCCAGAGATGGATTCGCGTTCGGCGAACGGCTGGAGAATCACAGCTCCTGACCGAATCGGGGGCGGCACTGGTTTTGCGATGCTACGCCTCCTCCAAAGCGGCGTACTCGCGCCATGTATCGACGCACCCCACCGACGCTCCGACCCCGACCGGCCGAGTTCCCAATGGCGTACGACACATGTGGTCTCGCTCGTCGGGAACTCAGCATGGCGGATGTGGACTCAGTCCGGTGCAGCCACAGTCACGGGAGGGCCGATCCGCCGGCAGGTGAGGACATTATTCGGGGTGGGGACCCAGGGTGCGCGCGCCGGCTGAAGGGGGGTCTATTTCGCGGGCCGGGTCCACGAGCGGCCGCCGCCATATAGCACGGTGTGGCCGCTGTTGGCCGCCGCCGTGCGCATGCGCGGCCAAGGACCCGGCAATTCTCTGAGGCTTTTCGGCAGCTAGAGCCGGCTGCCGTCTTGCTAGGCCCCAGCAAAACAGGGAATCAGTGGCTGTTTTGTGCCAGTTTTTCTGGCGTAAAATGCCACCGTTCCTACGCGGGCATGGGGACATAGCCCCTGAATTTGAAAATCCAGCCTGAGGAATCCAGCTGCATGGATAGAATCAGGATCAGTTCTCGGTGAAGGAGAAAACATTGAAGGAGATTTGATAGAGGTGTTCAAAATCATGAGGGATCTGGATAGAGAGAAAATAGATTAAAACTATTCAATTAGTGAAGGATGGAGAAACAGAGGACACAGATTAAAGGTAGTTGGCAAAAGAATCAATGACGACAAATAAAAACCTTTTTTTCGAGTGGTTATGATCTGGAATGTGCTGCCCGAGAGTGTGTGGGGCAGATTCAATCATGATTTTCAAAAGGTAATTGGATCATCATCTGAAAAGGAAAAATGGATCCCAGGAAAAGGCAAGGGAGGGGCATTGGGTGAATTGCTCTCAGAGAGATAGCACAGAAATGACAATGTAACCATGCTATGATTCTTTGGGCATGATTCAGGGGACCTGAGTTAAAGTCTGCTGAACGGCAAGTTTAGCGCAGTGTTTCTGAGCGGCTGCAGCGCTGAGAAACATTTCGCTATTCAATGGCACTTTGCCCTTTTTTTTGGCCTCGGTGAAATTCTATTTGCTGAGGCTACACTAAGAGGGATTTTGTGTTGGCGAGCTGAAGCTCACCAGCAGGAAAGGCTCTTCACAGATCAGGGTGCCATTTTGTCTGGTTGCCCCAATTCCCCCCCCCCACTCCACCACTTTTCAGGCCCTCCCCCATTTTTGCCCCCCTCCCCCCTTGTTGAGGCCCCCGGGAAGCCCCCTCTACCTGGTAAGGCCCTCCCTGGGTCCCATCCCTGGCAGTGCCAACCTTGCACCTGGGCACCCTGACACTGCCAGCCTGGCACCCTGGCAGTGCCCCTGCCCCAGGATGGCACTGCCATGGTGCCCAGGTGTCAGAGAGTGAGAGCCACCCTGTCCTGTCCCTGACCACCCAGGGATCTACAATGGTCTGGGCGACCCCCCAGGTGGCATTACATCTGGTCCACGTTTGTGGGTACCAGTAACAAACAGCACCCTGGTGAGGTCTACCAGGCTCCGCTGTTGAATCCCGGGCGCCGGGTGAATCTGGAAAACGTATGTCTAAATGAGGATCTGGATCACGCCAAGTGAGGACAAATCGCGCAAGAGGTCTCTCGTGAGATCCAACGGCCTCCTCTCGACTCCAAGTCGGGCGCGTCGAGACCACTGAATTGCACCCTATGATTGTAGGAGACAGTTTGAGCAGTGTAGAGGTGCGGCATTGTAAATGCCTTTACTGGGTTTGTATTTGGGTTTAGAGCTTGTGAATAGGGACTGTGAAAGGGGCCACACTACATTGAGCCATAGAATAGAACCATAGAATTCCTACAGTTCAGAAGGAGGTCATTCGGCCCATCAAGTAGCATTGACCCTACCTAGGCCCACTTCTTTGCCCTATCACATAACCCCATCTAATCTGCACATCTTTGGATACTAAAAGATGTGCTGGTTAGGTGCATTGGCCATGCTAAATTGCCCCTTAATTGGAAAAAAAGATCTTTGGATACTAAGGGGCAATTTTGCAAGGTCAATCCATCCAACCTGAACTTCTTTGGACAATGAGGCACTTATTTACTTGTGCACTACATCTCCAACATGAGAAATTTGACAAAACACTGGGGCCGGGATTCTCTGAAATCCCGGCCAACTGTTGACGCCGGCATCAAAACCGGCGCGAGCAACGCCAGCGTCAACGGGCCTCCAGACCCAGGTATTCACGCCTTCCTAGGGGGGCTAGTACGGCGCCGGAGTGCTGTGCGCTGCTCCAGCGCTCGAAAGCCGGAGAATCGGTGGCCCGGCGGCGGAGTGCCGTGGCGCGATTCTCACCCCCCCCCCCAGCGATTCTCCAACCCGGCACGGGTTCGGAGAATCCCGGCCTGTATATCTATTCTTAAGCCTGTCATTGACAATGTCAGTGGCATTTACAGTAGAGACCACAGCACCATAAACAATCGGCACAGTATGAGCAACTCTCATGTATGCTTTCAATGGAGAGATAGTGGTGTAGTAAATTCAATGAATGAATCTGGACCAAGGCAACTTTTACAGATTGTTGTTAAAAATCCATCTGCTTCGACAATGTCCTTTGGGGAAGGAAATCTTCCACCCTTACCTGGTCTGACCCATATATGACTCCACACCCACAGCAATGTGTTTGACTCTTAACGGAACTCTGCAATTGCCAACAAGCCACTCAATTCAAGGGCAACTAGGGATGGGCAACAATTGGTGGCGCCCACATCGCAGTAAAGAATAAGCAAAGTCCAAGCTCATGGCCAGCCTCAGCTTGCTAGGGGGATGGATATAGGCTACTAAGAAGGAGGGATTGTGCAACATTGCTGATGCTGACTCTACATTTGTACAGATGAGTGGGCTGCGTGAGGAGCTGGCCACCAGCACTGGCGTTGATGGAGTAACGCAGGAGAAGTTGGTGGCAGTTCTCATCCTGGGGAAGTGACGACAAATTCCATATCTGGAAGCAAAAACCTCACAGGGACGCTCGATTCTCTGGCCCGGATGGGCCGAAGTCCCGCCGATAAATTGCCTGTCCTGCCGGCGTGGATTAAACCACCTTTTGAACGGCGGGACAAGGCGGCGTGGGCGGGCTCCGGGGTCCTGGGGGGGGCGCGGGGCGATCTGGCCCCGGGGGGTGCCCCCACGGTGGCCTGGCCCGCGATCGGGGCCCACCGATCCACGGGCGGGCCTGTGCAGTGGGGGCATTCTTTCCCTTCCGCCTCCGCCACGGTCTCCACCATGGCGGAGGCGGTAGAGACTCCCTCCACTGCGCATGCGTGGGAAACTGTCAGCGGCCGCTGACGCTCCCGCACATGCGCCGCCCAGGGATGTCATTTCCGCGCCAGCTGGCGGGGCAACAAAGGCCGTTTCCGCCAGCTGGCGGGGCAGAAATTCCTCCGGCGCCGGCCTAGCCCCTCAATGTTGGGGCTCGGCCCCCAAAGATGTGGAGCATTCGCCCCTTTGGGGCGGCGCGATGCCCGTCTGATTGGCGCCGTTTTGGGCGGCAGTCGGCGGACATCGCGCCGTTTCGGGAGAATTTCGCCCTATGTGTTTATGCTGCATATACTGCATGTTTACTGATGATGCCAGAGATGAGAAGATACTGGACAAACTCAGGCTACTTTCACTGGAGAAGAGAATACCAAGTGATTTACAAAAGTGGCCTTGCATAGAATCCCTGCAGTGCAGAAGGAGACCATTTGGCCCATCAAGTCTGCACCAACCCTCCAAAAGAGCACCCTACCCATGTCCACTCTCCCATCCACCCCACCCTACCCTTGTAACCTAACCTGCTCATCCATGGGGCAATTTAGCATGGCCAATCCGCCTAACCTGCACATCTTTGGACTGGGCACCCAGAAGAAACCCACGCAGACACGGGGAGAATGTGCAAACTCCACACAGACAGTCACCCGAGGTCAGAATGAACCTGGGTCTGTGGCGCTGTGAGGAAGCAGTGCTAACCACTGTGCCACCATGCCAAATCTGATCGCATGAATAGAGAAAGAATATTTCCACTACTTGCGGAGTCAATCATGAGCAAGATTAAATTAACATTGTTACTCTAGAGAGGTAAAAAGTAATTGGAAGCTGTTTCTTTATTATGGTTGCTGAAGGGTGGAAGCTTTACCTCAATGAATATTTGAGGCAGAAACCATTGTGTCTTTGTGGGGAAAATTGGATAAATATTTGAACTGGAGGAAGGTACAGACTTATGGAAAAAATGAATTGGGTCCTGTAAATTTATTTTTAAAAAAGAAAAAAAAAGGTACAACACAGAATGAGAGAGAGAAAAAAATAAAACACCAAAAGGATCAGAGCTAGAGATGAAATAGAAAAGACAACACCAAAAGAGGGGACGGAAAGAAAGTCAAAGAGTGAAAGAGGACGAAGAAAAAAAGAACCCAAAAAGTAAATAGTGAAAAAAGAGGCAGGGGAGCGAGAGAATCCAGATAAAAAAAGAATAAGGCAGAATGGAACGAATGTCAGGAGAAAAGGAATGAGCCAAAGAAAAGAGTGCGTGGGAAAGGGGAGGGAACCAACAAATGTGAGGGAAAGCCAAGAAATCAGATGGGAGAACACGAAAAAGAGAAAGCGGGTGAGCCAGAAGAGGGGTGGGAGAGCAACCTGGGAATGACAGAGAGTGGAGCTGAGAAAGACAGATTGAGAGACAAACCATAGAATCCTTACAGGCAGACGGAGGTCATTCGGCCCATCGAGTCTGCACCAACCCTGTGAAAGAGCACCCTAACTAGGCCCAATCCCCCACCCTATCCCCATAACCCCACCTAGGGGCTGGTTTAGCACACTGGGCTAAATCGCTGGCTTTTAAAGCAGACCAAGCAGGCCAGCAGCACGGTTCAATTCCCGTACCAGCCTCCCCGAACAGGTGCCGGTATGTGGCGACTAGGGGCTTTTCACAGTAACTTCATTGAAGCCTACTTGTGACAATAAGCGATTTTCATTTTTCATAGGGGCCATTAAGTATAGCCAATCCACCTAACATTCACATCCTCGCAGAGAGAGAGGACAATGGAGAGAGGACTTTATTATACAAGACGCCATCACATGAGCCAGTTGCAAGAAAGCGTGACCTTAAATATCATAAAAATAAAGTGCAATTTAGCTTCAGTGTTTTGCTTCGATCGAATGAGTTATGCCCAGCCCTGCTTGTTGATGTACTGCACTCAGTCTTAGAAACTAAATCTCAAATAGTGCATTTTAAAAATAAAATCAAGTGTTAGCATCATTTTATGTGAATTCTATTGATATTCAGAATGAAACAACAGCTTTTCTTATGTTTGTGCTGGTGAAATGCATTGTTTCATATTGCAGCATTTTTTCACAGCATCCTTGCAAACTTATTGTCATCCTATTAAGACCATAAGACATAGGAGCAGAATTGGGCCACTCGGCCCATCGATTCTGCTCCACCATTCAATCATGGCTGATATTATTCCCATCCCCATTCTCCTGCTTTCTCCCCATAACCCCTGATCCGCTCATTAATTAAGAACCTATTGTTGCCTTTTTTACCTGCTATAAATGTGGTATCAATAAGGTTGCTCTACTTTCTTTAGATATTGGTATTATATTGCTCAGAATCGCCAGGTATCAAATGATACCACCACAAGGTTCAACCGGATATCGGTCAAAGAGCCAAACACCAGTTAGTTAGTTCAAGATCAATGGTACTTTATTTATACACAAGATTAATCATGCAACATAAACACTACTAGTTAAACTACCCCTATCAACTATGACAACCTGTACTTAACTTCAGGCACCCGGCTTAGGTCAGAGGAACAGTGGCCTTTGTTCGAATCTGGATCTACTGGATCTGGAGAAGTAACTGCTGCTCAGCTGGGCTCATCCGTCTGGTAGCGGGCGTTGAACTTGAACTTGCTTCTGGTGGTGCTGCACTTGGAGGTGGACGTTGCCGGAGCGCCAGGTCCAAGAGAGATCGAACGCATGGCGGTGTCTCTCTTTATCCTTGGGGAGTTTTGCGCCCTTTTGGGCGGTCCTTCGGTTTGGACTCCATTAATTGGGTAGTTCTTGATCGCTGTATTTGATTTGAGCCAATAAAGGGGCGGGTGCCTTGATGGCTGGGCGTGTCCTAAGTGGCCATTGACCCTGTTGTTGATGCTTCCTGGGTATAGGGAGTGGCGCCGAAATGTCTGGGATTGTATCGGTTGCTCAAGTATCAGTCTTTTGTCTTACGGAGATGGGCCATCAAAATGCTAATCGGTTGGGGGTTTCTATACTGTCTGGATTCTTCACTCACAAATATACATTCAGGCTCTGAGCCTGCCTGAACCTTATATTGTCCATTTTTCCCGTTATGCTTTGCGACCGTCCATGTTTCTTATTGTAAGTGGCCATCCCAGATGGCTACACTATCTCTGTCTTCAAGTGATTTGGCCTCCACATCATTCTGCGGCAAAGTGTTCCACAGATTCACCAGCCTCTAGCTGAAGAAATTCCTCCTCATCTCTGTTTTAAAGTATTGTCTCTTTAGTCTGAGATTGTGTCCTCTGCTCTAGCTTTTCCTACAAGTGGAAACATCCTCGCCACGTCCACTCTATCCAGGACTTGTATGGATTTCTGTTAATGGTCTTCAGGAAAAACGCCTCCCAGTTTTTCCTTCAGAAGTTAAACAAAACAATACAATCCTGCGTCAATTGTATCTAATGCATTTCTTTAGATCATAGAATTTACAGTGCAGAAGGAGGCCATTCGGCCCATCAAGTCTGCACCAGCCCTTACAAAGAGCACCCTACTGAATCCCACATATCCACCCTATCCCCATAAACCAGTAACCCCCACTTAACATTTTTTGGACACCAAGGCAATTTAGCATAGCCAATCCACCTAACCCGCACATCTTTGGACTGTGGGAGGAAACATGGGGAGAACATGCAGACTCCACACAGACAGTGACCCAGCTGGGAATTGAACCTGGGACCCTGGAGCTGTTAAGCAACTATGCTAACCACTATGCTACCGTGCTGCCCACACTTTACTCCATGTAAGTACGGGGCCATTTGGTCCCCCCCATCCCCTCACACCTTCTGCCCTCTGTGTAAGAACAATATTATAATCGCCATACTCAACCCAACACCCACAAACTGCAAATAACTGGATCCTGATCAGTAACCTTGTGCAATCTACATAGTTCTAAAATAAATATTGCAAACACTTTTCGAATGTTAGATAAGCACTCAATCTAATGTATGGCCCAACTCATTTTACTTAGTAAACGGGTAGAAATGAGTAGGGTTGGCTTCAAATGAGGAGCTTTCAGTCTGAATGGTGCCTGTCATTTGTGCACCACAAACTCCATGTTACCTACTTTCAGGTAGGTCCACTGAATTTTGTGCCATCCAAGCACTTAAGTGAGCAGCCATGGGCCTTCCCCAGGACCAAGGACCCCAGGGATGATGGGGGAGGTGCCAATCACAACCCCACCTCCATCCCCACCCCAGGTGGCAGCTGTGGGACCAGGGTGGGAGTTTGCTAACGTGGCTGTGCCGTTATGTCCCGTAGAGCCGCCACAACCATTTACTTGGCTTTTCTGGGTTCATCAACCGATTTTGTCTACAGCCTCACCCTCCATGCATTCACTGTGACTCAGGACCAGGTATAGCTTTCCCCCTATGGGTGCACCACATTGTGCTCAGTTTGTTAGTATTGTTATTTTGATGGAACAGCATTTAGACAGAATAGACACACAGCATGGCAGTAGACTATAACAGAATTTAACAGTCTACAATGAGTCTGCTGTCTCCTGAGGGAAGACCTAAAGCCAGTTCACCGCCCCATATAGCTCTCTCTCTGTGGCTATGGAATTCCCGCCTTTTGACTAGACCCCTTTGGACAGTGGCAGGGGAACGTTAGCAATATAAACCGTGAAGCACCAAGCACATTAGCAACCAGTAAGGTTAACAGCAAACAGTAAAGGTATGGGCAATTAGGGAACTCTGCCACCTAGAAGGACAAGCTGCTCAGGAACACTATTGTAATGATATATATAGTCCAAGTATAGTAAAGGGTTAACAAGATGATGTTCATGTATAGTCCAAAAAGTGTCCAAAAGGGTTAGATGGGGTTACTGGGTTACCTGGATAGGGTGGAGGTGTGGGCTTAGGTAGGGTGATCTTTCCATGGGCTGGTGCAAACTCGGTGGCCTGAATGGCCTCTTTCTGCTCTGTAAATTCTATATCAACACTAGATGGCATCACTGAGTAGTCTTATAAAAGACTACGTCTCTGGGCATGCTGGGAGAAGCTGATGGAGAACTCGATATAGAGGATAGTGTGAAGTTGAGTTGGAGTGTAGTTTATATATTAGGGAGATAATTAATTACTGTATCACAGATTCAATACTGTTATTTTGTTAACTGTTACTCAGTAGAGTGTGCGAACCAAATCAAGTTAAGTAGTGTAAAATAAAGTAGTTTTGATTTAAACATATAGTTATGTTCTTTGTTAACATTACATCTTTGGCTATCTTGGAGAACAAAACAAAGAACATAACAACCATAACCTGCAAATTCCTCTCCAAGCCAACGTCATCTTGACTTGGAATTGTATCGACATTCCTTCATTGTTGCTGTGTCAAAATCCTGGAACTCTCTCCCTATCAGCACTGTGGATGTATCTGCATTAAATGGCCAGCAGATGTTTCAAGATGGTTGCTCACCACCACCTTCTCAAGGGCAATTCAGGATGGGCAATAAATGCTGGGCCTAGCCAGTGGTGCTCACTGTATGAATTTTTAAGAATTAAGGCTATCAGAGATCTATAAGTGTATCGGAATAGTAAGTGTTTCAGGGCCAGCAAAGATGTCAGGGGGCAGAAAGAACAATAGTGAACAATAAGGATATTAGGGGCAGTAAGGAGGAGAGCACAAAACACAAGGAAGATGGAGAGACTCCGAGGTGGTCCAACCTAGAGGTAACAAATGCAGAGAAAGTGGAAGTACTGGGGATCAGTGTCTGTGCCCCTGGTCTTTGGAGATGGGGCATTCCCAGTGACCTGGTGGCACAGCTAACTATCAGCTACCCACTTGGTAAACACCACTTTGTCATGTTCACTTGCTTCATCAGTGTGTGAAATATTCACAATGCGAAGTGACAACATTCTTCTCTGGCCAGGACGAATTGTATACCTCTGAAAGGGTCTTGCCAATGCAACAACAGTTGATGGATGTGGCGACTGCAATCTTGGACTTGACCCATCCCTGTGCAGCTGGTCCTTGACTTCCTCACCAACAGACCGCAATCTGTCAGGATAGGCAAAGCACCCCCTCCAAAATAGTCCTCAACACCAGGGCCCCACAAGAATGTGTGCTCAGTCCTCTACTGTACTCCCTGTCCACACATGATTGTGTGACAAAATTCAACTCCAATTCAATCTATAGGTTTGCGGATGATACAATTGTGGTGGGCCCTATCTCAAACAACAACGAATCAGACTACAAGAGGGAGATAAATCACTTGGTTGCATGGTGTACCGAAAACAACCTCTCTCTAAATGTCGGAAAGACCAAGGGATTGATCATCAACTTCAGGAAGTGTCGCACGGCACACACTCGCGTCTGCATCAATGGCTCCGAAGTGGAGATGGTTGATAGCTTTAAGTTCCTGGGGGTCACCATCACCAACAGTCTGTCCTGGTCCACTCACCTGATGCAACAGTCAAGAAAGCCCAACAACGTCTCTACTTCCTACGGAAGCTAAAGAAATTTGGCATTTCTGCATCGACTCTCTCAAACTTCTCCAGATGTGCGATAGAGAGCATCCTATCCGGCTGCATCACAGTCTGGTATGGCAACTGCTCGGTCCAAGATCGCAAGAAATTACAGAGTGTGGTGAACTCAGCCCAATGCATCAAACAAGCTTGCCACCCCCACATTGATTCTGTATACACCTCCCGCTGCCTCAGGAAGGCAGACAGCATTATCAGAGACCCCTCCTACCCAGGCATTGCGTTCTTCCAGACCCTTCCATCAGGCAGAAGGTACAGAAGTCTGAAGACCCGCACATCCAGACATAGGAACAGCTTCTTCCCCACAGCTACTAGACTCCTCAATGACTCCCCCTCGGACTGATTTGTTCTCTGTAAGGACACTATTCACGATGCCCTATGCTGCTCTTGCTCATGTATTTGCTTTTGTTCTGCTCTGTAACTGATCACTGTTTGTCAATGTACCATTTGTCAATGTACTCTGTCGATTATTCTGTTTGTCTACTATGTACGTTCCCTTGGCAGCAGAAAAATACTTCTCACTGTACTTCGGTACATGGGACAATAAATCAAATCAATCAATCAAAGACTGAAGAGTTGAATCCCTAGCAGCGTGCAGCATCACAGAGCTCGTGCAGGATCTCAAATATTCACTCTTCAGCAAGACAAGTGAGACATTGGGTTTTCATCTGTGGTGACTCACACATCACACGTGAGCAAGGACACACAGTAGAAGCAGGGATAGAAGTGGAGAGTCCATGTAGGAGGCTGCGGCTCAGTGCTCCTCTTTGGAATTGTCTGAAGGGGGAATCTGAGCTCTGCAATTTGTTCCTCACAAAGATACAAACCCTCAATGTTGTGTGGAGCACCGGAAACCACGATCTTAAGAACATACAATTAAGAGCAGGAGTAGGCATCTTGGCCACTCGAGCCTGTTCCACCATTGAAAATGATTGGCTGGACCAGTTAGATACCAATATTGAATGTTTATTCGCATAGCATACGATTTACAGAGTGGCACAGCTTTGATGCTGCCAGTCTGCCTCCTGGATCAAACTGAACAAATATACCCTTCAGATGATTGCCCCCTTAAAGGGGCCAGCTACTACATCCTTCCCCATCTCAGTTCCTTTTTATTTTTTTAATAAATGTTTTTTTATTGGGTTTTTGAACAAAGTATATTTACAGTAATGTACACAGAATAAAATACACATATATATAGATGAGAAGAAAACGAAACTAATTTTAAAAACTGGTAGGATATTGTGCACTAGTTCAACAATAGCAGCTCTGTACAGTTAGCAATATTTTTTAACACATATGTAGGCACCTGTTTGCGGTGGGGGTGGGGGGGGGGGGGAGGGGCGAGATGCATATACATTTGGGTGCCGGAGACACAATTACATTAGTTATGTCCAATACAGAGAGGGCAATACGAGCATGGATCTGGTGTTGGTCTCTAAGTTCCTTAATACACGGAACTTCCCCTATAATTTACAACAATTAATATTTTTAATTCATCCATCAAAAACTCAGTCCCTCTGATGGTTTCCGCTTCCTTGTAGAGCGGGGCATCTCCCCTGACTGGAGTGCTTCTGTTGGGGCACTTTCTGTCGACACCATCACACAAGGTCTCTCTTCTGGAGGTTTCAGCCTCTTCTGTTTCAATCGGAACAATACTCTCGCCTGTCACAGGCTGATTGGAAATGTCACTTCTCGGGCAGCCAATAACACCTCCAGCTGGCAACGACGAATCAGACTGTAACACTAACTCCTGGGACAATTCACACCCACGCAGATGGTCCACATGTTTCCTCAAAATCCTGTCTTGCACACTCACTTTATAAGGTAACGGTGCTGCCTTGGTCACTGCTGAGATTTCTCACCTAAACTGGGTCATCTATTTCGAACGATCTGGAATCTTTTTTTAAAAATTAGAGTACCTAATTCATTTTTTCCAATTAAGGGGCAATTTAGCGTGGCCAATCCACGCAGCTTGCACATCTTTTGGGTTGTGGGGGCGAAACCCACGCAAACACGGGGAGAATGTGCAAACGCCACACGGACAGTGACCCAGAGCCGGGATCGAACCTGTGACCTCGGCGCCGTGAGGCAGCAGTGCTAACCCACTGCGCCACCGTGCTGCCCTGAGCTGGAATCTTTGGTTGATGCATGGTTCTCCGCTTTTCATTCTACCCTCTGTTTTGCCTCCACCCTCCCCACTAAATATGAGAATACCTGGCTTAGCCTGGTCCTTAAACGTCGGCCCATCAATAATTTTGCTGGAGATGTATCTGTGGGCAAATGCGGGTGGTCCTGTACATGAAGAGGAACCAAGCTATTTTTTGCCACAAAAGATGCAGCTGGTTGTTTCTTTATTTTTTAATAAAGGTTTGTACAATTTGTACAATTTGTCCACAGTTTGTACAATTGTTCCCCTTTTATCCCCTCCCCTACCACTCCGTGACGACCAAATCCTCAAATAGCGTCATAAACAACCCGCAACCCGAAACTCTCCTCTGATCCCCTCAACTAGGAACTTATTCTTCTCCAACCGGACAAAGTCTTACAAATGCCCAAGCAACCAAGCGGCTTATCCAACCTCCAGTTTAACAGGATCCTTCACCGGGCAATCAGAGAGGCGAACGCCACAAAATCGGCCTCCTTCCCCTCCAGAAGCTCCAGCAATTCCGATATCCCCAAAATCTGCCACCATAGGGTCTGGCTTAACCTCCACCCCCACTATCATAGAGTGCAGAAGGAGGCCATTCGGCTCATCGAGTCTGCAGCAGCCCTTGGAATGGGCACCTTACCCAAGCCCACACCTCCACCCTATCCCCGCAACCCAGTAGCCCCACCCAACCCAACCTTTTTTGGACACGAAGGGCAATTTAGTATTGCCAATCCACCTAACCCGCACACTGTGGGAGGAAACCGGAGCAGCTGGAGGAAACCCATGCAGACACGGGTGTCATGATATGCAAACATGCAGCTAATGAACACTTAGAATAGGACACGACCAATGAGCAGTCAGGACACTCAGGGGTGGTATCTCATTATAAAAGGGATGAGGCACTCACACCCCGCCTCTTTCCACAGACCAACATCTACAGAGTGAGACAGGGTGTATCTTCAGCATCACACCCCAGCACGTGGCTTAGAGCAGGCTGGTTCAGTTAGACTGAGTTACTACATTTAGATTAGCAGAAAGTCGAACTCATTGAGAACTGTGCTAATAGTTCAATAAAACACATTGAACTCACTTCAAAGTCTGGAGCATCTTTTACTTAAAACTGCACCAAGTGGCAGCCTGCGTTATTCCAAACTACATAACACAACGTGATACCAGGATACTGTTCAATCTAGTTAGTTCAACTCAGCAAGATCCGTGACGACCAGCGACTGCATACCGGCACAATGGAAAAGATTCAGGCTCCTCACCAGCTCAGCACCACCGGCAATCTCAGTGCCAACTGGCGGACATTCAAACAGAAATTTCAGCTTTACGTCAAAGCATCAGACCTCAATGGTGCGTCTGATGCACGGAAGATAGCTCTTCCTCTCACCACCGCGGGTGATCATGCCATAGAAATATTCAACTCCTTTCACCTCGCCGAAGACCAGGACAAGACAAAGTACCAGACCATCCTGGACAAATTTGACAGCGACTGTGAGGTGGACACCAACAAAATCTTCGAGTGCTGCATATTCAACCAGCGATTGCAAGGTAAAGACGAATCCTTCAATTCCTATATAACTAACCTTAGACTGCTAGCGCAATCCTGCAACTTTGGTGATATCACTGACTCCATGATCAGAGACCAAATCGTTTTTGGAGCTCACTCTGACCCTCTGCGGGAGCAGTTACTGAAGATCAAGCATATGACCCTGCCAGTCGCGATTGGAACATGCAGTGTGCATGAGCACGCTAAAAATCGCTATTCCCCGTACAAAACGTCAGAAAGTGAAAAACTAGCCTCCCACGAGGCGGAGTGTGCAGGCCATCTCCCAGATGCAGCACCTCAACATTGACAAAAGCGGCCATTTCGCGAGCTCTTCCCGGGGCCTGACGCATGCGCTCTGCGACCGGGATAACGAAGCAGCCGAAACCCGCACTGCGCAGGTGCAATGACGCACGGAGCGTCATGACGCCGCGTCATGACATGTGCGAACTGTGGCACCGCCCATTTAAAGAAACACTGCCCTGCAAGAGGCAGACACTGTTTGAACTGCGGGAAACCAGACCACTATGCAGCCCTGTGCAGATCTGCACCACCAGTCAGGAGCCAGCGCTCCCAATTCCGACAACGGCGCATCCGGAGTGTGCAACACCGCCGATAGGACTCTGATCCCGGCAGTGCAACGGATCCAGATGATGAATGCCTGGACAACACTTACCGTGTGGGCATTATTACAAAGTGTGAATATGCCGCACCAGACACATCGCAAGTCCAGTCAATCCTAGCTGTGGATTCCGAGGACTAATGGCGAGCAGTGATGAAGGTCAACCACTGCCCCATCCAGTTCAAGCTGGACACAGGTGCCTCTGCCAACCTACTCTCACAGGTGGACTTTTAAAAAATCAAGAAGCCCCCCACGGTCCTTCCAGCTGCCTGTAAGCTCCTGGATTACAATGGGAATGCCATCGCGGCACCGGGGTCCTGCTATCTGAAAGTATCCAACCGACACACACAAGCACGGTTATGCTTCAAAATTGTTAAGCCAGACAGGGCATCCCTACTAGGTGCACACGCCTGCAAGCAGCTGAACCTCATTCAGAGGGTTTACACCACAACATCCTCCCATTTGGCTCTTCAAGCCAGCATCGACGACATCCTCGCCCAGTATCCAGATGTGTTCAACGGGATGGGCACGCTGTCGTATTGATACAAGATTCTGCTACGACCTGATGCCAAGTCAGTGGTTCACGCACCATGACAAGTCCCTGCTCCACTGAGAGAGCGCCTGAAGGCAGAGCTCAAGAACCTTCAGCAAAAAGACATCATATCCAAGGTCACCGAACCGACTGACTGGGTCAGCTCGATGGTGTGCGTAAAGAAGCCTTCGGGGGACCTGCGCATCTGCATTGATTCCAAGGATCTCAAAAAGAACATAATGCGGGAACATTACCCCATCCCGAAGCGGGAGAAACTCACGAGTGAGATGGCACACGTGCGCTTCTTCACAAAATTGGACGCATCCCAGGGATTTTGGCAAATCCAAATGGAAGAGTCCAGCAGAAGGCTCGGCACCTTCAACACGCCTTTTGGCAGATACAGCTACAATCGCATGCCATTTGGCGTCATCTCGGCATCGGAGATATTCAATCGCATCATGGAACAGATGATGGAAGGCATTGAAGGGGTTCGTGTGTACGTGGGCGATATCATCATCTGGTCCACGACTCCTGAAGAACATGTGTCCCGTCTCCAGAAGGTATTCCGCCGTGGACATGACTACAGACTAAAGTTAAACAGGTCCAAGTGCTGTTTCGGAACATCCACGCTCAAGTTCCTAGGTGACCAGATCTCGCAACATGGTGCGCGCTCGGTCACAGACAAAATCAAAGCCATCGAGGCAAGGAAAGTCCCTGAGGACAAGAAGGCGGTACTGCGCTTCCTGGGTATGGTCAATTTTCTTGGCAAGTTCATCCCGAACTTGGCCACACACACCACGGCCCTACGCAACCTGGTAAAAAAATCAACTGCCTTTGAGTGGA
The DNA here is from genome assembly GCF_047496885.1 of Scyliorhinus torazame. Taxonomy (NCBI): domain Eukaryota; kingdom Metazoa; phylum Chordata; class Chondrichthyes; order Carcharhiniformes; family Scyliorhinidae; genus Scyliorhinus; species Scyliorhinus torazame. The sequence continues at coordinate 76,596,590 of NC_092719.1, forward strand.
AGGCGGCACACCAGATATAGTGGCTGGAGCTGAAAGCCAAGCTCACCACTGCACCTGTCCTAGCATTCTTCGCCCCAGGCCGGGAGACAAAGATATCCACCGATGCGAGTCAGGATGGCATTGGTGCGGTGTTACTTAGCGAGATGACACATCATCCTGGGCACCAGTAGCTTATGCGTCACAGGCAATGACACCCACTGAAACCAGATATGCACAGATTGAGAAGGAGTGTTTAGGTCTTCTCACCGGCATGCTCAAATTTCATGATTATGTCTACAGCCTGCCAACATTCACTGTCGAGACGGATCACAGGCCTCTGGTCCACATCATCCATCAGGACCTGAATGACATGATATGTCGGTTGCAGAGAATCCTGCTTAAACTTAGGAGGTATGACTTCAATTTGGTGTACACGCCTGGCAAGGAGCTCATCATCGCTGATGCATTGTCCCGCTCCGTCAACTCGCCCAGTGAGCCGCTGGAGATCATCCAGCACATCGAATCGCAGGTGCAACTGTGTGCAAGCACTCTCCCGGCGTCAGATGAGAAGGTAGTTCTCATCCGAGATGAGACAGCCAAAGACCCCCTGTTGCAGCGAGTCATCCACAACCTCACCAATGGCTGGCAGAAAGGGCAATGCCCACAATTTTACAATGTTAAGGATGACCTGACGGTGATCGATGGCATCCTCTTCAAGCTGGACAGGATTGTCATTCCACTCAGCCTCCAGAGCTTGGTGCTGCGACAGATTCATGAGGGACACCTGGGCGTCGAGAAGTGCAGACGCAGAGCCAGGCAGGCTGTCTACTGGCCCGGCATCAGCCAGGACATCACGAACATTGTCCTGAACTGCGCTACCTGTCAGCGGTTCCAGCCAGCGCAGAGCAAGGAGACGCTCCAACCGCATGACCTAGAGACCTCTCCGTGGTCCAAGGTTGGCATCGCCCTCTTCCATGCGAATGGTCGCAACTACATATTGATCATCGACTACTTCTCGAACTACCCTGAGGTGCTGAAACTCCCGGACCTCATCTCTCGGACCGCCATCAAAGCCTGTAAGGAGACGTTCTCAAGGCATGTCATCCCAATCACCGTCATGAGCGACAATGGCCCATGATTTCACAGTCGAGAATGGTCCACGTTTTCCAGGTCATACAATTTCCAGCATGTCACCTCCAATCCGTACTATCCGCAGTCCAATGGAAAAGTCAAGAAAGGGGTGCACATTGTGAAACAGCTCATCTGCAAGACTCTGCTTCCGACAGACACCTTGCACTGCTCGCGTACAGGGAGACTCCACAGTCCACTGGCATGTTGCCCGCTCAACTCCTGATGAACAGGGACCTGTGGACGACGCTCCCAGCCATACATGTGCCCAACCTGGATCACCTCCCGGTGCTGCAGAAGATGCAGCAGCTTCGCGACAGCCAGAAGCAGGGCTATGACGCACATGCCACCGATCTGGCCGTGCTATCCCCGGCAGACACTGTCAGGATCCAGATACCGGATGGTGCGTGGTCTGCTCCAGCTGTCGTTGTTCGACAGGCCGCGCCCCGTTCTTATGTTGTACGTGTGGCTGATGGCTTCATCGTGCGAAGGAGTCGACGGGCACTGCGCAAAGTTGCTTGCCCACAACCACTTTCCCCTCCATTTCCACATGTTGAATTGCCACCTCCAGATACCTCGAACCACAAGTCCACCAGTCAGGCTTCCATCCCGCCTGTCAAGGTGCCGTAATCCCCTCCACTACCTCTCCGGTGGTCGACCAGGACCAGACGCAAGCTTCAGAGGCTGGACTTATGAACATTTGTTTTGTTTGCTCTGTTCTGTATTCCTCAGTCAGTCAGAATATCTATTGCAGCATTTCCAGGAGTTTGATTCAGGTCCTTGCCTACACCAGCGAGTTTTAGCAATCCACAGAATCCTCTGGATACACGGTTAAATTTAATAGCGGGTTTAAGTATTAGCCGAGCTGAACCAATATCGTGGGCTGAAATCTTCCATCCTCATTCTCGACTGGGATTTTCCAATGCCGCTGAAAGTGAATGGAGTTTTGGCTCATTTACAACGGGTCTCATAGAATAACTGACCTATGTGATTTCATAGAATTCCTATTGTGCAGAAAGAGGCCATTCGGCCCATCGAGTCTGCACCTACCCTCCGAAAGATCACCCTATCCAGGCCCACTCTCCCGCCCTATCCCTGTAACTCCATCTAGCTGTTGGACACTAAGGGGCAATTTCGCGTGGCCAATCCACTTAATCTGAACATCTTTGGACTGTGAGAGGAAACCGGAGCAACTGGAGGAAATCCACGCAGACACGGGAGAACGGCAAACTCCATACAGTCACCCAGGACCGGAATCGAAACCGGGTACCTGGCACTGTGAGGCAACCGTGCAAACCACTGTGCCACTGTGACACGTACGAGAACGGAGGATGCAGCACCACATGTTAATAAACAACACCCTTGGGTAGGACGCTGGCACAGTGGTTATCACAGCTGTATCATGGCATCGAAGTCCCAGGTTCGATCCCGGCTCTGGGTCACTGTCCGTGTGGAGTTTGCACATTGTCTCCGTATTTGTGTGGGTTTCGCCCCCACAACCCAAAGATGTGCAGGGTTGGTGGATTGGCCACGTTAAATTGCCCCTTAATTGGGAAAAAAATGAATTGGGTACTCTAAATATATATTTAAAAAATGCAGGTCCCCGAACATGAAATTTGTTGGCTTGCAACTGGCTTCCAATTCACTTGCATTGTTATCCATTTGCTGGTCCACACATTTACCAAAGCTACCACATCTCCAGATAAAAATTCCCTCCATAACCTAATTTTCTGTAGACTTCATGCTGGCGCTTTGGGTTCTGCAATCAGTGCTCTAGAACGAATACCACAGCCCTGTCTGTCTGTTTCCCCTCTTGTCACGAAGCTGGGTTTCATTCTACAGATCTGAACTCGTCTATGTTGGACATCCTGTTTTTTGATGCTGCGCCAGTTATATTTATTTCACTGCAGGGCAGAGGGGAATGAATCAGCTTTTCTGCCTTTGTCTCCGCCTCATCTGTTGCCTTTGTAAATGCTAGTGGGGTCGTCATTCTACTCTTTCTCTCACTTCCCCAGGCATCGAGGCCCACGCAAATAAGCAGTGAGGAAAGCTTACTATTGGGCGACTGATCATTTGCATGTCAAATTAGCTAAGACTCAAAAACACTTCCTTAAATGCCACATGCTCATCTATCCTTCACACAAGATTGAAAGGTTTGTTAGCATTCCCAGGGTGTGTAACCACATCTAGGCACAGATGTGCTGGATGGGCCATGTGCTCTCAATCTTTAGGGCAAGTCACCACAGGAGGAGCTTTGCTGCACGTCACACTGTCCCACCCACACGTTATCTGACAGCCAGGCTTTCCGACATGTGTGAAGCAGGATCAAAGTAGCAGCACTAATCCACGGAACAGTAATGGCCATCGGCAGAAGATGGCGAGCCCGTAGGTTGCAAAGCTGGGGGAAGAATCAGGAGCGATGCATGACAGGAAGGCTGTTCTGGAACTTATCAGGAGTGGGAAGATGGGGAACAGCTGGACGGCATAAGGAACAAATTAAACAACGGACTGCAGCCTGTGCGGAATCAGTGACAGTCAGTTAATCATAAAAGCTGATTGACAAGATGAAAAGCTGGATGACATGAAAACTAGAAACAGAAGGCCTAACACGAGGAAATTGCACTTCAGGTAGTCATAAAGTCACTGTGCTGACAGAAAGTCATCAACCCTGACAGCCCTTCGTTCAAACTTTGAATTATACGCATCAAGCTATACATTTAGAGACTGGCTGGGACTCAAATAGCTTTCTGAAATTTAAAAAAACCCACAGTAAACACTTCCTTAGAAACGTCAGAACAAATGCATTACTATTAAATCGTTAACAGGATCAATTAATTGGAGAATGATCAAAAAAAGCACATTAATACCAATTACAAATACCCTGACCTTTCTCATTTACAGTACAGCTAGGCAACTCAGCAACGAGAACACTTTACCTCCATTGTTACAGGTTGAATTGGTGGACCGGGTGTAATGCTTATCTTTTTAAAAATAAATTTAGAGTACCCAATTCATTGTTTCCAATTAAGGGGCAATTTAGCGTGGCCAATCCACCCAGCCTGCACATCTTTGGGTTGTGGGGGTGAAACCCACGCAAACACGGGGAGAATGTGCAAACTCCACACGGACAGTGACCCAGAGCCGGGATCGAACCTGGGACCTCGGCGCCGTGAGATGCAGGGCTAACCCATGTGTAATGCTTATCTTAAGAATGAAATGGGATGAGGTGGCACGGTGGAGTAGTGGTTAGCACTCCTGCCTCACGGCGCTTAGGACCTGGGTTCAATTCCGGCCCCGGGTCGCTGTCCGTGTGGAGTTTGCACATTCACCCCGTGTCTGCATGGATTTTATCCCCACAACCCAAAGATATGCAAGGTAGGTTGATTGGCCACGCTAAATTGCCCCTTAATTGGAGAAAACAAATTTTTTTTTTTTTAAGAATGAAATGGGACATGTGGAGTTATGAGGAAAGGGAGGGTCATGCCCCCAGTATTTACAGAGGGGTTCTTGAAAAATATAATACAAAAGATGTAATATCCCACACAGGGGGCGCGATTCTCCACTCACACGCCGGTTGGGAGAATCGCCTGGGCCGCCAAAATTTCCCGCGACGCCGGTCCGACGCCCTCCCGCGATTCTCCTAAGCGGCAGGAACGGCACGGTCGTGTTTCGCGGGCCGCAGGCCGGAGAATCGCCCGAGACACCCAAAACGGCGATTCTCCGGCACCCCTGCTATTCTAAGTCCGGATGGGCCGAAGTCCCGACGGCGTGACCCTAGTTCACGCCGTCGCCATGCACACCTGCTATTTAAAGTCGTCAGCCAGTCGTGCTGGCTGACGCTGAGCAGGGAGGAGGTGAGCGGACTGTAGCGCAGCACCCGGAGACCGGGTCGGCTTCCCTGAGAAGGCTGCGGCCAAAGGGGGGGTTGCGGGAGAGTGTGCAGGTGGGAGGGGGGGGGCGGGAGAGTGTGCAGGTTGGGGGGGGGCGGGAGAGTGTGCAGGTTGGGGGGGGGGCTGGAGAGTGTGCAGGTGGGAGGGGGGGGCGGGAGAATGTGCAGGTTGGGGGGGGCTGGAGAGTGTGCAGGTGGGTGGGGGGGGTAGGGAGAGTGTGCAGGTGGGAGGGGGGATGAGGGAGAGTGTGCAGGTGGGAGGGGGGATGAGGGAGAGGGTGCAGGTGGGAGGGGGGATGAGGGAGAGTGTGCAGGTGGGAGGGGGGATGAGGGAGAGTGTGCAGGTGGGAGGGGGGGTGAGGGAGAGTGTGCAGGTGGGTGGGGGGGGTAGGGAGAGTGTGCAGGTGGGAGGGGGGATGAGGGAGAGTGTGCAGGTGGGAGGGGGGGTGAGGGAGAGTGTGCAGGTGGGGGGGGGGCGGGAGAGTGTGCAGGTGGGTGGGGGGGTAGGGAGAGTGTGCAGGTGGGGGGGGGCTGGAGAGTGTGCAGGTGGGAGGGGGGGTGAGGGAGAGTGTGCAGGTGGGAGGGGGGGCGGGAGAGTGTGCAGGTGGGGGGGTGAGGGAGCGGAGTGCAGGTGGGAGGTGGGATGAGGGAGAGTGTGCAGGTTGGGGGGGGTTGCGGGAGAGTGTGCAGGTGGGAGGGGGGGGCGGGAGAGTGTGCAGGTGGAAGGGGGGGTAGGGAGAGTGTGCAGGTGGGAGGGGGGATGAGGGAGAGTGTGCAGGTGGGAGGGGGGGTGAGGGAGAGTGTGCAGGTGGGGGGGGTGAGGGAGAGTGTGCAGGTGGGGGGGGGTGAGGGAGAGTGTGCAGGTGGGGGGGGGTGAGGGAGCGGAGTGCAGGTGGGAGGGTGGGTGAGAGAGAGTGTGCAGGTGGGAGGGGGATGAGGGAGAGTGTGCAGCTGGGAGGGGGGTGAGGGAGAGTGTGCAGGTGGGAGGGGGGTTGCGGGAGAGTGTGCAGGTGGGAGGGGGGGGCGGGAGAGTGTGCAGGTGGGTGGGGGGGTAGGGAGAGTGTGCAGGTGGGAGGGGGGATGAGGGAGAGTGTGCAGGTGGGAGGGGGGGTGAGGGAGAGTGTGCAGGTGGGGGGGGGTGAGGGAGAGTGTGCAGGTGGGGGGGGGTGAGGGAGCGGAGTGCAGGTGGGAGGGGGGATGAGGGAGAGTGTGCAGGTGGGAGGGGGGGGCGGGAGAGTGTGCAGGTGGGTGGGGGGGTAGGGAGAGTGTGCAGGTGGGAGGGGGGGGCGGGAGAGTGTGCAGGTTGGGGGGGGGGGGCGGGAGAGTGTGCAGGTTGGGGGGGGGCTGGAGAGTGTGCAGGTGGGAGGGGGGGGCGGGAGAGTGTGCAGGTTGGGGGGGGCTGGAGAGTGTGCAGGTGGGTGGGGGGGGGTAGGGAGAGTGTGCAGGTGGGAGGGGGGATGAGGGAGAGTGTGCAGGTGGGAGGGGGGGTGAGGGAGAGTGTGCAGGTGGGAGGGGGGGCGGGAGAGTGTGCAGGTGGGGGGGGGTGAGGGAGCGGAGTGCAGGTGGGAGGGGGGATGAGGGAGAGTGTGCAGGTTGGGGGGGGTTGCGGGAGAGTGTGCAGGTGGGAGGGGGGGGCGGGAGAGTGTGCAGGTTGGGGGGGGGGGCGGGAGAGTGTGCAGGTTGGGGGGGGGCTGGAGAGTGTGCAGGTGGGAGGGGGGGGCGGGAGAGTGTGCAGGTTGGGGGGGGCTGGAGAGTGTGCAGGTGGGTGGGGGGGGGTAGGGAGAGTGTGCAGGTGGGAGGGGGGATGAGGGAGAGTGTGCAGGTGGGAGGGGGGGTGAGGGAGAGTGTGCAGGTGGGAGGGGGGGCGGGAGAGTGTGCAGGTGGGGGGGGGTGAGGGAGCGGAGTGCAGGTGGGAGGGGGGATGAGGGAGAGTGTGCAGGTTGGGGGGGGTTGCGGGAGAGTGTGCAGGTGGGAGGGGGGGGGCGGGAGAGTGTGCAGGTGGAAGGGGGGTGCGGGAGAGTGTGCAGGTGGGGGGGGGCTGGAGAGTGTGCAGGTGGGTGGGGGGGTAGGGAGAGTGTGCAGGTGGGAGGGGGGATGAGGGAGAGTGTGCAGGTGGGAGGGGGGGTGAGGGAGAGTGTGCAGGTGGGGGGAGGTGAGGGAGAGTGTGCAGGTGGGGGGGGGGTGAGGGAGCGGAGTGCAGGTGGGAGGGGGGATGAGGGAGAGTGTGCAGGTGGGAGGGGGGGCGGGAGAGTGTGCAGGTGGGTGGGGGGGTAGGGAGAGTGTGCAGGTGGGAGGGGGGGATGAGGGAGAGTGTGCAAGTGAGAGGGGGGTGCGGGAGAGTGTGCAGGTGGGGGGGGCGGGAGAGTGTGCAGGTGGGTGGGGGGGCGGGAGAGTGTGCAGGTGAGAGGGGGGTGAGGGAGAGTGTGCAGGTGGGAGGGGGATGAGGGAGAGTGTGCAGGTGGGAGGGGGGGATGAGGGAGAGTGTGCAGGTGGGAGGGGGGTGAGGGAGAGTGTGCAGGTGGGAGGAGGGTGAGGGAGAGTGTGCAGGTGGGAGGGGGGGATGAGGGAGAGTGTGCAGGTGGGAGGGGGGCGGGAGAGTGTGCAGGTGGGAGGGGGGTGAGGGAGAGTGTGCAGGTGGGAGGGGGGTGAGGGAGAGTGTGCGGATGGGAGAGGGGATGAGGGAGAGTGTGCAGGTTGGGGGGGGCGAGGGAGAGTGTGCAGGTGGGGGGGTGAGGGAGCGGAGTGCAGGTGGGAGGGGGGTGAGGGAGAGTGTGCAGGTGGGAGGGGGATGAGCGAGAGGGTGCAGGTGGGAGGGGGGGATGAGGGAGAGTGTGCAGGTGGGAGGGGGGATGAGGGAGAGTGTGCAGGTGGGAGGGGGGGTGAGGGAGAGTGTGCAGGTGGGGGGGGGGGCGGGAGAGTGTGCAGGTGGGTGGGGGGGTAGGGAGAGTGTGCAGGTGGGGGGGGCTGGAGAGTGTGCAGGTGGGAGGGGGGGTGAGGGAGAGTGTGCAGGTGGGAGGGGGGGCGGGAGAGTGTGCAGGTGGGGGGGTGAGGGAGCGGAGTGCAGGTGGGAGGTGGGATGAGGGAGAGTGTGCAGGTTGGGGGGGGTTGCGGGAGAGTGTGCAGGTGGGAGGGGGGGGCGGGAGAGTGTGCAGGTGGAAGGGGGGGTAGGGAGAGTGTGCAGGTGGGAGGGGGGATGAGGGAGAGTGTGCAGGTGGGAGGGGGGGTGAGGGAGAGTGTGCAGGTGGGGGGGGTGAGGGAGAGTGTGCAGGTGGGGGGGGTGAGGGAGAGTGTACAGGTGGGGGGGGTGAGGGAGCGGAGTGCAGGTGGGAGGGGGGGTGAGAGAGAGTGTGCAGGTGGGAGGGGGATGAGGGAGAGTGTGCAGGTGGGAGGGGGGTGAGGGAGAGTGTGCAGGTGGGAGGGGGGTTGCGGGAGAGTGTGCAGGTGGGAGGGGGGGGCGGGAGAGTGTGCAGGTGGGTGGGGGGGTAGGGAGAGTGTGCAGGTGGGAGGGGGGATGAGGGAGAGTGTGCAGGTGGGAGGGGGGGTGAGGGAGAGTGTGCAGGTGGGGGGGGGTGAGGGAGAGTGTGCAGGTGGGGGGGGGTGAGGGAGCGGAGTGCAGGTGGGAGGGGGGATGAGGGAGAGTGTGCAGGTGGGAGGGGGGGGCGGGAGAGTGTGCAGGTGGGTGGGGGGGTAGGGAGAGTGTGCAGGTGGGAGGGGGGGGCGGGAGAGTGTGCAGGTTGGGGGGGGGGGCGGGAGAGTGTGCAGGTTGGGGGGGGGCTGGAGAGTGTGCAGGTGGGAGGGGGGGGCGGGAGAGTGTGCAGGTTGGGGGGGGGCTGGAGAGTGTGCAGGTGGGTGGGGGGGGTAGGGAGAGTGTGCAGGTGGGAGGGGGGATGAGGGAGAGTGTGCAGGTGGGAGGGGGGGTGAGGGAGAGTGTGCAGGTGGGAGGGGGGGCGGGAGAGTGTGCAGGTGGGGGGGGGTGAGGGAGCGGAGTGCAGGTGGGAGGGGGGATGAGGGAGAGTGTGCAGGTTGGGGGGGGTTGCGGGAGAGTGTGCAGGTGGGAGGGGGGGGCGGGAGAGTGTGCAGGTGGAAGGGGGGTGCGGGAGAGTGTGCAGGTGGGGGGGGGGCTGGAGAGTGTGCAGGTGGGTGGGGGGGTAGGGAGAGTGTGCAGGTGGGAGGGGGGATGAGGGAGAGTGTGCAGGTGGGAGGGGGGGTGAGGGAGAGTGTGCAGGTGGGGGGGGGTGAGGGAGAGTGTGCAGGTGGGGGGGGGTGAGGGAGCGGAGTGCAGGTGGGAGGGGGGATGAGGGAGAGTGTGCAGGTGGGAGGGGGGGCGGGAGAGTGTGCAGGTGGGTGGGGGGGTAGGGAGAGTGTGCAGGTGGGAGGGGGGGATGAGGGAGAGTGTGCAAGTGAGAGGGGGGTGCGGGAGAGTGTGCAGGTGGGGGGGGCGGGAGAGTGTGCAGGTGGGTGGGGGGGCGGGAGAGTGTGCAGGTGAGAGGGGGGTGAGGGAGAGTGTGCAGGTGGGAGGGGGATGAGGGAGAGTGTGCAGGTGGGAGGGGGGGATGAGGGAGAGTGTGCAGGTGGGAGGGGGGTGAGGGAGAGTGTGCAGGTGGGAGGAGGGTGAGGGAGAGTGTGCAGGTGGGAGGGGGGGATGAGGGAGAGTGTGCAGGTGGGAGGGGGGCGGGAGAGTGTGCAGGTGGGAGGGGGGTGAGGGAGAGTGTGCAGGTGGGAGGGGGGTGAGGGAGAGTGTGCGGATGGGAGAGGGGATGAGGGAGAGTGTGCAGGTTGGGGGGGGGCGAGGGAGAGTGTGCAGGTGGGGGGGTGAGGGAGCGGAGTGCAGGTGGGAGGGGGGTGAGGTAGAGTGTGCAGGTGGGAGGGGGATGAGCGAGAGGGTGCAGGTGGGAGGGGGGGATGAGGGAGAGTGTGCAGGTGGGAGGGGGGATGAGGGAGAGTGTGCAGGTGGGAGGGGGGTGAGAGAGAGTGTGCAGGAGGGAGGGGGGATGAGGGAGAGGGTGTAGGTGGGAGGGGGTTGAGGGAGAGTGTGCAGGTGGGAGGGGGGGCGGGAGAGTGTGCAGGTGGGAGGGGGGGGCGGGAGATTGTGCAGGTGGGAGAGGGAACAGGGAGAGTGTGCAGGTGGGAGGGGGGGCGGGAGAGTGTGCAGGTGGGAGGGGGTGAGGGAGAGTGTGCAGGTGGGAGGGGGATGAGGGAGAGTGTGCAGGTGGGAGGGGGGGATGAGGGAGAGTGTGCAGGTGGGAGGGGGGTGAGGGAGAGTGTGCAGGTGGGAGGGGGATGAGGGAGAGTGTGCAGGTGGGAGGGGGGATGAGGGAGAGTGTGCAGGTGGGAGGGGGGTGAGGGAGAGTGTGCAGGTGGGAGGGGGGTGAGGGAGAGTGTGCAGGTGGGAGGGGGGTGAGGGAGAGTGTGCAGGTGGGAGGGGGGTGAGGGAGACTGTGCAGGTGGGAGGGGGGATGAGGGAGAGTGTGCAGGTGGGAGGGGGGTGAGGGAGAGTGTGCAGGTGGGAGGGGAGTGAGGGAGAGTGTGCAGGTGGGAGGGGGATGAGGGAGAGTGTGCAGGTGGGAGGGGGGATGAGGGAGAGTGTGCAGGCGGCAGCGATGTTCACTGCCGTGGTTGGAGCTGCAGCTCTGGAGTTTGGCATCCGGCAGCGTAGAGTCGGACGGCCCAGAGTGGCTGCAGATGCAGCGGTTGCCGGTGCAGCAGAGGGGATGGCCGCGGAGTGGCCCGTCGTCGACGTGCAGGCCGCAGGCGCTCAGGACCCGAATGTACAGGGGGATGTCGAGGGGAACATTGACCGCCAGACGGCGAGGAATGCAGAGGAAGAGCTTGGGGGGGAGCAGGAGGAGGAGGAGCAGGTGGAGCACGAGGATCCACTGATGGTGGTGCCAGGGCGCCACAGGCGTCCAGCAAGGCCGAGGGTGTACCGTGACAGAATGTCGTTCGAGGCCCGAACGGACATCACATGCAGGAGGAGACTACGGTTCAGCAGGGAGACGGTCGCACATATATGCCAGCTCGTGGCGCACCTCGCACCACGTGGAATGGGAGGAGGACACGCGATACCAGTCTCCGTCAAGGTGACGGTGGCCCTAAACCTTTATGCGACCGGTTCCTTCCAGGCGCCGAGCGGTGTCCTCTCCGGGATATCACAGGCATCGGTCCACAGGTGCATCAGGGCCGTCACCGACGCCTTGTATGCCATCGCGGACAGGTACATTCAATTCCCGAGGACCGAGCACAGCAGGAAGCACGGGCACGTGGATTCGCCAAGGTGGCCGGGATACCGATGGTCCAGGGTGTCATCGATGGTGTGCACGTCCCCATGCGCCCGCCTGCAGACAACAGGGACGTGTTCATGAACAGGAAGGGCGCGTACTCCATGAACATTCAGGTGGTGTGTGACCCCCCACATGACGATCATGCACGTGTGTGCAAAGTACCCCGGCAGTGTGCATGACGCCTACATTCTGGCACAGTCGTTCATCCCCGCAATGTTCGATGGATGCCCCCCCCGGCTGAGGGGCTGGTTGCTGGGCGACAAGGCTATCCATTGAGGTCATGGCTGCTGACGCCAATACGGAGGCCTCACACCAACGCTGAGAGCCTATACAACGAGGCACATGCAGCAACCAGGGGTGTGGTGGAGCGGTGCTTCGGGCTGCTGAAGATGCGCTTCAGGTGCCTGGACCGATCAGGAGGGGCCCTGCAGTACCGGCCCGACAGGGTCAGTCGCATAGTTGTGGTCTGCTGTGCGCTGCACAACATTGCCATGCAGAGGGGAAATGACCTGGTGGAGGAGCCGGAGGGAGGACCCGACGTCACCGGAGCCAACGCAAACGAGGGGGATGGGGAAGAGGAGGATGCGGAGGATGAGGATGATGGGGTGCATCAGGGTGGGGGGAGGGGCGCAGGATGCAGACACTGCCCGGCAGCTCGTTACGCCCAGGAGTCTGCGCGACAGCACCGCCGGGGACAGTGGACACGCGATGCGTTGGTGGCTGCACGGTTGACACACTATGGGGGTGGGATTCGCTGAACACTGCCATTTGCACCATCACTCCTGCACACGGGCACCACACAGCACACCCCCCCCCCCGCTGCACACGGGCACCACACAGCACCCCCCCCCCCCCCCCCCCCCCCGCACCCCCGCACCGCATTCACGGCAACAGTTCCACATCACCTTACCACTGCGGCACTACGGGATTGCACAACAGTGATGATTGGGTAAGCGGGTGTGATCAGTGCCATGTTGAATGATGACAGCCCGCTCTGCGATGAGCTGTGAACTCAGATTCGCCAGCCGAGGTCTTGACTCATGGGTATAGCTGAACCATGCACTCCGGTGGTCACAGCCTTCGTGACGGATATTTCACCACATGCCCGTGGGGTGGCTGGCGTCGGCGTACCGAGGACAACGGTGTCCGATTTTGGGGGTGCGGGGGGGGAAAAGGGTCACCACATCCGGAACAGACCTTGAACGGCTCGTATACCACTACGCCAATCGGGCACCCTCCCGAGCCCCCTGGCACCGGACATAGCACACAGTCTTACAAGTCAAATTTAACAGTGCGTTTATTTGTGTGGTGAACATAGGTGCCCTACCCCCTACAACTAAACTGTGCCCTACACCCGTGCCAACTTCTTACGTGCCTAACGACTTTGCCTTACGGGCCCTACCACTACGTCTAGGTGTGTTCCCAGATGGTACAGCAGGAGTGGAGGCGGATTGCTGTGAATCACGCCCTTCGACATGGCTCCCCTTCGGCACGTGTTTCCTGGGGCGGCCCGGCTTCGATGGGCCAGGCTGCTCTGCGGGCGTGCTGGATGGCGTGGTGCCACCCGGAACGGGGGGAGGCCGAGTGTACCGGGACGGGCCCCAGAACCTCCTCCTCCCTCGGGGAGCCCGGTGGCCCCCGGGCCTCACTGTGGGACGGAGATGCGCTCGGAGACATGCCCCGTCGCACCCCCGACACCTGGCACTGCCAGTCCTGGAGGCCTGCAGCGGTATCGACCATGGTCCGAATGTTCGCCGAGACGGGGTCCAGGGAGTGTCACATTCCTGCCAAGGTCTGTGCGATCTCGACCTGTGAGTGCGCGACGCCATCCATCACGTGCGCCAGGCGGTCTATGCTCTCCGCGACCGACTGCTGGGACTGAGCCATCGCTTGCTGGGACCGGGCCATGGCATGGTGAGACTCAGCCAGGGCCCGGAGAGCGGCAGCAATGTCGTGTTGGCTCTGTGAGATGGCTGCCTGTGAGAGGGCAGCCCTCTCCTGGGCCATGGATGACGCGTGCACGTGAAGCCCAACACCTTGCAGAACCTGACCCATGGTCAAAACCCCTTCACCCATTGCCTCCACCGTGGACACCACCCGTGCGGTGTCGGCCTGGGTGGCTGCGATGAGCGGCACCACTCCTTGCTCCTGGACGCGGATAGACTCCTCCAGCTGCGTGTGCAGGTCCTGGAAGATGGCCCTCATCCCGTTACTCAGTCCCTGGGTGTCCACACGCATCGGTTGTCCGGGTGGGTCAATTACATCCAGGAACCCTGGAACCGTCTGGGTGGAAGCTGGTTGCTGGGCCTGGGCTGCCAACCGACCGTCCAGCCCCTCGGCTGCTCCAAACTCCACCTGCTGTACCGGCTCGGCTGTGGGGTGCGCACCAGACAGTGACCCGGGAGCCTCATCACTTATCTGCCCAACCGAGGTGGGTATCTCTGTGATGGTGAACGGTGTGGGAGACAGCAGTGCTGCAAGCTCGAGGTCATCATCCGTACAGAAGTCTGGTGTGGACTGGTCCCCCTCATGGCCCGGCGCAAGGTCCATGCGGGCCATGTCGTCTTGACCTCCAGTTCGATCCAGCGGGTGTGTGGCCGTAATGTGGGCTTTGGCATAACTGTTCACCCTGTGCCCCTGACTAATGTCTGTCCCGGAGGTCTCAGCGTCCCGGTCCTGTGTCCCAGACTGTGAGGTCTGCCCCCCTGTCCGACCGCTGCCAACCTCTGGCGTGCGTCCCTGGGTGCCGTTGCGGTGGGTGGCGTTGCGCTGCTTCCTGGGCGAGACGTCCCTGAAGGTTCGGCCGATGGCCCTGGGGAGCATAAAAGATTCGGGGTTCGTTAGACACGGAGGCCCGGGTGTATGGTGGTGGTGGGTGCACAGTGTGAGGGGGATGGGATCTGGGGTGCAGTGGCCAGAGTGTGAGGGGGGATGGGATCGAGGGTGCAGTGGCCAGAGTGTGAGGGGGGATGGGATCTGGGGTGCAGTGGCCAGAGTGTGAGAGGGGATGGGATCTGGGGTGCAGTGGCCAGAGTGTGAGGGGGGATGGGATCTGGGGTGCAGTGGCCAGAGTGTGAGGGGGGATGGGATCTGGGGTGCAGTAGCCAGAGTGTGAGGGGGGATGGGATCTGGGGTGCAGTGGCCAGAGTGTGAGGGGGGATGGGATCTGGGGTGCAGTGGCCAGAGTGTGAGGGGGGTGATGACGGGTTGGGGGTGGAGAGGACATGCAGGGTTCTCTCACTTGCTTCTGCGCCTCCGACCTGGCATGGCGCGACCACCCGGGTGGCGGATCCCCCAGCGAGGTCCAGGGCCCTCTGCTCGTGAATGGTTAGGGGGTGCAGTACCCGAGAACCCCTCTGGTTCTCATGCGCTCACGCTGGTTGTGCGCTGTCTTGTCCTGGGGCGGGGGGGGTCGGATAAAGCATCACCATTAGGCGGGTATCATCAGGGCATGCAGATATTGACAACATTGTTGCTAGTTCAGGAGACAGCACGCCATGGGTTCGCTCCAGGGGGGTCCCGGGGCTCATGTGGGTCGAGTAGATAGTTGGGCACCGTGACCCACCCCAAATCCCCTGACCCCCCAACATCGCCCCTGATGCCCCAGTCCCCCCCAACACTCCCAACGCCCCCCCCCCCCCAACCCCACTTACCCCCCGTGCCGGGGGGGGAGGGCCTGGGGGCACCCTCATGGCACTTACCCTGGCAGCCCGGGTGAGGTCGTGCAGCTTCTTGCAGCACTGCTCCCCGTCCGGGGGTCTGCCCCACAGCACTGACTGCAGTGCCCACCTCCCGTCAGCTGTGCCTCACCGCGCTGGATGGCTGGCGATGCCCACGTCTTGGGCAGAGGGTGTCCCTTCTCCGCTCCACCTCATCCACCAGGGAGTCCAGGTCCGTATCCCGGAACCTCGGTGCGGCTCTTCGGGGCTCAGCCATCTCCTCAGTTCTCCTCCGGGTCCTCTGTGCGCGGTTCGCGCAATTTATGACGCAGCGGTGCGTCATTCGGGCGTCGCACGGTGATGACGCGGCCTTCGCGGAACGCCCCCCCGAGGTTCTCGCGGCCCTGATCCTAGCCCTTTTTCGGGCCCTGAATCGGTCGGGATCGGGGCCGTTCTGCGCAGTCGTGAACCTTGACGGCGTTCACGACGGCGCGGCCACTTCGGCGTGGGAGTGGAGAATCGCGCCCAGGATCTATGGGGCGGGTATGCTTGTCTTCCCCGTGCTCCTTGCAGAGTACGAGCTCCCTACTAGACACGATGTATCTCAATTAGCCCATTATAAATTGTTAGCAGGTAAGGCACTGACCAGAATAGGAACCCAGTTGGGATCTCCCGGGTAGTGTATATATCGCTTGTGTAAATAAAACTTTGTTTCTTATTTTACTCAGTGTGGATTCTCCATGTCCTTACTAAAAAATGCTAAAACCCAGCAAGCCCAATGGTGAACTGCACCTGGAATGTACGTTTGCCACATACGTCAGCTCTTCAGGTGTAGCACTCGAGGCAATGGTTTGCTTTTGCCCCCCCAGTGCTGCTGCCGAGGCTAATTTCCAGTGTTACCATTTGTTTCTGTTCACGGTGGCGCAGTGGTCAGCAGTGGTCAGCAGTGGTGCCTCATGGCGCCGAGGACCCGGGTTCGATTTGCAGGGTAGGTGGATTGGCCACACTAAATTGCCTCTTAATTGGAAAAAATTGGCTACTCTAAATTTAAAAAAAAAACTATCTTATTAACACTGGCCCGTAACTTCCAAATTCCAGGGAAATGTAATTGGGGGGGGGGGGGGGGGGGGGGGGGGGGGCAGTGGGGAGCGAGGTGTTGGGGGGGGGTGTGGGGAGGTATCTCAAAAATGCACTGGGGACCTCCCCCCTCCCCACCCCCGGATGTCTCCAGGCATGGATTGCATGGTAATTGCCCAGGAAATTCAAACTTCCTTTGGTCAATTTTCCTTTGTTGGGAACCATCCAAAAATGTGACTTAAATCGCAAAGTTTGGATGGTTCTGACTGAGTTATATTAAAAGTTATCCAGAAAAGTTTAAGATAATTAAAGCTACTTCTAACTCCTGGGCAACTATTTTGCTTACCCCGACCCTCCATGGGACTTGCCCCGCCCCCTGACCCCACCATGGGGCCACCCCAACTACCAACCACCTGACCTCCCCCACTGACCACCTGACCCCCGACAGACCATCCGACCACCAGAACCTTTACACCATATAATGTATGGAAACTAATGCAATAAAAAGGGAGCATGGCTTCCTTATTTCGGACTCTCCAGCCCTTGATTGAAGGCCTCAGGGTGCACTGAGTGACATTCTCGCCCAGCCTGATTTGCAAGGTCAGGCAAGAAAGGAACAGCTGGATTTCCAGGTAAGAAACTAGGACTGGTCCTGCATTCCGAATCTGCCATGCCATGGAATTTTGGGCTCAGCAGGGATGGAATTAAATGCCCACCAACTAGCGAGGTTGGTTGTGGGGGGTTGTACTGGAATGGGTTTGTTTTTTAAATTTGGCGTAGCCAATCCACCTATCCTGCGCAACTGTGGGTTGTTGGGGTGAGACCCACATAGACACGGGGAGAATGTGCAAACTCCACACGGGCAGTTACCCAGAGCTGGAATCGAACCCGGCCCCTAGTGCCATGAGGCGGCAGTGCTAACCACTGTGCCACCCTGCCGGACTACTGTAATGGGTTAATGGAGTGGATATACCAATAAGTGGTGATGATGTATCACTGACGTGTGCTAGACCCTCAAAAGAGAGGGAGTGTGCGATAGAGAGGATGGAACACATTGAGCTCAGGTGCAACACATCTACTTTGTAACCTGTTTAAATACAGTTGTTTCTGCAAAATTTACTAGTTTGCTTTAGCAGGTTGATGACAAATGCCACACAAGGGAATTATTCTGTGATTTACATAGGAGACACTCATGTAAATCCCTCGCCATACCTAACCTTATTATTTTTGTGTTAAAGCCACACAACTGACAGGATTCACATTCACATATGAGAAATGCCAATAAAAAGATTTTTAAAAGGGCAGTACTGTGGCGCAGTGGTTAGCACAGTTGCCTCACGGCACCGAGGTCCCAGGTTCGATCCCAGCTTGGGTCACTGTCTGTGTGGCGTTTGCACATTCTCCCCGTGTTTGCGTGGGTTTCGCCGCCACAGCCCAAAGATGTGCAGGTTAGGTGGACTGGCCACATTAAATTGCCCCTTAATTGGAACAAATGAATTTGTTACTCTAAATGTTTTTTTTTCAAAAGGATTCAAATTCACTAAGCCACCATTGACAAGGTAACGTCCTCAATGAGCAGTTTTCAGTCAGTTCAATTCAATCCATGTGATATCAAGAAGTGGCTGAGGACAGTGTGTATAGCAAAGACTATGAGTCTTGACAAGATCCCAACTGTTGTGCTGAAGACTTGTGCTGAAGACTAGCTCCCCCTCTAACAAAGCTGTTTCATTCTATTCTTACAAATTTAGTGTACCCAATTTTTTTTTTCCAATTAACGGGCAACTTAGCATGGCCAATCCACCTAAACTGCACATCTTTGGGTTGTGGGGGTGAGACCCTCGCAGACACGGGGAGAATGTGCAAACTCCACACGGACAGTTTCCTGGGGTCTGGATCCAACCCAGGTCCTCAGCTCCATAGGCAGCAGTGCTAACCACTGCATCACCATGCCGCCTACCCAAGCTGTTTCAATACAGTTACAACACAAAGCAGAAAACTGCCCACTGTACACCACACAGTGGAGAAATCCAGTTACCACCCCATCAGTCTGCTCTCAATCACCAACAGAGTGATGGAGCATCAACAGTGCTATCAAGTGGTACTTACTCAGCAACAACCTGCTCAATGATGCTCAATGTGGGTTCCAGTACGACTGGCTGCCTCCTGACCTTCTTGCAACCTTAGTTCAAACATGTACAAAAGGGATGAATTCAGAGGTGAGATGAGAGTATCTGCTCTTGAAATCAAGGTAGCATTTGATCAAGTATGGCATCAAAGAGCCCAACAAAACTGGAGTAAATGGGGATCAGGGAGAAAACCTTCTCTAATTGGAGTAATACCTTCCACAAAGGAAAATGGTTATGGCAATTGGAGGTCAGTTATCTCCGATCTTGGAAATCACTGGACGAGTTCCTAGACTTCCACCTTCAGCTGCTTCATCAAAACGTCAGAGGTGCAGTTGTTTGCTGATGATTGTGCAGCGTTTATTTCCGTTTGCAACTCCTCAGATGTCAATCTGCAATAAGAGAGTCTAATCACCTCCCCTTGACATTCAATGGCATTACAATAATTGAAACCCCCACCATCCACGTCCCACAGTCCACAATTGACCAGAAACTGGACTGGACTAGCCACATAAATACTGCTGCTATAAGAGCAGGTCAGAGGCTGGGAATTCTGTGATAAGTAACTCACCTCCTGATTCCACACAGCCTAACTGCCATCTTCAAGGCACAAGTCTGGAGTGTGCTGGAATACTCTCCACATGCAGCTCATGAAGCTGAACAGCAAAGCAGACTGCTTGATTGGTACCCATTTTAAATATTCACTTATTCTGCTACTGGCACAGGCTGCAGAGTGTATAAGGTGGCAGCAACTCGCCAAGATTCCTTTGAAAGCTCATTGCAAACATGCAGACCTTTACCACCTAGAAGGGCAAGGGCAGCTGATGCACAGGACACCTACATGTCCAGATGCCCACTACCCACCCCCCTCCTACTACACTCCCTGCTGCCACCGACGCCCTCCCCCCACACAATTCCCCATCCTTGCTCCCCCAAAGTCACACATCTATCCTACTTCAGAACCTGTTTGCCGTTCCTTCATTATCAGCGGTTTAGAATCGTGGAACTCCCTTCCTATTTGTACAGTGACTCGACCTGCTCCACGTGGAACTCGAGCGATTCAAGAAGGTGACTCACCATCACCTTCTCAAGGGCAATTAGGGATGGGTAACAAATGTTTGCCTTGACAGAGTCACCCACACACCACAAATGCATTAAAAGAAAGGAACATGTGTCATGTGAGAGTACCTTTAAGAAATGGGTGTTTATAAATGGGTGTGTATATAAATATCTGTAGTGAGAATACCTTTAAGAAATGGGTGTTTATTATTGCAGTGATGTCAGAGAGTGGGTGGAGCTGGGCTGTCTGTCAGCTTTTTACTTTTGTTTTAGGCTGTTTGATTCAGGGTGTGTTTTAGTTTCGTTTTCAGAGCTGGATAGCTGCAGTCACAGCCAGAAGGTATATTAGAGTCTCTCTCTGTAATCTAAAGACTGTAAATCGATCCTGGTGATTTAAAACTAATAACAGTAGTGACTTTAACCTGATGTGCTTCTGGTAAAAGCTGTTTAACGTCTTATGGATGTTAAAAGGAAAGCTTAAAGGATTACTTAGTGTTGTATTCTTTGGGGGTTGTATTTGAATTAATGGTTGCTAAGATGTTCACTGTATGTTTTAAAAAGGTTAACTTGAGTTCATAGAATAAACATTGTTTTGCTTTAAAAAATACTTTTCCATTTCTGCTGTCCCACACCTGTAGAGTGGGCCGTGTGCTCCCCATACCACAATCTTGTAAAAGTTATGGGTCAGGTGAACTCCATGATACACTTTGGGTTCTCTAAACCCTGGCCCTTAACACATTAGGCATTTGAGGACGACGAGCTTGAACGAGCAAAGATTTCCTGCTGCTAAAAAGCAAATGCTGGATATTTGAATAGAAAGCAAAACATGCCGGGAGCAGAGGGCTGTCAATCAGCAGCTGTGGAGGAAACAGCTTAAGTGTACGTTTCCAGCTCTAGCCCAGCAGCGGGTTTCAAGGGAAGTCGGTGGCAAGCTGCAAAAGAATGGAGACAAAGCAGGAACTAGTCAAAGCTGCATCCCGACCAGTCCTGGCCCGTTAGTGGTCTTCCCTGAAATTCTGCTTGTGACGGGAATTGGCAGTGGCCTGATTTCCAAATGTCAAAGACGTTCGCAACTGCGAAAGGCAAGAATTTAGCTCAGCCTGACCTGGGGTGTTACTGAAAAAAAATCAAAGAACAGTATTTAAACAGCAACCATCCAATATATGCAGCACAGAATATCAGAGGACAAGCAAGAGGAAAACACAGAGAGTACAGATGCTGCAAATTTGAAATTAAATCAACAGGATTAATGTGAATTAAAAAAACAATCTAATATTTCGAAATTGCCGATGGATCTACGTTAGCTGTTTACATTTCAGAAATCTGCGCCAAAGATATAAAGGGAAATTCTTAGGTTTATTAAATGCCTTTCATGACCTCCCTCAGAATGTCCTAAAGCAGTTTACAGCAAATGAAGTATGTTTGACGTGTAGCCACTGTTGTAATGTAGGAAATGGAGGAGATGGTGGTGTTGTGATAATGTAACATGTAATCCAGAGGCCCAGATCAATGCTCTGGGGACCCGGGTTCAAATCCCACCACAGCAGTTGGTGGAATTTAAGTTCAATTAATAAAACCTGGAACTGAAAGATGGCTTTAAGAATGGTGACCGTGCAGTCATCATTTTTTTTTTAAATTTAGATTACCCAATTCTTTTTTTCCAATTAAGGGGCAATTTTAGCATGGCCAATCCACCTAGTCTACACATCTTTTGGGTTGTGGAAGCGAAACCCACGCAAACACGGGGAGAATGTGCAAACTCCACACGGACAGTGACCCAGACCCGGGATCGAACCTGGGACTTCGGTGCTGTGCAGCCATCATTAATTGTTGTGAAAGAACCAACTGGTTCACTCACGCCCTTCAGGGAAGGAAATCTGCCATCCTTACCCGGTCTGGCCTATATACGATTCCCAATCCACAGCAATGTAGCTGACTCATTACTGCCTCCTGAAATGGCCGAGCAAGTCACTCAGTTCAAGGGCAATTAGGGGTGGGTAATAAATGCGTGGCCAACAACCCATAAAAGAATCCATTTTTAAAATGTACTCGCAGCAAAGTTCCATGAAGAGCAATGGGATGATTTTCTGGCCCTTCCCAGTGGCGGGATCTTCCAGTCCTGCCGATGGTGATCCTCCGCAGTGCGGGGGAGGGGAATCCCGCCCCTCAGGGTTTTTTAAGTGATGTTGGTTGAGGGATAAATATTGACCCAGATATCAGGGAGAACTCTCGCCCTCTTCTTTGAAGAGTACTGTGGGTCATTTATAACACCCCGCCCCCATCCACCCACCACCGGCCCCCACGACTGAAAGGACTAATTGCGGGATCATGTACAACCCCCCGTCCTCCCTCCCCGTCCCCTACAATTCAGAGGACTCAGGGTTAACCTTTCAACCCCAAACCCAGCGCCGCCAACAGTGCAGCTCTTCCACAAAACTCCTCTGAAGTGTGCTCCAGTCTCTGGAGTGGAACTTGAATCCACAGGGTCTTGTGATTCAACAGTGAGAGTGCTACCACTGAGCCAAGGCTAATATGTTGATATAGAAATCCTTACACACTCACAGTGAGCAAGCTAAACCCATTCCAAATTGATTACGACATAAAGGAACCTCAACTCTTGGTCTGTGCTTCAAGCTGAGAACTAATCAGTGGTAGTACAGCGTATAGCCTGTTGGTGGATTCACTGCTGACTCAATTTACATATATCTCATTACCTCCAGTCACACAGCCAAAAGCATCAGGAATGCTTTATATTATGTAGTGTTAGTGTGAAGTGTTTTTTTTCTTAACAGTTATAATGCAAATGCTGCCTGAATCCCAATCATGATCTCTTGAGACTCCTTGGTGACAAGTTCTCACTTCTGTTTCATCTCAGAGTACATTCTTCACACCTACCTAGACTAGACAATGTTAGCAAAGAAGCTGTGGCTTTTCATCAGTGCAAACTTCTGGATTGTGACTGCACAGCAAGAGATGCTTCCTCTGTCAGAATGCTCGCCCATCAAGTGTTCAGGCCTCGACATCGACAAATTTCATTTATATAGCAACTTTAACAGCAGCTTGTATTATCACACTCCCTTTAACAACTACTGCTTGGAATTATGCCGTACCTTTAAAAGAGTAGAACTTTGGAATGAGTTTCGCAGGAGTGTACATCAGACATGAATGAACTCTGAGTCAGAGAGTGAACATTAGGAAGAAGAGACCAAAATCATGGACAAGGTGATTGGTTTCAAGAAACGTCTTAAAGACTTTTAAAGGAGAGGCAAAGAGTTTTGGAGGTGTTATTCCAAAGTTTAGGACCAAGGCTGCGAAAAGACATGGCCATCAACAGCAGAGCAAAGGAGTGGATAAGCACGGAAGGATGGAGTTGAAGTAACATATTCTTCTTGGAGGTCTGTTGGGCAAGAGCAGTTTCCTGAGAGCAGGAGGTAGGCGCCAAAGAAGGATTTGAACATGGGGATGAGAAGTTAGTGAGGCCTGCGAGCACAGGATTGATGAGTGCATGGGACTTGGTGTGAGCTAAGATACAGGCAGCAGTTTTAAGTGAGATTAATCCATTGGAGAGAGGAAGCTGAGAGGTCAGGAAGGGAAGCATTGGATTAGTTGAGTCAGAAGATAACAAAAGCATAGATCAGGGTTTTCACAGCACAGGGAATGTTAAGACTACCATTATTTTAATATTGTATTGGATTATTTAAAATACATATATATGTGGGCTGGTTTAGCTCAACTGGCTAAACAGCTGGTTCATGATGCAGAGTGAGGCCAGCATAGGTACAATTCTCGTACCGGCTGAGATTATTCATGATGGCCCAGCCTTCTTAACCTTGCCCCTTGCCTGAGGTGCGGTGATCCTCAGGTTAAATCACCATCAGTCAGTTCTTCCCCTCAAAAGGGAAAGCAGCCTATGGTCATCTGGGATTATGGTGACTTTACCTACACATGGAAGTACTTACTGATTTTCTTTGTTATGCTGGCACAGTCCATGGTTTTATCTGCCACCTTCCCTCTCTAAAACTGATGCAAGTATTTGTTTTGTGACATTTGTGCACTGAACTTCTAGCCTCCACACGACTTAATTAGTTAACTATACCTTCTTAGTAAATGGGTAATGAGGGTCACAAGTAAGTCCAGGTGACCAATACAACCTGCAGCTGCAAACATGCATAAAATGCACTGAGTCAACATGGGACCTTGAGGGGGCAGCATGGTGGCACAGTGGTTAGCATTGCTGCCTCACGGCGCCAAGGTCCCAGGTTCGATCCCAGCTATGGGTCACTGTCCATGTGGAGTTTGCACATTCTCCCCGTGTTTGCGTGGGTTTCACCCCCACAACCCAAACCCAAAGATGTGCAGGGTAGGTGGATTGGCCACATTAAATTGGCCCTTAATTGGAAAAATGAATTGGGTACACTAAATTTTAAAAAAAAACATGGGAACTTGCGATAATGACATTTTCAGAGAGCCTGCACGAAAGACAAAATTGCCAAGCCGAATTTAGAGAATTGATCGAAAACTTTCAGCATGAACACAGAATTGCGACACATAACGTCACTGTGTTTTCCCACTGAATAAATTACTCTCAATCTAAATACAAAAGTTTTCAAATCAGTGTTAAAATCCTCAGTTCCAGGTCGACTATCCTTTATCTGTAAAAATTAAAAACCCGAACACATCTGAAAACCTAACACACCTGAAAACCGAACACATCCGAACACTGTGCCGCTTATTGAACCTCATTGACCTTTAGCAGGACAGGTCTGTGATCCGAGCCAACATGACCCAAGCCGACCACATCCGACATTTAGTGCGGGAAGTCTTTGACCTGGGACGATACGAACCTCTAGCCCACGACGGCTAGATGTTTGTCTACCCTGTTTACTTTTCGCACCCTCTCCAACAAGCGGAGTGGCAGATGGCGCCATGGGTGGGAGGTTGGGCACGATTTAATGGAAAAAAAATCAGAGTTAATTCTGGATGTGATTAGCGGGGTCATTCAGTGCCGGGAATGAGCCCGTTATCGAACATCACTCTGATTCGTTTGCAGGCCCCGGTGAGTATTGCCCCCCGAGGCTGCAGCTTAGTGTAATTTCCTGCACTGAGAAACTCCGGTGAATCAGGGCACGATTTTAAATGGCATCCCAATCTCCCGACCCCCACTCGACCCCCAGACAGCTTGTCAGGCTAGCAGTAGCCTGCCTGGGGACTCCTCTGCGAGGCCAATAGATGCCGTCTGCCGGTTAGATCCGGTGGTAGCGTAGCTAAGTGAGCTGTTAAGCTCTTGTAACTATGTGTGTCTGGGTCCTCCTGCCTATTGTGAGTGGGATCCAAATCGCGGTGTCTGAATGGCTAGAAAGGTAAGGTGTGTCACTGAATAACAAATACTGGGTACCTGTAATAAAGGGCGCCATTTACCAGCTACATCCCGCTGGAATTAGGATGGGCAACGGGCAGTAGATCTCGAGAGAAAAGGGCAGCATGGTGGTGTAGTGGTTAGCACTGTAGTCTCACGGCGTTGAGGTCCCAGGTTCGATCCTGGCTCTGGGTCACTGTCTTTGATTTGATTTATTATTGTCACATGTATTAGGATACAGTGAAAAATATTGTTCCTTGCATGCTGTACAAACAATGCATACCCTACATAGGGAAGGAAGGACTGCAGAATAAAATGTTACAGTTATAGCAAGTTGTAGAGAAAAGATCAACTTAATACGAGGTAGGTCCATTCAAAAGTCTGATGGCAGCAGGGAGGTTGGTACGTGACCTCAAACTTTGGTATCTTTTTCCTGAAGGAAGAAGGTGGAAGAGAGTATGTCAGGGGTGTGTGGGATCCTTAATTATGCTGGCTGCCTTTCTGAGGCAGCGGGAATTATAGATAGAGTCAATGGATGGGAGACTGGTTTGCGTGATGGACTGGGCTACATTCACAACCTTTTATAGTTTCCTGCGGTCTTGGGCAGAGCAGGCTCCATACCAAGCTGTGATGCAACCAGAAAGAATGCTTTCTATGGTGCATCTGTAGAAGTTGGTGAGGGTCGTAGCTGACATGCCAAATTTCCTTAGTCTTCTGAGAAAGTATAGTCGTTGGTGGGCTTTCTTAACTATAGTGTCAGCATGAGGGGGACCAGGACAGGCTGTTGGTGATCTGGACACCTAAAAACTCGAAGCTCTTGACCCTTTCTACTTCATTCCCATTGGTGTAGACAGGGGCATGTTCTCCACTCCATGTGGTGTTTCCACATTCTCCCCGTGTCTGCATGGGTTTCGCCCCCACAACACAAAGATGTGCAGGTCAAGTAGATTGGATGCGCTAAATTGCCCCTTAATTGGAAAAAATTAATTGGGTACTCTAAAAAAAAATGTTTTAAGATCTCAAGAGAGTGGCCTCTCCCGGGATTCCCGGTGGTCGTTACGCCTCGTGAGAGATCTTTATTACAGGTACCCAGTATTTATTATTCAGTGACACACCTTACTTTTCTACCATTTTATGGCCTCTAGACTGTAGATAGCATAGTCTTTGGCCATTGCAACGTAATAAGTCAAGGCCAGGTGTGTGGTATCCAAAAACTGAAATGATCTGAAAATTGAAATGCGTGCTGTCCCGAGGCTTTTGGATAAATGATAATCAACTTTATATATGTATATATACGTGGAAGTAGTAGGTACCTACAAACCACTTGTATTCTTTTATCCAGAACATTAGCAATATCTAAGCAAGTATATATTATAATATTATAATAATAATCTTTATTAGTGTCACAAGTAGACTTACATTAACACTGCAATGAAGTTACTGTGAAAAGCCCCTAGTCGCCACATTCCGGCGCCTGTTCGGGTACACAGATGGAGAATCCAGAATGTCCAATTCACCCGACAAACACGCCTTTCTCGGAGGAAACCAACGCAGACACGGGAAGAACGTGCAGACTTCGCACAGACAGCGACCCAAGCTGGGAATCGTACCCGGGTCCCTGGCGATGCGAAGCAACAGTGCTAACCACTGTGCTACCGTTCAGCCCCATATTAACCATAATGAATAAAAATGATTTGGAAAATAAAAACAAAAGTTAATCGATATTTTATTCATATATGTAAACGGTCTAATTTTTACTCATTGAATGATTAGAATGATAAAATCAACAATAGACTCATCGGTAAAACTGAAACCATGGGGAGTAAAGGGACTGTGGCAGCACGGATAGAAAATTAACCAAGGGACAGAGAGCAGACAGGAGTGGTGGCGTTATTTTTCAGATTGTGGGGATGTGTTATGGGCCAAGGTTTAGAAAACTCCAAAGTATATCATGGGGTTCACCTGACCTACAACTGTTTATTGATTTTGGTTACGATGAGCACAAGGGCCTGCCTTTCAGGTGTTGTTCAATGAAGGCCTTCAGCACTTTTAATCAAAAACAAGCTTTATTCTACAAATTTAGTTAACATTTTTATAAACACATACATAAAGCATTTTTATTAACTACAAACATAAATACCCCACACAGCTACTGTACTCTATGTATAACCCTTAATGAATTCCCCCCTTTACTGTTCCAATTTAATAACAAGATCCAAGTAACAACCAGAAACCCCTTTTCAAAGGTGTGGCCCAGCACACAGCACTCAAGACCTGGTATGGATGCTCTTGTTTTCTTTCCTAAAGAGCAGGTTTGAATTCCTTCCAGATAGAAATTATCTCTTTTCAAGTTATCAAGTAGTCTGGAAACAGCTTTTAAACTGAAGATAGAGAGACACTTCTTTTCAACCTGTGCAATACACAACCAGGTCAAACTACAAACCAAAGAGCCACAGCCCATCTCCACCCACACCATGACATCACTGAAGCCATGTGATAAGACAAAGATATTTGTTAGAGGGACACTCCCATGACAGATGTTATGCAGTGGTGTTACCCCAGGGCTGGTTTTGGACCAGTTCTCTTCTTTTTAAAAAAAATATTTTTATTAAGGTATTTGAAAGTTTTTATAATAATAACAATAACAGTGACATAAACATGATATAATAAATGTTTCCACTCCCATCCCTATCTTCACACACCCCAACCATAAAACAAAAATTCGTCCCTCTCCCACCCCCCCTCACCCTCCTTAGAATACTGCATCTGCTGGCATTTTAATTTCCCCCGAGAAAGTCGACGAATGGCTGCCACCTCTGGGTGAACCCAACCATTGACCCCCTTAAGGCGAACTTTATCTTCTCGAGAGCGAGAAACCCAGCCATGTCACTAACCCAGGTCTCTACACTCGGGGGCTTCGAGTCCCTCCACATTAACAAGATCCATCTCTGGGCTACCAGGGAGGCAAAGGCCAAGATGTCAGCCTTTTTCGCCCCCTGAACTCCCAGCTCTTCCCACACTTCAAAGATCGCTACCTCCGGCCTCGGCACCACCCGTGTTTTGAGTACCATGGACATTGCCTTAGCGAAACCCTGCCAAAACCCTCTATGCTATGGGCATACCTAAAACATGTGGACATGGTTTGCTGAGCTTCCTGCGCACCGCGCACACCTGTCCTCTACCCCGAAAAACCTGCTCATCCTAGCCACTGTTATGCGTGCCTGGTGGACTACCTTAAATTGTATCAGGCTAAGGCTGGCACATGATGAAGATGTATTAACCCTGCTTAGGGCATCTGCCCATTGACCCGCCTCTATCACTCCTCCGAGCTCGTCCTCCCACTTGCCCTTCAGCTCCTCCACCAGAGTTTCCTCCGCCTACGAAAGCTCCTGTTAAATATCTGATACCTTCCCCTCTCCCACCCAGGTACTGGAGACTACTCTATCCTGTATCCTCCGTGGCAGCAGCAGCGGAAAGCCCGGAACCTGCCTTCTCAGGAAGCCTCGCACCTGCAAATATTTAAACCCATTCCCTGCCAGCAATTCAAATTTATTCTCCAAGGCTTTCAAGCTGGAGAAGCTCCCATCTATAAATAGATCCCCCATCCTTCTAATTCCTGCCCTTTGCCATCACCGAAACCTCCTATCCAGCTTACCCGGTACTAACCGATGATTATTATAAATCGGGGTCCAAACCGATGCTCCCTCCACTCTCTTATATCTCCCCCATTGCCCCCAGATTCTCAGAGCCGCCACCACCACCGGACTTGTGGAGTATCGGGCCGGCGAGAACGGAAGAGGTGCCGATATCAGTTCTCCCAAACTTGTGTCTTTGCATGATGCTGCCTCCATCTGCTCCCACACCGACCCCTCCCCCACTACCCACTTCCTGATCATGGCTATATTAGCCACCCAGTAGTAATTGCAGAGGTTCGGCAGCGCCAGCCCACCCTCCCCCCTACCGCGCTCCAGCAACACTTTCTTCACTCGCGGGGTTTTACTCGCCCACACAAATCCCGAAATAACCTTATTCTCCCGCTTGAAAAAGGCCTTTGGGATGAAGATGGGGAGGCACTGAAAGACAAACAGAAATCTGGGGAGGTTCGTCATTTTCACACTCTGTACCCTCCCCGCCAGTGATAGCGGGAGCATGTCCCATCTCTTAAAGTCCCCTTCCATTTGTTCTACCAGCCGGGATAGGTTTAACTTGTGCTCCGCCTCCCATTCTCGGGCCACCTGGATTCCCAGATATCGAAAGCTCTTTCTACCATTCTAAGCGGCAGCTCTCCCAGTCTCTTCTCCTGTCCTCTCTCCTGGATCGCGAGCATCTCGCTTTTCCCCATGTTCAATTTATACCCCAAAGAATTGCCAAATTCCCGCAGGATTCGCATTACTTCCCCCATCCCCTCCAGCGGGTCTGAAATATACAAGAGCAGGTGATCTGCGTAAAGCGAGACCCGGTGCTCCACACCCCTGCATCGCCCCCCCCCCCTCCCCCCGAACCAGCCCTTTCCAGTTCCTAGAGGCTCTTAATGCCATGGCCAATGGCTCTATGGCCAGAGCAAACGGTAATGGGGAGAGGGGCCACTCTTGCCTCGTCCCTCGGTGTAGTTCAAAATACCCCGACCTCAGCCGGATCATATGCACCATCGCTACTGGTGCCTGACAGAGCAACCGCACCCAGTCAATAAAGCCCTCACCAAACCCCCCAAACCTTCCCAGCGCCTCCCACAGGTAATTCCACTCCACCCGATCAAAAGCCTTCTCCGCATCCATCGCAACCACCACCTCCACCTCCTCTCCTTCTGAGGGCATCATAATAACATTCAAAAGCCTTCGAACATTGGCCTTGAGTTGCCTGCCCTTTACAAATCCCATCTGGTCTTCCACTATCACCCTCTGGGACACAGTCCTCTATCCTTGTGGCCAATATCTTAGTCAGCAGTTTGGCATCCACATTCAGTTGAGAAATTGGCCTGTATGACTCGCATTGCTCCAGATCCTTCTCCCGCTTCAGGATCAATGAAATCGAGGCCTGCGACATTGTTGGGGGGGGGAGGACTCCTTTCTCTCTTGCTTCATTAAATGTCCTCACCAGCAGTGGGCTCACTTGAAAACTTCTTATAAAATTCCACCGGATAGCCAACCAGTTCTCTTCTTGATAAATATGAATAACCTAGGCTTGGGTACTCAGGGTGCAATTTCAAAGTTTGAATAACTCGGGAATGTGATAACTAATGATAAGGAACAGTTACAGACTTCAGAAGGACATAGGCACGCTGGTGAAATGAGCAGGCACAGCAAAGTGTGAAGTTCGCCATTTTGGTGGGAAAAATGAGGAGAAGTAATATAAACCTCATGGTATAATTTTAAAGCGAGTGGAGGAACATAGTGCCCCACCCGTGAATCTGGCAGGACAAGTTGCTAAGTCTATTTTTTAAAAAAGGTTTCTGTAATTCTTGGCTTTATTAACAGAGTACATGAGCAAGGAATTTATGCTAACTACTTGGTCATGGATAGCATGCCTGTGCTCCCATATGCCTGTAATCAATATGTTGTGTGTGGAAAGAGATGTGTCTTTGTGTACCCTAGAAGTGTGGATTTCAATTAAATAATTCAGCAGCAAGCTTTCATTACTTTAAAAGTAGATTTTTTTTCACTGCATCTAACTGGACTGCTCTCGAGCTTCCAGACAGGGCTATCTCATCTAGGGGGCTCCCTGACAGGTGTCATTCGTTGGGAGGTCTATGGGGGGCCTCCTTATTTATGGGTCTCTGTGGGGAGTCTCTTTTTTTTGGAGATCTCTGGGGAGTCTCTTTATTTGGGGGGGTCTCTGTGGGGTATCTTTATTTAGTGGGTATCTGGAAGGTCTCTTTATTTAGGGGGTTTCTGGAGAAGTCTCTTTTTTGGGGGGTCTCGGGGGCGTATGTTTGGTCACCCCTGTACTAGGGGGAAAGGGAACCCAAAAAATCTGTGGGGAGGCTGAATTGCGATACTGGCGGGATGGGGGCTGCTTGTCTCAGGACCGATCATCTTCCTTTTCCCATTTCCCCATGGGGAGGGACTTTTCCCTTATTTGTCCCATGTTCTCTTGTACACTCCTTCCCTCAGGTGGAGATCCAGCTTCTGCTGTGCTTCCCTGTGGCACTTCAACTAGGTGATGCTTTTCCCTCACTTTCTGTCTGCCTGCTTAGGAATTCTTTTTGTCCCCATTTAAATCCTGGATGAAGATTCTTGCTCACCACATCTCGGGTGCATTTCCTTCAACCTTTGCTACTTTTATCCGAGTATTTTTTCTCTCCTCATGCCCTATTTTAACCCTTTTAAATTCTATGGGCCCTATCCTGGCGTCTATAAATTTGGTTGCTTTAAATTATTCTCTAACCGAGCCCCTGTAAATTCTGCTAGCTTTTCCTTAACCTTCTCAGTCCTTACAGGTTTCATTCCTCCCTCTGGAATTCAGTGGGTTTCAAACATTTTGATTCTTCCTGTCATTTCCCCCCGTCTCTGAGGACGGTTCTAGACCGTCTGGACACAAGACTGCATTTCCAGTTGTGTCATTGCGAAGCAATCGACCCACTCCTTCCATTAACTTGACCACCACCACTCTGGGGACCAACGTAACTAAGGGAACTTTCAAGCATTGGCAGTAAGCCCTTTTACTCACCCTGCGGTATTTGTTCCGTTTTCAGCTGGTATCTGTGCAAACATTGCAACGAGAAGGGTTTGAAGACAGCCAGTGTTCCTGAAGATAGTTATCACCTTTCTTGAGACCTTGGATACAAAAGGGCTTTTCCCTTAGTGTAAAAAACCTCTGGTAGGTGTCCTGGTCCTCCCCAGATACCATTGAGCTCAGGTTTATTAGCCTCCTGGCTACAGACACTGCCCTAACTTTGCGCTCCCTATTGGTTTCTTGGCATACCAAAATTTACTTTAATATGACCAGGTTTCTGACAAAGAGAATACACAAGGATAGCACATGGACTGGATTCTCTGTTTTTGGGACATGTCCCCACGCCGTCGTAAAAACTTTGGACTTTCACGCCGGAAAACTGGCATGTAAGGGCCACATATTGCTAGCCCTGCAGGGGGCTAGCAGGGACCTGGCGTAAATCTAGGAGCCTTTGCTGCAGACACGGACCCCTGCGCTTCCTGGTTGGAGGCCGCGCATGCGCACGGCGGCGGACTCCAGCAGCTGCGCCATGCTCCATGGCAGACTCAGACCGTGGAACTGGACATTAATTATAGACTCCCTGATCTGCCACGCGCCCGACCCTGACCACCCGCCCAAACATTGCCCGACCATGTATAAGGCCCTCCAGGCCCTCCACTCGGCCCGCCCCTGACCAGGGCGGTAGTGGACTGAGTCCGCAGCCGCCACATTAGTATCCTGACCGGCAGGACCACAGCATTAGATCCACGCCGTCGGGACTTCGGCCAGTCGGGGACAGAGAATGGCAGGGCGGGGCCCCAGCAATGGCCGTGGGTAGGTGGTTTGCGGGCATTGCTGGAGTACGCTGATTTTTGGGGCCCGCAGAATCGGGGAACCGGCGTCATTCCCAATTCCGTACGGGGAAATGGATTCTGCGTCCCTGTGCCAGCCGCGATTTCGGCGTCGGGGTGTGGATAATCCAGCCCCATGTTTATCGTCAATATTCTTTCATTTAAAAGTGGGTGATTCATCTGCTTTTCCCTCCCTACTCTCTTTCTTTTCTGGAACTTGTTTCTGCTTCCTCTACCTCCACCCTTGCTTGGAGGAGTTAATAAACCCAAGCCTATTCCGAGTTAAGATGTTTGTATGTCAGTTCATAGTTGTCTGCAATGTTAGCTGTGTCTCTGGCTTCGGAAGCTCTTTGTTTCTCCACATGGGTTTTAAGTTTGTATGCCAGGCAGTTTTTGAACTCCTCCAACAATTAATTTTTTCTCTTAACCCATTATAGGTGTGGTCAATTTTTAGGGCTCGCGCTCACTGGTTGATGCGACCATCAATTCACACGAGGCAGAGAGTTGAAGTGAACAGTGGCTTTAATCAACTAGAACAGTGCCTGCCTGCAACTGCTCTGCACTGAGAGCCGCCTACAAGGCAGCTGCTCTATATACCTCCCCTCAAGGGGGCGGAACCAGGGGCAGAGACCACAAGGGCACCAACATGATACAAGCGGTGTAATACAATACAATGGTCATAGGTGGAGCCCACAAGGGCAACAACATAGTACAATGCAATACAGTGGTGAATGGTTGCCATAATACGTTCACCACACTGGTCAAATGCTGTTTAATTCTCTTGAGTGGGCTTTTTATGAGAGTTCTGGAATTATTGGTGGTACACCTCCTGTATGAGTTCGTAGCTGCTTAGGATAGCAGCCTTTGTTTGTTTGTTTGTTCATGATTTGCAGAACTATTGTTGGGCAACAGAGAATAAATCTTGTGGACCTTCCCCTTCAAGTGAACTTGCCTCAGGAGGCTTCGCCTGGCCACTATAATCTGTCAGCAAGCTTTTCAAATGAGGTGAAGAATGCTTCTATATCATCGTCATCAAATATGGCTATTGACCTAGAGTACTTGAAAAAATTAAAGTTTTTCTCCAAACTATTCGAATTACCAATGGCCTCTTCATCACAAATAGACAACCCTTCCATAGCCAATTCAATCTGCTTTTTGTCCCTTTGCTTTTGGGTCTGAAATTACTTCTCTGAAGTTTTTAACTGGAAGATTTGCTCTTTCTCTCATTCTTCTTTCTCTCTCTCTCTCCTTCCTCGCCCTCTCTGCCTTTAGTTCATCATTACATCATTGCAATAACACAACATGGCGATCAACCATGGTAAGACAAGTGGCAGTATGCTTAAGTGCAGGTATGAATTGGTGAACAGCCTCAGATCGTGTCACATGGCATGTGAAGACCCTGGTCTTTTTGGTCAGTGTTGAGGATGCAGCATCACAACTGCAAGGAACAGCTTCGGAGAACAGTGAAGAACTATTGATCAAATAAAGAGCTGGCAAGCAGATGGATCCCTTGTGGTGAGGTTTCAGCAGATAGCCTGTCAGTTAGGTGAGTGGACTTCACGTCGAGAGGACCAATCCTGGTTAGGAGAGCAGGGAGGCTGTAGGCCAGATCGATAGTGAGCAAGACAGAGTCAAACAAAAAGCAGCCATGATAAAAATCGGGCCAGAGAAGATTGTGATAATAATTTTTATTTATTTATTTAATTTAGAATATCCAATTATTTATTTTTCCAATTAAGGGCAATTTAGCATGGCCAATCCATCTACTCTGCACATCTTTTGGGTTGTGGGGTAAGACCCATGCAAACATGGCGAGAATGTGCAAATTCCACAGAGACAGTGAACTAGGACTGGGATCGAACCTGTGACCTCGGTGTCGTGAGGCAGCAGTGCCAACCACTGCGCCACCGTGCCGCCCAAGATTGTGATAATAATAATATTTATTAGTGTCACAAGTAAAATTACATTAACACTGCAATAATAATAATAATCGCTTATTGTCACAAGTAGGCTTCAATGAAGTTACTGTGAAAAGCCCCTAGTCGCCACTTTCTGGCGCCTGTTTGGGGAGGCCGGTACAGGAATTGAACCCGTGCTGCAGGCCTTGTTCTGCATTACAAGCCAGCTGTTTAGCCCGCTGTGCTAAACCAGCCCCAGCCACTGTGCTAAACCAGCCTGCAATGAAGTTACTGTGAAAAGCCCTTAGTCACCACACTCCGGCGCCTGTTCGGGTACACTGAGGGAGAATTCAGAATGTCCAAATCGCCGAACAAGCACGTCTTTTGGGACTTGTGGGAAGAATCTGGAACACCCGGAGGAAACCCACGTAGGCACGGGGAGAACGTGCAGACTCCGCAGAGACACTGACCCAAGCCAGGAATTGAACCTGGGACCCTGGCACTGTGAAGCAACAGTGCTAACCACTGTGCTACCATGCTGCCCATAATAATGGGCGGCTTCGGGATCTTTGCCTCATTGAATATGAGGCAAAGACCCCATTACTCAGCCGTGCATTCTCGCCTCAATGTGACTTCATGGGCAGAGCTTCAGAAAAGTGCATGTAAGCTGCCAGAGCAAACCTCAACCCAGGTACCACAGAAGAAGGAAGGTCAAAGGGAATATTGCGAGAATTTCTACAAAATCTCCAGTGTGAATTGAGATGCAGCTGACCTTGTATCCAAAATTAACATGTTTAAACAACATACAGAGCTAACGGGCGGGAGTCTCCAATTGGTGATGCCAAAATCCCGTTCGCCGATCGGAGAATCCCCGTTAACGCCGAAATCGGGAGCGAAGCATCGCAGAAACGGCGCCACAGTCTGGACGAGTGACACCTGCTGTCTGGGTGCCCCCGCCCTCGCACACCAGCCCCATCCTCCACTGCACCACTCCCGCACCACAAACTTCGCCATACCAATCCCCCCCACAAGCGGCCGCTATCCGCCGGCGAGGAATTAGGCGGCCCACACAGGGCAATGCCCACAGTAGCCCCTAGTAGGGCACCAAGCGGGGGCTGCGGAGTGTACTGCTGGTAAGGACGACGTGAGCCGATGGTACCCCTTGCAGCAGGGACCGGCGCCAGGGCCAGAGGCCCCCATGGCCCGGCCACCAACGGGGCCCAGCATGCGGAGAGGAGGGGACATGCGGGGGCAGAGTTTGCAATGCCAACCGGGGGCACTGTGTAGGCCATTGGACCTGGTTGGGCACAGGGGTACGCATCATGCTAACATGTCAGCCTTTCACCCCCTGCAGACAATCGATATTGGAATACAACCAGTAACGGTGGCCTTCCTGCTGGCCTTCCTGGGCGATGCACTGTGCCTGTACGAACTGGAGCTGCTCGAAGAGGAGGAAGCTGTAGCAGCGGAGCATGCCATCGAAGACGCCAGCTGAGCAGAGGACATATCTGTGCCATGTCGGACAGCATCGTGGTTAGCACAGTTGTTTTACAGCTCCAGGGTCCCAAGTTTGATTCCTGGCTTGAGTCACTGTCTTTGTGGAGTCTGCATGTTCTCTCCGTGTCTGCGTGGGTTTCCTCCGGGTGCTCCGGTTTCCTCCCACGGTCCAAAGATGCGCTGGTTAGATGGATTGGCCATGTTAAATTACCCTTAGTGTCCAAAAAAGGTTAAGTGGGGTTGCTGGGTTGTGGGCTTAGGTAGGGTGCTCCTTCCAGGGGCCAGTGCAGTCTCGATGAGCCGGATGGCCTCCTTCTGCACTGTAGATTCCAGGATTCTATGACTTGCGCCTGGCAACTGCCCGCTAACAAGGGGGAGCTGCTTCGAAACGCTCCCTCCAAACGCACTCCCAGTCAGCACACAAGCAAGGCATCATGCAGACCTGATCCACACTTTGAGGATGCCGACCTGTCCAGGCTTGTGGACACTGTGTAGGTGTGACGGGACAGTTGTTCCCCCAAGGGGATTGGAGAACCAGCTGCAGGGTAGCCAATGCCGCCTGGGAGGCAGGGGCAGTGGCAACGTCCGTCAGTTCAGGCAGCATGACCAGGAGGACTGTCATAAAGTGCAGGAAGAAGACCAACGACCTCCACCAAGCCGCAAGGGTAAGTTAACACCGGCCCCCTGGCACCAATTCAGCCTGCTACCCCCCCTGACCTTGGGTCTCCACCGCGGCCCCCCCAAACAGGTCAGCAACTGGCACCTCGCACCCTCTCCACATCCGATCACAGCACCTGTGCCCCTGAACACCCTGGCACCCACTATCACGACCCCGCCATGTTCAGGAGCGGTCCCCACACAAGCCACCTGCCACAGATGCCCCCAACGCATGAAGCGCGGCTCACAATGCTCACCATTAAACATCTAACACCTGATACATGTGCAGCCGTTGGCACATTATGCTGCACTGCGGGCCTGCCTGCACCCCGACCCCCTCGCTCCACTACACCCACTCCCTCCCCACCGGCCACAGTGGTTCTAGATGGAAATCCAATGCAGACCCGTTCATGTAGTGGGTGTGAGTGCGCTGTCAGCAAAAAGAAAGGAGCCAGACTTTGGCACCAGAGCTAACCTCACGGTGAGTTGTCATCACTCTCCTGCCTTGTGCAGTAACCCGCTGACAGTGCCGACACAGGCCCATCACCCTAGGAGGGTGAAACAGGGTAGTTGGGAAGGGGGGGGGGGGGTGGGGGAAGGTGTATGAGAGGGTTGAGGAATGCACTTACAGTTCATTAATGAGATAGAGATCGGTGTCAATCGGTGTCAATTGGTGTCTCGTCTGGACGGGGTAAGGAACCCGCCACTGTAATTGGGCCGGATCACGAACCAATTCATGCCCAGCGCATATCCCAATTTTGTTCTCCCCCTCTATTTACCGTATCCATGTGGGTGCAATGGGGCCAGTAAATGGTGCCCATTGTCAATAGTTATTCTTCTTTGGAAGGGGGAGGTATGTTTGAAAAGAAATGGGGCGGTTGTAATATACATGTCATCAGTGGAAGGAAAATCGTCCTGTGATCCAGGTTTAATTTCACTTGCCTTTACTGGACATATCACTTTAAAATCATTGGACAGGCCTCAGCTATTACATGTTGTCCAATTCAGGGCCCCACACATAGGGTGCAGAGGAGATTTACTAGAATGGGACCAGGGATGCAGGGCTTCAGTTATCTGGTGAGATTAAAGGATCTGTGGTCACTCTCTATTTATAGCTCTCTTTATCGCGAAGAAAGTTATGGGGAGTGTTAACAGATGTCTTCAAAGACATAAAGGTCTTGGCAGAGCAAATCAGGAAGAACTATTTCTAGGGATCTTAACCAGTGGGTGGAACATAGGAACACATGAGCAGGAGTAGACCATTCGGCCCATCAAGCCTGTCCCGCCATTCAATCAGTCAATGGCTGATCACCTACCTCAATGCCACTTTCCCACGATACCCCCATATCCCTTGATGCCATTCGAATCCAGAAGTCTATCGATGTGTGTCCTGAACATGCTCAATAATTGAGCTTCAACAGCCCTCCAAGGTAGAGAATTCCAAAGATGAGGTGAAGATTTAAGGTAATTCGTGAAAGAATCAGATATGAGGTGAAAAGAAATGTTTTATGCAGCTAGTAGTTATGATCAAGAATGCACTGCCTGCGGGACTGTTGGAAGCAGATTCAATAGTAACTTTCAAAGAGAAATTGGATATAGTCTTGAAAATAAATATGCAGGACTACGTGTAATGGGCAAGGGGTGTCAGAATAATTGGCTCACTCTTTCAAAGAGGGCAAAATTGTCCAAAATAATCACCCCGTTCTGCTGGATCATTCTATGGTTCAATGTCAGTAATATATATAAACAGCCGAATATTTACTCATATAATAAAAATTAAGAGCTTTTCTTGTTGACAAATGAAACATGAGTATTGTCTTAATACACATAGCATCAAAGCATTAATAACTGATCTCCACTTTCAGTCTTCAAAATACAATAATGTGGCAAATCACATGCAATGTTTCTCATATTTTTACTTTTGTGCCTCATTGCATGTCTCATGCAAAATAAAATGATTTAAAAAGATAATCTCCTTCTCAGTAGGAGATAACTGAAGCATATGTTGCAGAATTCATTGAGGTGAGGGACAAAGATCTTCCCGCTGGTGGTAAAGACTGCATTCAGGAGATGTGTTCTAAGTACCTTTAAAGATCTAGTAGTCTGTTAGCTCGTACATCTTTAGTGGGTGAAGAAATGTGACTGCGTTCAAAATTAATGCTATCGGAAATGTTAACTGATTAATATGACAAGCTGGGTTAA